>NC_083225.1:7909804-8228667 GCF_032191835.1 Heteronotia binoei | reverse complement strand
ATCATGATGGAGAGTTGCTGATTTTTTTTTTTTGGCAGCTGGAATACTTCGCTTTGAAGTGAAGTAGGTCTCTCGCTTAAATTGACGGCTGGGGCTCGGCCGAAGGCAACCCTTAGCAACAGGTGCAGGTTAACTACACTAATTGGGAGCTTTCCACTTTTTCCCCCCCTTTCAGATTTAGCCGCTGACTCCCGAAGAGCTGATACTAAAAGGTGCACGCTGCTAAACTGGCGGGACATAGGAACACGACCACATTGCCTTTAAGATACTCCTTGAAGCAGTGTTTGCTAGCAGAGTGTCACGAAGGAGGGAAGCAAGCAGGGCTCTCTTTATAGAAAAGGCCCAGCAGGAACTGATTTGCATATCAGGCCACACCCCCTGACATCATTGTGTCCTTTTTAAACTGGCACATCCGGACTGTTAGGAAGATCAAGAATTAAGGAGCCGCCAATGCGGTCTGAAGATTCACACCGCAGAATAATTATATCATTGAACTGGTTTTTAATGTTAGTAGTTTTATTGTTGATGTTTTATATTGTTGGATTTAAATGTTTTTATAATATCACTGTATGTTTTGTAATATGCTGTTAGCCGCCCTGAGCCCGCTAAGGTGGGGAGGGCGGGATAGAAATAAAACTTATTATTATTATTATTATTATTCTACAAAAAAGCCCAGCAGGAACTAATTTTCCTATTAGGCCACACCCCCTGACACCAAGCCAACGGAAACTGCATTCCCGTGCGTTCCTGCTTAAAAAAAGGGGGAAGGAAGGAACTTTCCATATTATTTTGACAGCAATTTCTGCCTCGTTGCAACGTGATATGGCACGTTTGGATACCAAGTTAAGGTAGTCCCCTGTGCAAGCACCAGTTGTTTCCAACTCTGGGGTGACGTTGCTTTCACAATGTTTTCTTGGGAGATTTTTTATGAGGTGATTTGCCATTGCCTTCCCCAGTCATCTACACTTTCCCCCCAGCAAGCTGGGGACTCATTTTACCAACCTCAGAAGGATGGAAGGCTGAGTCAACCTCGAGCCAGCTACCTGAACCCAGCTTCCACTGGGATCGAACTCAGGTCGTGAGCAGAGGGCTCCGACTGCAGTACTGCAGCTTTACCACTCTACGCCACGGGGCTCTAGTTTGGATACTACCTGCATGCAAAACAGGCTTGTTTGCAAGACTAGCATCGTTGAAATGGTAGCTTGGAATGATACTGAAGATCTCAACAGAACAATATTTCATGTATTCCCTGTTGAAAGTACAGAAAAATAAATGATGGATATTTGTCATATCCTCCAGCCTGTGTCCTAGGGCTGACAGATCCCCACCCCCGGGCATGATGGAGGGGTAAGTTTCCTAGATACAGGTTGAGAAACTCCTACAGATTTGGGGGTGGAGCCTGGGGAGGAGAAGAACCTCAGTGGTGTACAAGGCCATACGATCCATGCCATTTTCTCAAGGGGATTTGATCTCTGTAGTCTGGAGACAAGCAGTAATTCCTGGGGATCTCCAGGACCCACCTGGAGGCTGGCATCCCTATACGTGTGTTGTAGATTTACTTTATTATTTACAGTGGCACACTTGAAAGTAGTAATTAAAACATGCCTGTCTCTGTCTTTCCCTCGTGACTCAGGGCGTCTTACAATTCTAGGATTTTTAAACATACAAAATGGAAGAAAACTCTATTCAACGCACACATACACTTATTCTAATTGATGTATTTTATTTATATTGCAAGCCACCTTGAGCTCTGCTAAAGAAGAAAGGAATCTCATCAATGTTTTAAATCAGTCAATCAATCCGTAATATGAGAGTGGGGATGAAAGAAAAGCCAGCACGAAGGAGCGGAAGAATGGTGAACATAAATATGAGAGTAAATAATTTGGGGTTAAAGCGGACTATCGGTGATTAACTGATGGGTTCATAGAAGGTGTGGTGTCTTCTGCGGAATGATTTCAAGGCAGATAAAGTTTGCTCTATCAGTATATTATTGGCCTTTTTCTTTTTCTGTGGAGAAATGGAATTTGCAAAAGAGTTGATTGCCAATCAAAAGAACCTTTCTTCTGCTCTGAATAAATACTACCATTAAGTTGGGAGAAGAAATTAAGCGACAACATTTGTTTATTGTCAGATAGTCCATTTCCATAAATTTCTTCTTCTTCTTCTTACTCCCATGTATACACCAGACTGCAGTCTTGGTCAACTTACTCAATGACCTCCTCAACTACGCCAAAGTGATACAATTTCAATCAAGAAATGCTGGGAAGTTCTTGAGGGTCAGAAGAACCTGTGAAGGCAATGTTGAACCTTTTGCCCTCAAGAGCAGAGGTGGAAATGCTACTCTTAGGCAGATTTCCTCTGCTGGGCAGCGCTGAAAAACTGACAGAAAGTGGTTGGCCTTTATGTTTCCTCCTATAGTATGTCAGAAGCCCCCTGAAATTGTGCTGTTCTTTGTTGAGGGGATTAGAGGCTAAATCCACTTTTTGGGCTTACTTGAATGGTTTCCAGAGCTCTAAACTGTTACCTCTCTGACAGAACACTACACATCTCCATCTCTCTTTTGAACCATGAGCCAACACGTATTCCAGGTTTGATAGAATGACTGGGTGATTCCTTTTGTTCCCAGATGGATACTTACAGTGCCATGTACAAAATGCCCCAGTGGTGTGGCATCTTCTTGGGTAGATGCAAATGCCTGGTCTTGTTCTCCCTGTGGATCGATAAGGCATTCAAGCTTAGAGATAAGCTTGCTCAGAGCACACAAGAGCAACAAGCATGCCTTCACAGAGCGCAATCCTCCCAAAGCATCCCTGAGGGCATTATGGATTTCTTTGTCTATCATAGCACCTCCAGCAACCACTGCATAGTTAATGTAACTCACCAGCCCCGCCCACTAGACTTGGGCTTCAGAACAGCTTCACAGGCTTTATTCATTTGTTCACAGCGCCCACACTGATCAACAAGTTTCCCCCCAATTGCTAGAGTGATCCTGCATGAAACCATAAAGTTTTCTGCTATTTCCTAGAGCGTCGCTGTGCAACGTGCCTGGTGTAATGCATCACTTCCAGGTGACATCATTGTGCCACGCACACTACGCACACGTAAAAAAGTCCCCTGCCAGCAGCCGGTGGTGACTGGTGACTCTAGTCAGTGGTCTGTTTTTATGCTATCTGTTTTAATGCCTGTCTTTTTTATTATTATTGAATGGGGCTTTAATTAGCATATTTTAATGTTTTGGGTGTTTTTTTTAAAAAAAAATATTCGTATTTTGTAAGCTGTCTCCAGCAGATCCCTGAAGAAGTGCCATTAAAGTAAAAAAAAAAAGGTAGTCCCCTGTGCAAGCACCAGTCATTTTTGACTCTGGGGTGATGCTGCTTTCACAACGTTTTCACGGCAGACTCTTTACGGGGTGGTTTGCCATTGCCTTCCCCAGTCATCTACACTTTCCTCCCAGCAAGCTGGGGACTCAGTTTACCGACCTCGGAAGGATGGAAGGCTGAATCAACCTGGAGCCGGCTACCTGAACCCAGCTTCTGCAGGGATCGAACTCAGGTCGTGAGCAGAGGGCTCAGACTGCAGTACTGCAGCTTTACCACTCTGTGCCGTGGGGCTCTTATGAAGTGCCATTAAAATGTTCTAAATGAATAAATAAAATAACCTTTTAAAGGGGATAACAAACAAAAACCCTAAAGGACACACACGAGCACTTATTCATGGTCACCGAGTCAAAGGCTGCCAGCTCTGAGTGGGGAAATATCTGGAGATTTGGGCGGTGGAGCCGGGGAAGGGAGGGGTGTGGGGAGGGGCAGGACCTCAGCAAGGTACAATGCCCTAGAATCCACCCTCCGACGGAGCCGTTTTCTCCAAGGGACTGATCTCGGCCATCTAGAGATCAATTGTGATGGTGGTGGATCTCCAGACCTCACCCTGCGTCTGGCAACCCTGCATCATGCCCTTGACGCATACTGAGATGGAAAAACAGTAACATGTTGAGAGTGCGGTTTGCTGGTCCGCTTGGCACCCCAGCTAAATGCACACTTTAATTGCATGCTTCCTTCAGCTCGTTTTGTTGAACTTCTTTTTTTGAGGCAACAGATATTATATATACCAGCTGGGAGGGCAGCAACAAGCAACGTTTCCAGCATACATTCCCACTGCAACCTGCCTTCATCTTATGATTTAAGAGCTAACATTTAATTTTCTTCTACCCTTTCGTGGTGAAACCCTTTCTTATTGCAATCAATTTACTCTCTCCCTTTCTCTTCATCTCTCTCTCTCTGTCTCTGTCTCTCTCTCTCCTTCTTCTTCTTCTTCTCTCTTTTTTCCCCCTCAGAAAAAAACAAAAATTTATCTCATAGCCTCAGGAACAATTCAACGTGGTATATACTGTTGCTTTCCCAGAAGAAGAAAGAGCAGGGGAAATTACCCCACATTATTGCAAGATAAGGATACAAGACTGATTTTGTTTTATTCCTTAGGGCACAGTCAGGTTTCTAACAGTGCTGAATTCGGGGTTCTTGTCACACATTTTGAGAACTTCTATGTGCGATTTTAATGGAAGTGGGGGGGAGAAAGAAAGATTACACATTTAAACCTTTATACCTGGAACTGCCAGTGAATTTTTCTGAAATTAAATCCCAGATGAAATTTTGAGGGACTCGCTGTGGTTTAACAGTAGAAGAGAGCAGATTTATACCCCACCCTTCTCTTTGAATCAGAGCCCCACCCATATCGTCTCCCCCCACAACAGACACCCTGTGAGGTGGGTGGGGCTGAGAGGGCTCTCACAGCAGCTGCCCTTTCAAGGACAACTCCTGCAATAGCCAGGCCTTGAATTCTGGAAGAGCTCACAGGAGCACAGCTCCTGAACCTTTTTGATAGTTCCCTAGGGTTGCCAATCCCCAGGTGGGGGCAGGGGATCCCCCAGTTTGGAGGCCCTCCCCCCACTTCAGGGTCATCAGAAAGCAGGGGGAGGGGAGGGAAATATCTGCTGGGAACTTTATTATTCCCTATGGAGATGTATTCCCATAGGAAATAATGGAGAATGGATCTGCGGTTATCTGGGGCTCTGGGGGGGCCTGTTTATTGAGGTAGAGGCACCAAATTTACAGCGTAGCATCTGGTGCCTCTCCCCAAAATACCCTCCAGGTTTCAAAAAGATTGGACCAGGGGGTCCAATTCTATGTGCCCCAAAAGAAGGTGCCCCATCCTTCATTATTTCCTATGGAAGGAAGGTATTTAAAAGGTGTGCAGTCCCTTGAAATGTGATGGCCAGAACTCCCTTTATAGTTCAATTGTGCTTGTCTAAACCTTGCTCCTGGCTCCACCCCCAATGTCTCCTGGCTCCACCCCCAAAGCCCCCAGATATTTCTTGAATTGGACTTGGCAACCTTATAGTTCCCCCTCCTCCTCCCCACCTTGTCCATTGAATAGTAAGTGCAGCTGCATAACAATCTCTAGATGAGCTCCTACACCTATTTTCCTACAAAACGACCCCTGGCGATAGCTACGGCTGACCCAAGGCCATTCAAGCAGCTGTAGGTGGAGGAGTGGAGAATCAAACCCGGTTCTCCCAGATTAGGGTCCGCACACTTAACCACTGCACCAAACTGGCTCTCATATTGGTAAGCATTCTGACAGAAACTAAAATAATGGGGTTAATGAGATCTTTTAAGGCAGGGGTGGGGAACCTTTTTTTCTGCCAAGGGCCATTTGGATATTTATAACATCATTTGGGGGCCATACAAAATTATCAACTTAAAAAAAAGTGCTCTGCCCAGAGAGGACGATTCAGGGCGGCAAAATTAACGTAAATAATTGTTTTTCTATTTGAAGTCATGTGAGGAAAGCCTAACACACTCCAACCTGCCACCCTAGGCAAATGCCTAGGTCCAGGGCTTTTTTTTTGTAGAAAAATCCCAACAGGAACTCATTAGCATATTAGACCACATCCCCTAATATTAACATATTAGGCCATACCATCTGGGATAATCAAGTGCAAACTGAACTGGTGGTGGCTCCCACTACCTGGGCCCCAGGGAAGCTGCTGCACAGTGCGGCTGGGCCCCATAGCTGGGCCCCATAGCAGGAGGCCGCCACATGGCTTGGCTCGGCCCAGCAACCCCCGAGGCCCAGACCAAGTGATCTCAAGAGTCATAAACGGCCCTCGGGACAGAGGTTCCCCACCCATTTTAAGGGATTAGACAAAACTTTATAAACTTTTTGTGTGTGGTTAAAACACAACCAAAGGCGAAATCTGGAGAGGGCAGCACAGGGGAAATATTTTCTTAGGAATCTCTGTGTCTTTTTTTTAATTATTATTTAAGGCGGCTTTGGACAATCATTTACACAGCTTATTGATTTAATGTGGTTCCATACAAAATAAAGAACTGGACACCATACATGGTTGATGTATGGGGAACTGAAAACCTCCTGGTTGTCCCCGGGCCAAAGGAAGCCCGTTTGAAAACTACAAGGGATAGGGCCTTCTCTGTAATGGCCCCTTCCTGGTGGAACCAGCTGCCGGAAGAGGTAAGGGCCCTGCGGGACCTTGTTCAATTCCGCAGGGCCTGTAAGACAGTCCTCTTTCGGCTAGCCTACAACAAACCAGCACTGAAACTGAAACTGAGTGTAGTTGCAAGACCGCCATATGTCTTGAATTTAAGTACATAACTATGTGAATGTTTAGCTTTTTATTATGTAAATTGTGGAATGTCTAATTTTCTATGCATAATTTTATATTTTTATGTCAGATTTTATATGTTGTAAGCCGCCCTGAGCCACCTGGTGGGAAGGGTGGGATATAAATCACAAATAAATAAATAAAAATATATCAAAATTACACACTATGCTCACGTGTATACCAGGATTTCATCTGTCTTCCCCTGTCCACAGGAGTTTAGTGGAGAGGTATTTTCACAGGGAAAATGTTTAACCTTCCCATTCTCTAGCATCATCAGGCTTCAGATTCAGCAGGAGCTCACAGGAGTATAGCTCCTGAACCTTTCTGTTGCCCCCACTCTTCTTCCCCACCTGCCTTGTCCATTGAGTAGCAGGTGCAGCTGCATAACAATCCTTAGATTAGGAGAGCGGGCAGCCAGCCAGCCGCCAGGGGCTTTGCCACACCCCCAGCAGCCCTCATTAACCCCTGGAGAAGCCCACACCACCCTTTCTCCTCTTCTTATGTGATTTTGGGTGAGAGGTGGTTTGCTGGCCTTTTGAACGGGGTGGGGCAGCCAAGGAGAGTCCCAGATGGCCAAGGCCTACTTAGCATATGCTAATGAGTTATGCTAATGCTAATGAACTCTGCCACCTATTTTTTACAAAACAATCCCTGAGCATCATAATCCTAATCCAAATTATCTTCCCTAGAGTCCCCAGCTCCTGGTGGGGGTTTTCACACTTTTGGGGGCTTCAGTCCATCACCAGACAGCTGGATGGCAGGGGAAACCCCACCCCCAAACAATGACATTGTTGTGAAACATCCCTAATGTGATGATGTCACTTCCGGGTGACATCGTCATCTCAGGGTTGTGCTATGGTGATACTCTTGTTTATGGGCAAATGCTATGCTTTTGAAGCAGGCAAACAAACAAAACATGGACTTCTGTCCAAAAATTGAAGAGTCACCTCCAACATCACTGACATGACAACATTATTTTTGGGAGATGTCATTGCATCACCGACATTACACAAGATGTCCCAACCACCCCCAGAATACCCACCAAATCCCCCCACAATGACAAGGAGGGGATCAGGCGACCCCAGTCTTCCCTCTTAAATGGGGGAGACGATTAGAGATATGATGATGAAGATGAGATTGGATTTATATCCCACCCTTCACTCGGAATCAGAGTCTCAGAGCGGCTCACAATCTCCTTTCCCTTCCTCCCCCACAACAGACACCCTGTGAGGTAGATGAAGATATTGGATTTATATCCCGCCCTCCACTCCGAAGAGTCTCAGAGCGGCTCTCAATCTCCTTTCCCTTCCTCCCCCACAACAGACACCCTGTGAGGTAGATGAAGATATTGGATTTATATTCCGCCCTCCACTCCGAAGAGTCTCAGAGCGGCTCACAATCTCCTTTACCTTCCTCCCCCACAACAGACACCCTGTGAGGTAGATGAAGATATTGGATTTATATTCCGCCCTCCACTCCGAAGAGTCTCAGAGTGGCTCACAATCTCCTTTCCCTTCCTCCCCCACAACAGACACCCTGTGAGGTAGATGAAGATATTGGATTTATATCCCGCCCTCCACTCCGAAGAGTCTCAGAGCGGCTCTTAATCTCCTTTCCCTTACTCCCCCACAACAGACACCCTGTGAGGTAGATGAAGATATTGGATTTATATCCCGCCCTCCACTCCGAAGAGTCTCAGAGCGGCTCTTAATCTCCTTTCCCTTCCTCCCCCACAACAGACACCCTGCGAGGTAGATGAAGATATTGGATTTATATCCCGCCCTCCACTCCGAAGTGTCTCAGAGCGGCTCAAAATCTCCTTTCCCTTCCTCCCCCACAACAGACACCCTGTGAGGTAGATGAAGATATTGGATTTATATTCCGCCCTCCACTCCGAAGTGTCTCAGAGCGGCTCACAATCTCCTTTCCCTTCCTCCCCCACAACAGACACCCTGCGAGGTAGATGAAGATATTGGATTTATATTCCGCCCTCCACTCCGAAGAGTCTCAGAGCGGCTCACAATCTCCTTTCCCTTCCTCCCCCACAACAGACACCCTGTGAGGTGGGTAGGGCTGAGAGAGTTCTCCCAGAAGCTGCCCTTTCAAGGACATGTCTTGCGGGCGCTCTGGCTAACCTAAGGCCATTCCAGCAGCTGCAAGTGGAGGAGTGGGGAATCAAACCCGGTTCACCCAGATAAAAAATCCACACATTCAGGAAAGGAAAGGAAAGGTCCCCTGTGCAAGCACCAGTCGTTTTCGAATCTGGGGTGACACTGCTTTCAGCAAACTGGCTCCCATGCATACTTTGGCCCTATTTTTTTTTTAAATGCCACTCATCACTCTTGGCCAAGAAAGCTCTGCCCAGTCAAGGTATTTATTTAAGGGTTTGTATTTTTTAAATAGTCCACCTTTCTTATTGGGACTCTGGGTGGATCACACTGAGTTAGTTAGCAGAACTGATTGATGGGACAATGCAATAGTCAGTGCAATAGAATTAGGGTCATAGAAGCAAGCAGAATTAAAGCGAAGAGTAAGTATTAACACAACACACTGAATGGTCCAAAATTCCATAGCAGGATCCTAGTTTTAGCAAGCTATACCCAGCTCTACAGACCACAGTCCCTAGTAATTTGTCCAAGAAACTTTGTGAATCATTTAGCCCGGTGTGAAAAGCTCTCTTGAATAATTCAATCTGGCATAGTTTGCAGACCACCATGAGTTTGGGAGCCCTCCTGACCTCCTCCATAGGCCATTCCCCACGAGGTGGGGGTCTACCAGGACCGGCCTGCTACTAGGCAAACTCGGCAATAGCCTAGGGCGCCAGCCTTCAAAGGGTGCCCAATTGGGTGCCCCCCACGTGACCTGGTGACATTATCAGTGGGGGAGGAGTACCAAAAGTTAGCTTTGCCTAGGGTGCAGATGGTCTATGGCAAGCCCTGGGGCCTACAGTGTTACAGAATTTCTATGAACGCTACAACTACTCAGAATTTTACACACACACACACACAAAGATGAATGCTAAGTGTAGATAAAGGATAATTGCAATATTCAGATTTTGTGTCCGTGTGTGTGTGTGTGTGTACATGCCTGGAAGTTAAGGCTGACTTCTAGAAACGGGCTGGGAGGGCAAAGATGTTTAAGAAAGGCGGCTTGCGGCCTGCCTCGATGTCCCCACTTTTGTATTCCAAGGAGGTCTCCCACCCGACTACTTGCTCAACTTCTGAGATCTGATGAGATTGGGCTTGCCTCGGCTGTCCAGGTCAGAGCCAGAGAAGGGATCGGGGTGGAATTCTAGCAGGAGCGCCTTTGCATATTAGGCCACACACCCCTGATGGAGCCAATCCTCCAAGAGCTTACAAAAAAGAGCCTTGTAAGCTCTTGGAGGATGGGCTACTTCAGGGGTGTGTGGCCTAATATGCAAAGGAGCTCCTGCTAGAATTCCACCCCTGGAAGGGATAATAATTCCTGGCCTCCAAACAACCCATTTTGAGATTGAATTATTGTCCTTAAATCATTGCAGAGATGCCACGCATTCCTGTGCAGGGAAGGAGCTTGACTCTAGAGTTTCTAAAAACTATCCTTCATTTTAGCCTGAAAGGGGTTTTGTTCAGCTTCTTCCCTCTTGTACCCCCTTTTTTAGAAAAGCCCAGCAGGAACTCATTTGCATGTTAGGCCACACCTCTGACATCACCATTGTTTCACATAAAGGCTTCTTTTGTAGAAAAAGCCCAGCAGGGACTAATTTGCATATTAGGTCACACCCCCTGACACCAAGGGCGTTTTCGCACAGGGCTTACCCCGGAGCGACGTCCCTCTTCACCGCGCAGCGTCTGCGCGGATTTCGCACCAACTGCTCCGCAGAGCCACGAAAAGCCGCGGCTTTTGCGTTGCAAATGTAAACTGGTTTTTGGCAGTTTACATTTGCGACGCAAAAGCCGTGGCACTTTGTGGCTCTTCCGGGTTCTGCAGAGCAGTTGATGCGAAATCCGCGCAGACGCTGCGTGGTGAAGAGGAACATTGCTCCGGGGTAAGCCCTGTGTGAAAACGCCCCAAGTCATCCGGAACTGTGTTCCTGCTCAAAAAAACCACCCTGTCTACCCATAATTGTGACAGTGGCTTTCTCAACCCCAGACAGAGCTACTAGCGAGAAGCATCTAATGGCAAACTGGTGGCACAGGGGATTCCCTAACCAAAGCTCTCAGCCTATCAAAACCCTCCATATAAATCACCAATGTTTAATTCATCAGAGGAGCAACTCAGCCGAACCAAATGTGGCTTTCAGCACAGAACAGCAAGAGTTCAGAAACGTCGTTGTTGACCAAGGGACCAAGAATCTTCAACACGCATTTCTTTCTTCATGCACTTCAAGCCAGAATTCTCCCAGCGCCTGCTCCGTCCCTGTACCGCACACCGAGTCAGAAGCGGAATTTGCTCTTGGAAAGCAGAGAGATTTTGTAGGTGCCATGTGTGGTCTTCAGCAGAAGAATGACTCAGTCGTCATGGGTACTTTCTGTTTACAGTCCCATGCAGTGGAGCTGGCGTCTGGTACAAAGAGACAGCCTTGTCTGAAAGGAAAATGCTTGGGAGCTCTTATTGGCTGGAGGGATGACAGAGCTGCATATTTCGGGGCGGGGGGGGGGCGGAGATAGAGAGAGAGAGACGAGCCAAGGAGAATGGATGGATGAATTAGCATGCAGAAAGCAAAGTGAACAGGGCTTTAATCTCATCTAAACGATGGGATATTTCAGCTGTTACTTCTGCTTCCCTTAATTGATGTGTAGTATTGAGTGCAGAGTGTAGGACCCAGATGTGGGAAACCCAAGAGCAAATCTCTGATTCTACATAGGGTTGCCAGCCTCCGTGTGGGGGCTGGAGATCCCTTAAAATAAAATATGCTTAAAAGATTAGCACTCTTGCAATAGTTTCTGAAAGCTGACACCTCTTGCTCTGAATTACTGCATCAGAGACTGGAGACAATGTCTGTGCTGTAGCAATCTTGAGTATGCTGTTCAGGAGTTGTTCAGGTGTGTGTCTATTAGTTTCAAACCTACTTTTTGATTTATGGACATTCATTACAGAAATCTCATGGTCTGAGCCTAAGACCCAGGGGAAAACATGAAATGACTGGGCATTGCAGGCTTTTGTACATAAGCTGCTTCATGTGCTGGTCAGCCAACGGAGAAAACAGAGACTTTGCTCTATAGCTCTTGTGCGATTGAGCAAGCCTGGCAAAGTGAGCTATGATACTGAAGGAAGCAAGAGAGAGAGAAGGAAGCAGATGACATTGAGTCGCTTGAGGGCCTGATAGGAGCTCTCTGGGGGCCTGATCTGGCCCTTGGTCTGCATGTTTGACACCTGATTTAGGGGATATGTTGCTCCTCTTAATATTTAGATCACCCTCTCTCCTGAACCTGTACTCTGCTTAATGGCTCTTCCTTTCAGACCTGGTTGGGTTTGAGTTCCAGGCCAAGGCTGGGGCATCTTGGCACAGCGTCAAGGCATTTTTGTACAGAGAAACCACATGGCAGCAGGAGCAGCAGTCCAGACACTTCCTTTTGCCTGGCAATTTTAATTTTATGGCTAGGCAGACTGGATGAATTCCATTCAGCAGTTGCTAGGGAGACTGAGAGAGAACAACAGCGAGAGGAGAGGAAAAGCGTACAATAGGAAAAGCTGGATCCTGCCAAAAAATACCCGATGCCTTCCAGGAGACGTAAAAACCAGAAGACCACAGAGATGATTGAAAGAGAAAGTTGGTCAACTGCGGGGGGGGGGGGGGGGGGGGGCGGGACTCACAAAAACACAACCCTGCCTGCAAGATCATGTTACATCTCTTTCTTTCTCTCACTCAGCTTCTGCAATCCCACCTTCAAACCGCAAAGTTTATCCGACGAATTCATTATATTGCAGCTGCTGAAGCTGTGCACCCAGGGGTGGAATTCTAGCAGGAGCTCCTTTGCATAGTAGGCCACACACCCCTGATGTAGCCAATCCTCCATGAGATGACAAGGCTTTTTTTGTACACTCTTGAAGGATTGGCTGCATCAGGGGTGTGTGACCCAATATGCAAAGGAGCTCCTGCTAGAATTCCACTGCTGTGTGCACCACTCATCTCCCAAAGAAGGCCAGGGGGCTTTCCTGCAACAATCTCCAGTCCACATTTGCCCCTTCCCCACACACCGGGGTTTAGTGTGACACAAGGATATAATATCAAAAAACAGAGTGTACAGTAGCGCACAGAAGCTGCAGGAGGCAAGCAGTACATGCATACACACAGGGATCCTTTCACAGAAAAAGAGGTGCTGGAGTTCATTAGCACAACTCCTTTGCATAACTCCTTTGCATATGTCACACACCTCTGACATCACCGGAAGGCGGACTCAATTGTATCAGCTCAGCATCTACCTTAAAATGCTTCTTGAATTAGAATGATCATAATAAAACCTTACTCCCATCATACTTTTTCAATTACTTTCCAAGAATTTCCAATCATACCTGCCCTGAGCATTCTGTGCTTGGAACTCAGTTTCTGGCAGCGGTGGGGGGGGGGGCACATCAGTGTCACATGGGCATGCCTGCATCACTTCTGGTTTAAAATGGAAGCAACACAGAGGGATGTTCTAGCATTTCACACGCACAAAACTCTATGGCTTTCCTATAGAGTTTTTAATGAAATGCTAGAGAATTCTGTGCAGGCGCACCAGCATGATGACAGTGCATTGTGCGTTTCCTTCCCCGGTTCCTCCCACTGGCAGCAAATAGAATTGTGGGAGGTTTGCCATCCCTAGTTTCCAGGCTATGGGGAGAGCGATTTCTAGAGTTACCACAATCCACATTGGGAGGGCCTACCTCCCTGCACTGTTTTTCCAACTTGAAACAATCCAAGGGGAGCTGTCCTGTTGGGGAAATGTACATGGACTGATGGGCATATGGAAGTTTCCCCAACTTCTCAGGCCAGTTTCAGGCCTGAGAGGAAGATTCATCTCCTGAATGCACGAATCCAAATCAGGCCCCAACTGCCTGAGGACTTAATTCTAAGCCCGGAACTTGCAAAATCATGTCAAGTTAAAAATCCTTGCGGTGGAATTAAGGAGGATGCAAGGATAACTAAATGCAGCCTGAGCCACCTACCATGCCAGGGGGATCAGGTGGTCTTCCATTAAGGCATCCATTCCCCCGCTTCTGGTTCCCCAGTGCTGGCTAGTGCCCCAGCTGGAGAACTGGGGGCGAGGGACGTGGCAGCACTTGACTCTCTAGCAAAAGTGATACCACTGCAACACTGTAACAATCGCTCTATGGTTGGGGGACTGTTAAGCAATGCCGCAATGTCAGTTCCAGATACGCAAACAAAAGTGGTGTCATTGCACCATATAATGGCCTCACCCCCAAAAGGTTCAAGGAGATGCTGGTCCTCAGTAGGTGATCCTGTCCCATGCTCACCCCCTGCCCCTGCAACACAGTTACAGCCATATTGCCTGCCTTACAGGCTTGGCTGTGAGGTTTACAGAGATCCATTGTGTTGCATGAAAGTGTGTCTCATAAACCCTTGACAACCAAGTTTTTAAGACTGATATTGAGTAGATGAGAGACAAGGAAGAGGTGCATCGTCCTTTCTAAAAGACTCCTTCATCTTGCTGTTTTCTCCACAGAAGTGTGCTTATTGTTGTCAACATGTACCTCGGCATACTGCCCAGGGTTAATTGGAACAGAAAACAGTTGGCAGGGAAGAAGACTAACAAGAAAGGAGATGATAAGGGTCACAAACTTCTAGGGATACTTGTCACCCTGAGGGTCCATGACACGGCCGTCAACGCTTAACTGGGAAATTCCTGAAGATTTGAGGGGGAGAGCCTGCTGACAGTGGAGTTGAGGAGGGGAGGGACCTAGGCTTCCCAATCCCCAGGTCCCAGCGGGGGGTCCCCTGGTTTTACAGGCTTCCCCCCTCCCCCAGCCAGCTGGCCAGCGGGGGAAGCTCCACCCCCATAGCCATTATGCACCTCCAGGAACGATTCCCATAGGGAATGATGGGGAATTGATCCACAGGTGTCAGGGGCTCTGGGGGGGCTGTTTTTTGAGGTAGAGGCGCCAAATTTTTAGTATAGCATCTAGTGCCTCTCCCCAAAATACCTCCCAAGTTTCAAAAAGGTTGGACCAGGGGGTCCAATTCTATGAGCCCCAAAAGAAGGTGCCCCTATCCTTCATTATTTTCTATGGAAGGAAGGCATTCTAAAAGGTGTGCGGTCCCTTTAAACGTGATGGCCAGAGCTCCCTTGGAGTTCAATTATGCTTGTCACAGCCTTGCTCCTGGCTCCGCCCCCAGTGTCTCCTGGCTCCACCCCCAAAGTCCCCAGATATTTCTTGAATTGGACTTGGCAACCCTAGAGGGACCTCACTCCAGTATCGTAAAATCTCATAGGGTCTACGGGGACTTTTTTTGCATCTTAGGTCAGCAGGAACTCATTTGCATCTTAGGCCACACCCCCTGACACCACCATTGTTTCACACCGAACTTTTTTGTAGGAAAAGCACAGCAGGAACTCATTTGCATATTAGGCCACACACCCCTGATACCAAGCCAGCTGGAACTGTGTTCCTGCTCAAAAAAAGCCCTGGGGTCTGCCCGCCATTTTCTCCAGAAGAATGTCGTTCTGCAGTCTGGAGATCGGTTGTAATTCCAGGAGACCCCCAGGCCCCACCATCAGGTTGGCAACTCCAGTGTGTGAGTCATGTTTCAGCTCAAGCGCCAAGGGGAGGGGCAGAAGTGGGCACCCTGAAACAAGTCCTGTATAGCTACAAAATCTAGCTTAATATACTTCTCGGAGTTGAAATAACACACAAAACACAACATTTCAGAAAAGTGGAATAAAATTAGCCACACCTTTTTTATTGGTTACAGCTGTAAGAAGCCTTGGCACAGCATGGGGTAAGGATTCTGCCCATCGACTACTACTCCTGCCAGTCGAGGGTAAGCTGGTAGCCTTGGGGTGGCAGGTTTGGGGATCCCACTGGGGCAGAAGTCCAGATGTGGTCTCCCTTGCCACCTGATCACCTCAGCTGCCCCTCATGCCAAGATCCCTTACTGGGATCCCCACACTCAGCAAATGAGAACACAGGCTGATTTTCCTGAAAATGGATCCAACCCCATGCTGATACCGCCATGTTGTGATGAGAAGGAACATGTTAAACTTAAACTGCATGCAACCACTAAAACACATAAAGGGTGGGCAGGCCAAGAGACCAAGGGGCTAAAGAGGGAGGGCAGCAGGGGTCAGCACCCTAAGTAAATGCAGCACTCCTGCCCTCCGCAGAGTGACCCCATAGGTCTGAGAGAGGCTGGGTGGGCACCCAGATTCCCACGCTAGGCTCCCCATCCCATCCCACCCCCTCCCTTCCCCTTGTAATTAAACAGCAATGGCTGCCCCCCACTCTCCACCCTCCCCACAGAACTGGAAATAGGAACTGTTAAGTCCAGACCCTGGTTTGGCCTGGGGAGAGAAAGTGGGAATCTCTGCCTAGGGAACTGGCATCGATGAGAAAGGGGTTACTCCCTCTTGTTTCTCCTAGCAACACGGTCCTTTCCCGAGGCTGTTTACTTTACAATAATGGCAGGGTTTCATTGCACAGTTGGCGTACAACGTGCAGCTGGCGTACAAGAGGGCTGAGGCGTAGGAAGACCCTATAAGCCTTTTCCTGGCAACGCCACTGCAGAAAGCAGGTGAAGTACATTATGGATCCGCTCGCCTATATAAGTTTCCAAACACATAAAGAGATAACGGTTGTGGGCAAGACAGGTGTCCCACCTGGCCATCTCCATGCCTGTTGTCTAAGGGCAATTCCCCTCCCTTTGTAGCACATTCAACAAAGAAATCTCTTCTGCGTGCACCCAGGAGCGACCTGACAACATAAGAAGCTGGTCTACCTGGAATACTCAAGAAAACTCCTCTTCCGTTGCCTTCTGGAGAGAGCAAGGACAACTTATTTGAGCACCTGGCGGGTCACGGCACTCAGTCACTGGGCTGCAATTAACTTGGTGGTTCACAAGTTGCGCAGGTCTTTGGGAAGTCCTATGCAGCCAGACAGAGCGCAAATGATCACACTGGGCCTCCCCGAGCATAGCCGCTGCCTCTACAGCTTGGCATTAAAGCACTGTGGGAACTCGGCATGCTGAGAATTGTTCCCTACTGTTTCTCATGCACTCGATTGAAACTGGGCCAGGGAGCGGATCTAGGAAAACACTCTGAATTTCCTCTCAAAAAAAAGTCAACTTCAGAGCAGCTCACGGAGTGTGATCATCGCAACAACCTTATGAGACACAGTAGCCTGAGAGATGGGCGTTTTGCCCAGAGACACCAAGTCCACATTGTAACCGAGCGGGAAATTTTTTCCTTCAGACCTCCTCAACACTCTATCCACTGCGCCTCAGCCCTCTTAAATATTTTACTTTTACCAAGGCTCCACTGAATCGTTCAGTATCTGAAGACCTCACAGTAGCTTCAGTCTAGCTCATAAACTTTAATGGCTTGGCAGGCATCCCGAGCCAGGACAAGCTCGGAGTGAACCTCCACTGCCTAGCAAAAGCCCGTCTAAGGGACCGCTGCCATTTTCGAAAGGGGAAAATGGTTCGGCTGGCACAACTGCAACAGTATCCCAGCAAAGCACATTTTTACATTGTCTGGGCAGAGAGGTGAGGACTGCGGGCAGAGAGGCCTTCTCACCTAGTGTGAAACCGATATTCATCTTCCCGGGGGCGGGGTGGGGTGGGGGGTTTCTTCCCAGTCTGTGACTCAAGCTTGAATCAGACAATGAGGAACCGCAAAAAACCTCTGACACCAGAAGGCAGAGTGCAAACCCTGAATCCATTTTGTTTGCTCAAGGCCATGAAACAGCCCAGAAATTAAAAAACAAACAACAACAAAAAAGATGTACTCTTACAGAAAGCAATTGACACGATTCTCTGCACTTTGAAGATTACGGAGTGAGTGCAGGGGAAGAGGCTGACTGGAGGTCATTATGCAGAACTCGAGATTTTACCCGAAGACATTTGCATTTCATTCCGCGGGGCCATTACCGCCTCACCAACAATGAACCCATTGTGATTGTACTGCTGGTTTGTAAGATTAATACAAGGTCCCGAGTCCTCCAAAAAGCATGGCAGATGCCCTTCTTTTCTGCCGCTATTATTTATGGATGGGAGCACTAAGAGAGCAGGAACAGGAAAAGGACACAAGCCTACCATGAAAACTGCTTTTTGACCAAGGGCACCCTAGAGCAACTGAAATGTTCTGCAAACCGGCCAGACTGTTCCATTTTCATCTTGCGGGGAATCTCTCCACAGTTCAACAGCACAAAGAGAAACAGTGCATAAAAATCCGAGTATCATACTTCGGCAACACAAATAGTCTTCATCAGGACTTATTTATTTATTTTTTTGGTAGCAGGAACCCCTTTGCATGTTAGGCCACACACCGCTGATGTAGCCCATCCTCCTGGAGCTTACAGTACGAAGAGCCCTGTAAGGAATTCTAGCAGGACCTCCTTTGCCTATTAGTCCACACACCCGTGATGTAGCCAGTCCTCCTGGAGCTTACAGAAAGCCCTGTACGAAGAGCCCTGCCAACTCTTGGAGGACTGGCTACATCAGGAGGGTGTGGCCTAATATGCTAAGGCATATTTTTCGGGTTTTGGCAGGATCTCCTTAGCGCAGGGGTAGCCAACAGTAGCTCTCCAGATGTTTTTTTGCCTACAACTCCCATCAGCCCCAGCCAGCATGGCAAATGGCTGGGGCTGATGGGAGTAGTAGGCAAAAAAAATCTGGAGAGCTACCGTTGGCCACCCCTGTGCTAAGGAGTTCCTGCCAAAAAAAGAAAAAAATCCCCAGTCTTTATAATCCAGAAAGGGAACCGTAAACATCAACACCCTTTTCTCTCAGACCGATTTTGCCCTAGGCTTGTTCCCGGTGGAGAACCCTTTTGCTCCCGGGGCTTCTCTCCATTCTGTCCATGCAACTCCCTTACTGGTTACTGGAGGTTCTGTTTTCATCAACAATGCCCTACTTTTTAAGACCCTGAAACCTTCTGTAATTTAGGAAGCCACCCTAAACAGGTGTATTCAGAAGTCCCACATTAGTCAATGGGCTTCACTCCCCGGAACATGTCTTTAGGATGGATTGCCACCTTAATTAGAAAAACGGGAAAGTTAAAATTATACTTGTCCTTAACTTACAGCCAAGTTTTCAACATATAACTATGTTTCTTTGAGCTTCAGGTTAAAAAGGAGATTACCTACCATCTTTCTGGGATTATTGGTGCTCATGTACATAGTTTAGAAGCCCACTCTGAGAGCGAGAGCTTGAAAATAGCCTACATTTCTCCCTTTTTTGTTACTTTTAGACCTCCAAGACTTATCTGTGGCTTTCAAAAGCAATGCAATCGCTGGATGGATTTGCCACCAGCTCACCTTCACACTACAGAGAGCCACTAATAAAACACTCCTCAGACTCCCATAATTTGCCTCTGCTCCAGGCAGCAATAATGTTGCCATCATGAATGGGCCCCTGACAAGTATAGCTGGGGATGGTGCTCCTACTTCCTTTGCTGGTATGATTTCCTTGGCTCATCAAGCGGCCCCGGAATGTCAAGGCAACCAATGCAGTGCTAAATCTCAAAAGCTAAGCAGGGCTATCCCTGGTAAGTAATTGGATGGGAGAGCCCCAAGGAATACCAGGGCTGGGACACAGGGACAGGCAACAGTAAGCCATCTCTCTGAATGTGTAAGCCTCATTAGTAGGGTTGCCAAGTCCCCTCCATGCTCCAGTGGGGGACTTAAGCACATGTGCAAAGCATGCTCGTGATGCAATGACATCACTCGGAAGTGACATTATCACGCTAGCAATGGCGCACGCAGCCTCTCTAGGCGTTTCCAGGAAAATTCTATGGTTTTCCTGGATGCTCTAGACACATGGTTTTCCCAGATGCTCTAGACATTTGGGAGGAAAAAACTCTATGGTATCTATTGTACCATAGAGTTTTCCCTCCCAAATGGCTAGCGCATCTGGGGAAACAATAGAGTTTTCCTGGAAACTCCTAGAGAGGTCATGAGCGCCGTTGCTGGTGTGATGATGACACCTCTGGGTGGCATCATCATGCTGATGACGTCGGGGGAGGTTCCCCCTGTCGGCCCAATGTGGGCTGCTGGGTTGGGAACCTCCCGGGTGGGGGAACACCCGGACCGGGGGCTTGACAGCCCTACTCACTAGGGGTTGCCAGAAGTCAACCATGATTTCCAGGCATGCATGCGTGCACACACACACACACACACACAATGAGAAGGAGGAGACGCTCCTCCTCCTGCTCCCTGGTGCAAAAAGACTGGTTAAGTAGCTGTAGACACCTTTCGTATCTCCGGCGTACTCCATAAACTTTAATGCCTTGGCTAAAAGTCTATCCCGGCAAAGCACCCCTCTGCTGGAAGTCACACAGTTTATTATTATTATTATTTATACCATTATTAGTAGTATTTGGCTATGCAACACAACAACAAATATTGCACCACACAGAAAGTTTGTTCTCCTCAATGCTGACTGTACCCTCTCCTCCCCCCCCCCCCAAGGAATTGGGGATGGGGAATGGAGCGGTCTGCATCTTATTCCAATGACAAGTATACAGATTAATAACTTATATATTATTAAAACACCCTTATTTCTTCTTCTGTAGCTAGTTATATAGCAGGATGCATAATTCATGGATTCGTTTTATATTGTTTTTAACAACAGCTGTCGCTTCACAAAGGCATCGCGCAACTGGTTTATGGACAACTAACTCTCTAGTGGGAACCACTTCCAGCGACAATATCAAAAAAATTGCTAGAAAGATAATACAACCGATGCTGCCAGGGTGCAGGGCTGACGTAGAACATTTCCTTTGGTTGATGCGAAAGATCAACACTCCAGCAGAACCTTCAAGATTAACAAAATCTGGGACTCATGAAAGCTCCTATTCTGCCACAAATTGTGTCAGTCTTTAAAGTGCTACCGGACTGTTAATCTGTTACTTAAGAGAAGCCATGTTGGATCAAGCCAATGGCCCATGCAGTCCAGCACTCTATGTCACACAGTGGCCAACCCCCCCCCCCCAGGTGCCATGTGATAGATCATTCATGTTCTGTTGCTATGGTCAGACTAACCCAGCTACCCATCTTGATCTGTGAAAGATTAGAGTAAATATCAAGACCAAGGCTTTTTTTGGTAGCAGGAACTCCTTTGCATATTAGGCCAACGCCCCCTGATGTAGCCAATCCTCCTGCAGCTTACAGAAGGCCCCATACTAAGAGCTCTGTAAACTTTTGGAGGATTGGCTACCTCAGTGGTGTGTGGCCTAATATGCAAAGGAGTTTGTGCTACAAAAAAAAAAAAAGTTCTGCCCCCAATATAGTTACTGGTCTTCCTTCCTGCTCCTGGTGTGGTTTGTGTGTGTGTTTTGAAAATTATTTTAAAATGTTAAATGATTTTTTTAAAAAATTGTTCAAATATTTTAATGTTTCCTTGGAGACTTTGATGGGGTTAGGGTTGCCAAGTCCAATTTAAGAAATATCTGGAGACTCTGGGGGTGGAGCCAGGAGACTTTGGGGGTGGAGCCAGGAGAAATTAGGGGTGGAGCCAAGATCAAGGCTGTGACAAACATAATTGAACTCCAAAGGGAGTTCTGGCCATCACATTTAAAGGGACAGCACACCATTTCAATGCCTTCCTTCCATAGGGAATAATGAAGGATAGGGGCATGTCTTTTTGGGGCTCGTAGCATTGGACCCCCTGGTCCAATCGTTTTGAAACGTGGGGGATATTTTGGGGAGAGGCACTAGAAGCTGTACTGAAAATTTGGTGCCTCTACCTAAAAAAACAGCCCCCCCCCCAGAGCCCCGGATACCCGCGGATCAATTCTCCATTATTTTCTATGGGAATAAATCTCCATAGGGAATAAAAGAGTTCCCAGAAGACATTTCTTTCCCCTCCCCCCGCTTTCTGATGACCTTGAAGCGGGGGGAGGGCCTCCAAACCAGGGGATCCCCTGCCCCCACCTGGGGATTGTCAACCCTAGATGGGGTGGAAAGGTGGCCTAAAATGGTGTGTACATAAACTGAATTACGTGCACTAAATTGGTCACACAGAAAGTCACTTTTGGTATATCTTATTCCTTAAACTTTCCCCCGCACTGTTGAATTACATTTTGCACCCAATTTCTATTAAGATGGGAAATAAGGTTTTCTTGTGGGTTACTCAGAAGTAAGTCAGTTGATTTCCTGGGACTGATTTTCAGTCTTGTGAAGGAATGCGGCTTTAAGTACAAATCGCTGGGCGAAGAGCTGTATCCTAAATTTATAAATGGGAGCAAAGTCGTTCGATTGTGCTCTGTCTAAGGCTTGAAAGCATGTACTCCAGATTTCACCCCAGGTTTATCTGATAAATGATTTAAAAACCTGAGTAATGTCTGGGATATATAAATAAATCTGTTTAGAATCCATTATATCAATGCTGTGTGTCAGAGAACCTTTCGAAGATTAATACCTGCTGACGGTTTAAACATTCTAATCTTCTTAAAGGAACACATATTTAATACAATGGGACAAGCCTCTAGCGGTATATGGAAACTGTACTTACAAAGGGCTGGCTTTATATAAGCAATCTATATTTTTCTGCATTTCAAAAGTCTCTTATGAGCTTGGGCGGGGGGGCGTTGCTGCCCTTTGCGGACAAAGAAGAAAAAGAAAGTTATTCTTCATATGTTGTTCTTGAGTCACTTCTTTCTTATCTATCAACCCTCACAAAATTATCTTTCTATGATTTGAGGAAGTAATCAAAATAACCGGGGCTTTTTGGGGGGGTGGCAGCAGGAACTCCTTTGCGTATTAGGCCACAGACCCCTGATGTAGCCAATCCTCCTGGAGCTTCGAGTAGGCCCCAGGGGTGGAATTCTAGCAGGAGTTCTTTTGCATATTAGGCCACACCCCCTGATGTAGCCGATCCTCCTGGAGCTTACAGTAGGCCCTGTACAAAGAGCCCTGGAAGCTCTTGGAGGATTGGCTACATCGGGGGCGGGGGGTGCCCTAATATGCAAAGGAGCTCCTGCTAGAATTCCACCCCTGGGTAGGCCCTGTACAAAGAGCCCTGTAAGCTCTTGGAGGATTGGCTACATCAGGGGTGCGTGGTCTAATATGCAAAGGAGTTCCTGCTTCAAAAAAGCCCTGAAAATAACACTAGCCGCATGCATTTGTTAGTGAAATAGTCCAAAGGCCAGTCCAGGTAAGGCCCAAGTCAACACCTGTGAAGGAGAGGAGGTTCTACGGAGAACACTTCTCAGTGGCCACAAACCAAGACAACCTGAAAGACAACAACCCCCAAACTGAAGTTCCAGGACGTGCCAGTGAAGAACACCCTACTTAGAACCCAACCAATTCTGAGTCAGGCAGACAGCAAGTGGAAGTAGAGGAGGACTTCTCCAGGACCCTCTGGAGATCATGAAGGGGAGGAGAAAAAGAAGGATTTGGTGTGGAAGAGCTCCCTTACATCTGCTCTGAAGACAACCCCTTAGTGAGTGAGAGCATTCAGACAGAGATGGTTCACAGAAGCACCAAGAGCACAAAGAGCCCTGGAAGCTCTTGGAGGTTGCTGAGTGACATGGGGTTGGTTGTGGAACAGCTAGGTATATAAATACAGGCCCAGTTGACCCCAAGTGCCATCAGGAGGTCCACCAGTGAGGCCAGGACACTAGAAGCCCTCCCAGTGTTGCCCCCCTCCCAAACACCAGGAATACAGAGCATCACTGCCCCAGACAGAGAGTTCCATCAATATGCTGTGGCTTATAGTCACTGACAGACCTCTGCTCCGTATGTTTATCCAATCCCCTCTTGAAGCTGTCCATGCTGGCAGCCGTCGCCACCTCCAGTGGCAGTGAATGATGCAGTGTTGTCCATGATGCAGCCCCAGAAGACTCTCCACGCAGACATTCTGTGTCTCTTCCCCATCCTCCATAAGATACTTCTCCATGAAAGAACCTGCATAATTTGCCTTGCTTAGCTAGTTTCCCATGCCTATGCTACAGAACATGTGGCATTCAGACAACAGCAGAACATCAGAGATGCCCCGTTGGATCAGTCCTCTGGTCCATCTAGACCAGCACTCTGTTTCAAACAGTGGCCAACCGGTTGCCCCAGATGGCTCATTCTAGTTGACTTCCAGCACATGCGAGTTCCATTTAGTCATCTTGATGGATGGATCCCCCAAGGTGGCCAGTCCCCGGACGATGAAACTCTTCCTTTGCATCTGCTATAGAATGTGCAGCAGGTAAAGATGTCAGTTCTTTGAATTTAGCTCCAATCCATAGTATAGGATTGTACAGCAGACCCCCTTTGCTGGCATGCTGGGTGCCAATCCTTTGCGCTGCTGCAGGATCTAATTTAGTTTCTGAACTTCAGTGCTGCAGCATCTATTCTACATTTAACTCCTGAATTTCAGCAGAAATCAGTATAATACCAAGATCAAGAAAATCCCCATCAATATATACAGGGTGGTGTTTTGTTTTGTTTTTTGTAGCAGGATCTCATCTGCATATCAGGCCACACACCCCTGATGCAGTCAATCCTCCAAAAGCTTACAGTAGGCCCTGTACTAAGAGCTCTGTAAGCTCTTGGAGGATTGGCTACATCAGGGGTGTGTGGCCTAATATGCAAAGAAGTTCCTGCTACAAAACAAGTCCTGAATACACAAATGTACAACCTTTCCACCAAGACTATTTGAAGAGCATAGAGTCCAAATCAACCTTAGGGTAATGAATATTTAGATTCCCCAATTAACTCCCACTCCCCCACAACAGTTAACCTTTGAGCGGAACCTGGAGTTTGCTAGTCAGGATATCTGAGCATTTTCCAAAACAGCAACCCATTATTTGGACAAGTTTCCATCCACACGCATGCGACACTTCAACCACTTCAGCACACAGGTGAAGGAAAGGCCCAGATGGCCTTCCCTTTTTCCGTGGGCGCATAACGAGGGTCGTTTTCACACTCACCTCCAGCCGGCGCGACCCCCCCTCTTCACCGCGCAGGATCTGCGCGGATTTCGCACTAAATGCTGCGGAGCAGCCTTTTGCGCCGGAAATGCCCGGCGCAAAAGCCGCTCAAACGCCAAACTGCTTTTTGGCGATTTACGTTTGAGCGGCTTTTGCGACGGGAGTTTCCGGCGCAAAAGGCTGCTCCGCGGCATTTAGTGCGAAATCCGTGCAGATCCTGCGCGGTGAAGAGGGGGGTCGCGCCGGCTGGAGGTGAGTGCGAAAACGACCAATATAATTTGCACCTTTTGCAAGAATTCCAGGGGCGACTCCAATGGAAGCATTTTCGATTGATTCTCAAAAGAGCGAGTCTGAGGTCAGACAGAATTTTCTTCCAAAAGAGACAGTAATAAAAGGAAGCGATAACCAACGCATGAGCGAGGGTTTTGTTTTGTTCTGTTTTTGGCAGCGGAAGCCTTGAGTAAAACATGGATTCTTGACTTGCGAAAAAAAGAAAGAAGCCATTTGTCTTGGAGTGGGAGCTTGGATATGCAGACGGAAGCAGAGAGCAGTCAAAGATTATGCCAAGGTTAGAGTCTCAAGAGACAAGCGGGATAGTGAAGTTGTAAATGGAGACAGAGGGGAAGGGCAGGAGAGAGGAGCTGAGAGGAAAGATAAGGATTGGTTTATGTTTACTGAGACTCTGAATGTCACATGCAGCTTTTCTGTGGGTTTTTTTTTTGATGTTTTCATTTTTAACAAGTGTTCTAAAAACACAGACAACATTCAAAGCACCAGCAAGGTAAAAACCTTCCCAGGAGAATGTAGTCATGATAATGTTCCCCCACCGCCATACCTTTGAGCCAGAGACGTCCCAGAGCAATGAGTGAGTCCGGGAGTTCTGCGCGGTAGGCAGTGTTCCCTCGAAGATGAGCTAGTGTGAGCTAGCTCACAGTTTTTTAGCCTCTAGCTCTATAATGCAGTGGGTTCAACACATGGAGGAGATGAGGTTGCAGTGGTCAGAGCTCTTTTATTAAGTTATAGCATGGTAACCGCTGAACTAGAGAGCCAGTTTGGTGTAGTGGTTAAGTGTGTGGACTGTCATCTGGGAGAATGGGGTTTGATTCCCCACTCCTCCACTTGCAGCTGCTGGGATGGCCTTGGGTCAGCCATAGCTCTGGCAGAGTTGTTCTTGAAAGGACAGCTGCTATGAGAGCTCTCTCAGCCCCACCGACCTCACAGGGTGTCTGTTGTGGGGGAAGAAGATCTAGGAGATTGTAAGCCGCTCTGAGTCTCTGAGCGTTTTTGCACTGACCTTACTCAGGAGTGACGTCCCTCTTCACCGCGCAGCGTCTGCGCGGATTTCGCACTAATTGCTCCGCAGAACCCGGAAGAGCCGCAAAGTCCCGCGGCTTTTGCGTTGCAAATGTAAACTGGCCAAAAACCAGTTTACATTTGCGATGCAAAAGCCGCGGGACTTTGCGGCTCTTCCGGGTTCTGCGGAGCAATTCGTGCGAAATCTGCGCAGACGCTGTGCGGTGAAGAGGGACGTCGCTCCCGAGTAAGGTCAGTGCGAAAACGCCCTGTGATTCAGAGATAAGGACGGGATATAAATCTGCAATTCTTCTTCTAGAAGACTGCCTTACTGGGCCAACGGGGCCAACTGTATGCAGTCCTGGGTTCCCACGCTAGGATGTCATTGGGTCATTTGAACCAGCAGGGGGCTTCTGGTTGGCTCAGGGCAGCAGGGATTTGGATCCCACTGCCCATTGTTCCTGAGTCCCCAAGCTCAGTCCTCAGGCTCCAATGAGCCAGGCGGGAACACTGGTGAGGAACATACACATGTGTCCGCATACACAACAGCGTCACACATTTTTTTTGTCTTGGCGGAGGAAGCAAATCTTCCAGAGCAAATTAATGTATGCAGGAGCTCACAACTTTAATGCCAAGTAGCTCAAAAAGTAGAATTTTTGCTCACAAGAGGCCACTGCTTAGAGGGAGTATTGGTGGTAGGCTGGCTGAAAAAAGAGAACAGAAGCAGGAGATCCTCTAGGCGCATGAGCCTGGAAGACGCCAGTCGAAATCTCCCATTTGTCATGAACCCTTTCGGTGGACTTAATCCAGGCTTGAGAGAAGTGGCCTGTTTTCAAATGGTGAAGTCAAAAGGTATCAAGAACACAGCTTCTTGTTGGCTTCCATGTCTTGCTTTTCCCTTCTCGCATGGAGCAGGATGAAGGACTCTCCGTTAGATCCCAACTTCAGCAACGAGTGATGCATGAATGCAAATCAAGAACATGAGAGAAGCCATGTTGGATCAGGCCAATGACCCATCCAGTCCAACGCTCTGTGCCACACAGTGGCCAAAACACCAGGTGCCATCAGGAGGTCCACCTGTAAGGCTAGAACTCCAGAAGCCCTCCCTCTGGTGCCCCCCCCCCCCCCAGCACCAAGAATACAGAGAATCATTGCCTGAGACAGAGACAGACCACCGAGGGACCTCTGCTCCATATGTTTATCCATTCCTCTCTTGAAGCAGTATTGCAGCTTTACCACTCTGTGCCACAGGGCTCTATTTGCATGTATAGGGACAGCCAAATTTAGTTTCTAACTGGTGGCGCAACTGGCACCCACTGCACACATAGACCCTTCCTGGCCCTGCCAAGATAAAACAGAACTCGATGAGCTCCTTCTGAATGCTCCCTGGCAAAGCCTGTGAATGCTGAGTGGAGAGAGGAGTTTGCCGATCGCTATGGATTTCTGAGATAATGTACGTCAAGTGCTCTCAACGCTCAAGTGCTACCTAACTGCAAAAGTATTATTGGCAGGGATTGATTAGGCAGAGGTGCCAAAGTCTGAGAAATACAGGGAGTTGGTCCATCAAACCAATACAAAAAAAGATCAATCTGGACTAGATCGGTACAACTTTTGACTCACCAAGTTAAATGTGCTGCAATCATAGAATCATAGAGTTGGAAGGGAGCTCCAGGGGCATCTAGTCCAACCCCCTGCACAATGCAGGAAACTCCCAAACACCTCCCCCTAAATTCACCGGATTCTCATTGCTGTCAGAAGGCCATCTAGCCTCTGTTTGAAAACCTCCAAGGAAGGAGAGCCCACCACCTCCCAAGGAGGAAGCCTGTTCCACTGAGGAACCACTCTAACGCTCAGGAAGTTCTTCCTAATGTTGAGCCGGAAACTCTTTTGATTTAATTTCAACCCATTGGTCCTACCTTCTGGGGCCACAGAAAACAATTCCACACCATCCTCTATATGATAGCCCTTCAAGTACTTGAAGATAGTGATCATGTCACTTCTCAGCCGCCTCCTCTCCAGGCTAAACATGCCCAGCTCCTTCAACCTTTCTTCATAGGACTTGGTCTCCAGACCCCTCACCATCTCCGTCGCCTCCTCTGGACCCATTCCAGCTTGTCTATATCCTTCTTAAAAAGGATAAAAAGTACTTCTTTCTTCAAGCTAAAGAGCCCCAAGTGCTTTGAACTTCCTTCATAGGGGGAAGGTTCCAATACCTTTAATCGTTCTAGTTGTCCTTTTCTGGACTTTTTATGCATTGTATATGCATTGTGGTCCATTGGTGGTGGATCATGCAGTGGACTATTATACACACACTATGTTAATCATTTTATTTTTTGGCTCAAAGAGCTGCGTTGATACCAGGCACAAATCCAGTTTCTCAGTTGGCCTTTAAAACCATGCACAAGCCAGTTCAAGGATGTCTGAAGAACCATCGCCTACCATATGAACTTCCCTCTCCACTAATATGTACTGGAGGAGCCCTTATCATGGACGTCCCACTTTCTGAAGTCAGGCAGATGGCAATCAAGACTAGGACTTTCTCATTGGTAAAGTTGACAGGTCCTTTCTGGCCACTGGTAGGGAATTGGGGAGGCAGGATTGCCAGATCCAGGTTGGGAAACTCCTGGAAGTTTGAGGAGGGAACCTGGAGAGGACAGAGAGCTCAGCGGGATGCAATGCTGTACAGCCCACCCTACAAAGTGTCCATCTTCTCAATGGGAAATGATCTCTGGATTCTGGAGATGAGCTGCAATTCTGGGGGATCCCCAGGTCCCACCCAGAAACTGACATCTCTACTCTGTGGTAGCACCAACCTTGTGGAGTTCTCTCCCCCTTTAAGGTTCTCCTTCTCTTTGCTGTGTTCAGCTGAAGACTCACCTGGTCTCAGTTGCTTAGTTAAGTTCAGGACTTTTTTGGTAGAAAAAGCCCAGCGGGAACTCATTTGCATATTGGGCCACACCCCTTGATCCCAAGCCAGCCTGAACTGCATTCCTGCTCAAAAAAAGCCCTGGTTACATTTATCTTTTGTGTTGGTTAGAATGGTTATTCCCCCCCCCCAGCCCCGACTCTCTCTCCTCAGACTAGTATTCCTGCAAAGTTCAACTAACACTGTACTGTTTTTACTGCTCCTTGTCAATTTGTGTCAAATTGTGTTTATGCAATTGTTTCATATTTGATCTGCAAGCCACTCTTTAAATAAATGCAGAAAACCATATTCCGTATAATTATGCAGCAAGTAGCGACTCCCCGCCTTGCCTTCCTAAAGGCCCTGAAGTGACAGAGCAGCATGCAAGAATTATTCTATAGCAATAATGTGACAGCTATTTGTCTAAACATATTAGACTATTTGCATTGAAGTCTTCACTGTTTTACAGATGGATGTCCAAAAATGTCCACCCTGGTACCATAAACTCCCCTCCATATTAAGCATGATAGTGAAACCTGAGGCTAAGTTCAGCGAATAAAGAAGCAAATTGTAGCTTTTAATCCTTTTAAAAAAATCTATTGAAATGATTTCTAAACATTACAATATGTTTGAGCTTCACATGCAGAGCTGGATTAACAATTAGGCCAAGCAGGCACTAGCCTATTGGCCCCCACACCTTTAGGGGCCTCCAGCTGCCCCCCCCCCCAGGTCCCCCTTGCTTGCAGCCCTCCTGGCCTGCAGCTGCAGCTAGCAACTGAGCTGCTCTTTGCCCGACTTGCCTGGTGCAGCTGCTGCTGACGTTGTTGCCAAGTTTGCCTCTCTCTGCCCCTCCCCCACAGTTTTGTCCAAGCGGCTTTTAAGAAGGTGCCTGAAGGCTGCAGCGGGGGCCCTGGGAGGCAGGGTGGGTGCTCTGACTCTGAGATGATTTGTGGGGGGGCCCCCAAGATTTCCACTGCCTAGGGGCCTCCACAGGGTTTAATCTGGCACTGTTCACATGTTTGCAGATGGTGACTGTAGCCATGAAATTAAAAGACGTTTGCTCCTTGGGAGGACAGCTATGGCGAACCTGGGCAGTATAATAAAAAGTAGAGACATCACCCTGCCCACAAAAGTCCGTATAGTCAAAGTGATGGTGTTCCCAGTAGTAATGTATGGCTATGAGAGCTGGACCATAAAGAAGGCCGAACGCAGAAGAATAGATGTTTTCGAGATGCGGTGCTGGAGAAGACTCTTGAGAGTCCCTTGGACTGCAAGAAGATGAAATCTGTCAGTCCTAAGGGAAATCAACCCAGACTGTTCCCTGGAAGGGCAGATGCTGAAGCTGAAGCTCAAATACTTTGGCCACCGAATGAGAAGGGAGCACTCTCTGGAGAAGATCCTGATGCTGGGAAAGACAGAAGGCAAAAGAAGAAGGGGACGGCAAAAGAGGAGATGGCTGGACAGTGTTACTAATGTAACAAACATGAATTTGAGCAGACTTTGGAGGATGGTGGAAGACAGCAGGGCTTGGCGTGACTTTGTCCATGGGGTCGCAAAGAGTTGAACTCAACTGTGCGACTGAACAACAACATTATGTACTTGATTTTAAGAAGACTGTTCTATCAGACAATAAAACAAAGCAGGAATCAAATTGCACCTTTAAGACCAAGCAATTTTTATTCAGAATGTAAGCTTTCATGCACTCTCTTAAGCTCACTTCATCAAGTATACCTGATCCCCTCGTCTGATGAAGTGAGCCTAAGAGAGCGCACGAAAGCTTACGTTCTGAATAAAAATTGGTTGGTCCTAAAGGTGCCACTTGATTCCTGTTTTGTTCTACTACTTCAGACCAGCATGGCTGCCCCCTTGGATCTATCTATCAGACAATAGGCTCAGTGCATCACCATTTTCTTTCTTTTCTTCCATGGGCCAAATATTTTGTTGAGAAACAGCAAAATGACACGAAAGACAAAACGCAAAATGCAGTCACTGGGTAAACTTGAATATGCAATAACAGACAAATCGTTTATCGAAGGAGGGAACCTCAAAAGGGCAAACTATGCTACTGAGCTAAGCGTTTAAATGAAAAGACCTCTTTCAACCATTTTCTTTCGATTTTGGAACTTCAGTCCTTGGGAAGGAAGTAAAATGAGTCATCAAGCCACGCCCACAGGCTTGCCAGCTCTAGGTTGGGAAACTCCTGGAGTTTGGGGGATGGAGCCGGAGGAGGGAGAGTTTGAAGAGGGGAAGCAGCTCTGCAGGGATGTGATGCCATAAAGTCCACCCTCCAAAGCAGCCATTCCCCCAGGGCTGCTAATCCCCAGGTGGGGCAGGTAAGAAGCACAAAAGCATCCACGATAAACCAGCATCAAAAATAAATCATTGCTATTAATATGCAAAGTATAGAAAACTTGTGCAACAATTATTACAAAAGTGCAATGATATCACATCCGAGTCCTGTAAATTCAAATTCATGATGAGAGTTCTTGTTCTTACGGAAATAGGTCCGGAGCGTGATAAGATGAGCCATACCAGAGACCAACACTCCAATTCTTCTTTAGACATGGCCGGTGTAGACCATATTAACAGTAAGGCACAATATCACAACAGGGATGCGCAGATTGCCCTGTTTCACACGTGGCTTCTACAAGGTTCAGTATCATTTATAACATTATACGTGGATTAGCTCAATCCTTTCTGCAGAATTCCACCCCTGATGGTCACCATAAGTCAGAAATGACTTGACACAGCACTTGGCATACACACTGGAGAGCTGTACAGAAATGGAGAAATGGCAGCTTCACATGCTTTGTTTTAATGTTTTTTATATTTTAAATGTTTTTAATTGTGTAAATGCCTAAACTTAATATTGTTATGTCGGATTTCATGTGTTGTGAGCCGCCCTGAGCCACCTGGTGGGAAGGGCGGGATACAAATCATAAACTAAACGAAAACTAAAAAACATAGCCACATACATTTGCTCTCAGGGCTTTTTTTTTTGTAGCAGGAACTCCTTTACATATTAGGCCACACCCCCTGATGTAGCCAATCCTCCTCCAGCTTACAGTAGGCCCTGTAAGAAGAGCCCTGTAAGCTCTTGGAGGATTGGCTACATAAGGGGGTGTGGCCTAATATGCAAAGGAGTTCCTGCTACAAAAAAAGTCCTGCACTTGGCTAAGCAAAATCTCTGTTTCAATCTCTTTTTTGTAAGCTCTAGGAAGATTGGTTACATCAGGAGTGTGTGGCCTAATATGCAAACGAGTTCCTGCTACAAAATAAAAAAGCCTTGGTACATAAGAACATAAGAGAAGCCATATTAGATCAGGCCAATGGCCCATCCAGTCCAATATTCTATGTCACACAGTGGACAAAAAAACCCAAGTGCCATTAAGAGGTCCACCATTGGGGCTAGAAGCCCTTCCACTATGCCCCCTCCAAACACAAGAATACGGAGCATCACTGCCCCAGTAGGTTCTCCCGCCCTGGAGGTTCCCAACCCGCCAGCCCGCCATACCATAGAGCTTTTCCCTCCCAAATTGCTAGAGCATCCAGGAAATCCATAGAGTTTTCCTGGGAATGCCTAGAGCATGATGATGTCACTTCTGGGTGACATCTTTGCGCCACACTCGCGTTGTGTGCCCCAAAAAAGTCCCCCACCGGAGATCACAGGGGACTTGGCAAACTTACCTGGTAGTGCTATGTATGTCACTCCCCCCCCCACCCCCCAAAAAGGAATATTATAAGAAGGCATTTTGTACTGGATAGGGAAGATTCCCAGTGTAAAATATTTGTGCTGGGGGGAAAAATACAATTTGATTTAAAAAAAAAGAAAAGCTTGCTGACTTTAGGTGATATATTCTTCGACGTTCACCTAATCAAAATGAAGTATGCAATATGTAAATTACATAAGCAATTTCTTTTTTCGTTTGGAGAGAAAATTATGAACAGGCATTATGGTTTCTGGTTCTCTCCCCCTTTTTCCCTCTTGCTTGCTTATTCTTCCCTTTCCACCCTGCTCCTTCCCCCCCCCCTGCCCTTTTTCAGAGTTGCTAACATCAGCTGCTTCTTTGAGGATTTCTCTTTTTTGCTTGGTTGCCTACAAATTGCTCTAAGCTTTCCATTCCCCCTAAACCTGTTTAGCTGGGGGAACAGCTGAACTTTTCTGGGAAAAAATGTTTGGGTGCACTTGGCCAGCGCTAACAAGCGGAACAGTCAAAGGTTGTCTTATCTTTTTTTTGGGGGGGGGGAGGGGGTCGCATGTACAGTATTATGCTGTTATATTCAAAACCACGCTTTGAGAATGAAAAATCATCGTTCAAAAGTGGAGCGTTCCCTGGAAAATAGCTCAAGAGTTCGAGCCATGCTTTTTCTGTGCCCCAAGCTGCAACTGGATGCCTCATTGTGCCCATTAACCTGGAAAAAAGGAAAATCTTACATGTCAGTACAGCAAGGCTTCACAAGTATAACACCCCCCCCCCAGTTTCCCAGTCTCTGAGTTTAATAACGTTTTTTGCCCTCTTTCTTTCTGCAAGAGCCCCGTGGCGCAGTGTTAAAGCTGCAGTACTGCAGTTCTAAGCTCTGCTCATGACCAGAGTTCAATCCCCAGCGGAAGCTGGAATTTCAGGTAGCCGGCTCCAGGTTGACTCAGCCTTCCATCCTTCCGAGGTTGGTCAAATGAGTCTCCAGCTTGCTGGGGGGAAAGTGTAGAGGATTGGGGAAGGCAATGGCAAACCACCCCGTAAAAAGTCTGCCGTGAAAACGTTGTGAAAGCAACGTCACCCCAGAGTCAGAAACGACTGGTGCTTGCACAGGGGACCTTTCCTTTCCTTTCTCCAAGAAATATTCAAGGCACGGTGAGTGAACTGATCTATAGTTCTCCAACTACCTGCGGTGCCGAAACAACACTTAGCCCATGACTTTGGAGCTGATAGAGATGCATCGTCCTTCCATTCAAATGTAGGGCGACCAATTATGGTGAGGGAAATCCCTGGAGATTTGGAAGTGGTGCTTGGGGAGGACAGAGTTGGAAGAAGGAACCTAGCAGGAATATAATGCCACACTAGACAGGGTGTTGAACTCATTTGTTATGAGGGCCAGACCTGACATAAATGGGACCTTGTCGAGCTGGGCTATGCGTGTCATAAAATGTGCTGCCTGGTAGCAGAGATATAAACTTTATAAAGGACACAGACAAACATAATGATTTTAAAAAAATTAAAAAGCTTAAAATTAAACATGCTTAAAGCACAAGCATCCCTTGGTCTTAAAGGTGCTTTCTTTGTATCTCTCCCATGTGATACCCTTTATTTCTCTTCCTCACTGGGCAAAGGAAGCTCTGACTTTTTCCTTCATTCCCCAGGGACCAATCAGTCAATCAAAGGAAGAGTGGCTTGGCTCAGTAGTTCTGCTGTGTGATTGAGAGAGCCTGGCAAAGCAAGCTATTTCTCCCTTCTTCCTCAAGGGAGGAGCCTCAGCCAATTGAAAAAATAGAGGATTCATGGTTGGGGGCGGCCATGAGTCACTTGTAACTCAAAAAACACCTTTCTTCATCCCCCCCTCCCCCCCCAACTAAACCACTGTGAACGCTTCTCATTCCTGCAAAGCTCCCTAGTTCAGGGCAAGTTTAGATGTTGCTTCACACAATGGCTTTTCATCTTCTTTTTTTTAAAAACTTCTATTGGAAGTAAAACTGAAATCACATTCAGCTGCCCAAGGAGAACTGAAAAGGCAGAATTTGCAGAGGTTTTTAACTTTAACAGAAAGCAATTAAAGTTTTCTGAACTAGCTGGCAAGACCTTTAGAAGCAGGGTCCTGCTGATGTAACCCTCGCCATCCTGTGTGCTGATGAATGTCCCACCTACTCTATCTGCATAGTATTCTCCATGTATTGTCCCATAGTCAGAGAAGCTCAATGGCCCTCTCTGGTGCAGTTGCTTAAGTAACAGACATGGCAGACGGGTAGGGTTGCCAATCCGCAGGTGGGGTCAGGGGATCCCCCAGTTTGGAGGCCCTCCTCCTGCTTCAGGGTCATCAGAAAGCGGGGAGGGGGGAGGGGAGGGAAATGTCTTCTGGGAACTCTGTTATTCCCTAGGGAGACTGATTCCCATAGAAAATAATGGAGAATTGATCTGCTGGTAACTGGGGCTCTGGGGGGCTGTTTTTTGAGGTAGAGGCACCAGTTGTTCAGCATAGCATCCAGTACCACTCCCCAAAATATCCCCAAAGTTTCAAAAAGATTGGACTAGGGGGTCCAATTCTATGAGCCCCAAAAGAAGGTGCCCCTATCCTTCATTATTTCCAAATGAAGGGAAGGCATTTAAAAGATGTGTGGTCCCTTTAAATGTGATGGCCAGAACTCCCTTGGAGTTCAATTATGCTTGTCACACCCTAGATCCTGGCTCCACCCCCAAAGTCTCCTGGCTCCACCCCCAAAGTCCCCAGATATTTCTTGCATTGGACCTGGCAACCCCTGCAGACAGGCTCAGAAGCCATCAGCCAATGTCCTATCACAGCAGGGTAGAGGAATACTGGCTGACCACCCTTCTCAGGGAAGGAGAAGAGAGTCAGGCACAGGATTCAGATGCTAAAACTGCTAAGATGGGTAACTGGACCCTCTATAAGGCCAGCAATTAGAGCTGCCAGTCTCCAGGTGGGTAAACAAGACAGAATATTTTTTGTGGAACTAAAGGCTATGAGCCTATGAGAACTATATAAGGTTTATTAACCTTGTTCAACATTACATAAAAGTCACTGAAAACTCCAACACCTGACCTATAAGACCTGAGGAAGGCAAAAAGAAACTCAATTATACGAGTTCTCCTAGTCTTACAAGCTTCTACTTGTTGGAGTTCTCAACGCTGCAACTCCTTGGCTGGCCCCAGATGGTCAGTTTAAGCCGACCCAAGCATTGCCCCTAGAGGAATTGAAAAGTCAACTTCACACACGGACATCTGCCTCCCATCCCATCCCCATACTCATCCTGTCCTCCAGCATCTCGGAGGTGGCTCAAAAAGTTACCGCTAACGAAGTGATAGCCAATCCTTCTGTCGCACACCATCTCCTTCCCAGGCGTCTGAACACGGGGCGCGTGCAAGCGAGGCGGATTGGCGGTGTGAACCTGCCAGCCTGCTCCAAGCTGCTTCCGGCTTTTTAAAACAACAACAAAACCACAGTCACCTAGCGCACGAGCGCATATGTGCATAACCACTAAAATATATGGGGGGGGGGTAAAAGAAAACCCGAATCATGCTAAGGGGAAGGCGCACAACAGCTGTCTGACAGTGGCAAAGAGCCTCCAGTGCGGGATACAGGCAACTCATGTGGCAGCATCTGACCAGAAATAATCCACTCCATTTTGAACTGGCCCAAGATCGGATGCCTCCCATGTGCCCCGAAGCTGCCAGTCTGGAAGGAAGGAAGGAAGGAAGGAAGGAAGGAAGGAAGGAAGGAAGGAAGGAAGGAAGGAAGGAAGGAAGGAGAAGGAAGGGAGGGAGGGAGTGAAGGAAGGAAGGAAGGAAGGAAGGAAGGAAGGAAGGAAGGAAGGAAGGAAGGGAGGAAGAAGGAAGGGAGGGAGGGAGGGAGGGAGGGAGGGAGGGAGGGGAGGAAGGAAGGGAGGGGAGGGAGGGAGGTGAGGGAGGGAAGAAGGATGGGAGGGAGGGAGGGAGGAAAATAGTTGGGGAGGAGAGAGGTGGAAAGAAAGCAACTTTAACTCTAAATGCATTCTCCAAGCTGCCAGATAGTTTGGGCTTGGATAAGTGATTTAAAGAAAGAAATATCTTTTCCAAGCCAGCCAGTGTGGGCTTCGAGGGCCACACAATATGTGTGAAAGAGCCACATGTGGCTCCCAAGCCACAGTTTGGCCACCCCTGCTCTAGCCTCTCCATGGAGGGAGAAAGAGAACAAGGGAACCTTTCCCATTCAAGCGGCGTGAGGAAAACTGGAGCTGCCTCCTAAAACTGGTTGAGAGGGCACCTTCTCTATGAAGAGTGAAAAAAACTAAAATGGATTCCACTAGACCAAGGAGAACTTTCCAGAGGGTTTTGATCTGTTCCAAACGAGGAGCACGGCAGAAAGCAATCAGCTCTCATTGACATACAGACATCCTCATTATTACTCCAATTGGACCTTTGGTTGAAATGTAGTCTGTGCATTTCAATAAATAAATCATACGCATAAATATTGCATGGGGGGAAAGCTAGCATTGGGGAGGGGGGGAGTGAAACCAGCATCGTCTTCCCACTGACTTCGGCCTGAATAAATCACTTGCTAGTGACTCCGGGTTGGCTCATTAACTTTCAAAATGTGCAAACTTTAGCTCTTAGCAAACCATGAGAGGAGCACAGTTTTGGCCTGGGTTCAAGCCCAAGAGGTGATGAGTTCTCTTTAGTAATGCTGGATTACAAAGAGCAACATTAGTAAATTCAGACTTGCTCAGCCATTTCTTTAAAAAGCGGTATCCATAATTTAAGGAAGTAAAGCTGGTCGGATCTATGGATGTGTTCTGCTACCAGTAGCATCTTCCTTCCACGCAAGCCGCCTTCCCCCAACACTACTGTGGTTCTCAAGCTCTTTGAGCCTGTGGATAACTCCTGAATTAGGGTTGCCAAGTCCAATTCAAGAAATATCTGGGGACTCTGGGGGCGGAGCCAGGAAACTTTGGGGGTGGAGCAAGGAGACATTGGGGGTGGAGCCAAGAACAAGGGTGTGACAAGCATAATTGAACTCCAAGAAAGTTCTGGCCATCACATTGTAGCAGGGAAAGTCCTGTGTTGTCCAATTAATAGTAAATCATACTCACAAACGAGGTCTGAGGCAAGATCAGGAAAACAGCTTCTTTATTTAACGTGCATAAGCGCTCTATACACGGGCTTCAGACCAGAGGGTCTGAGCAATGATTACAGTTACCTGCCATCCCTTATAGGGGGTCTCCACCCACTCACTACCTTAAAACACCCATGTTCTCCAGTTCCCTGGGAGGATGTCCACGTCATACTTCAACCACAATCTGGGTTGTTTACCGGCTCCCTGAGCCCCTGTTAGGGCTCCTGTTTGTCCCCTGTCCACGTCATACTTTCTTGCTCCATTGCTAGCACCTGCCGTAGTTCCTTTTACGCTTCTTACTGGCGCTTTCACCCTGCGGTTTCTCTTAGAAAGGGCAATGACCTTCCGTAGTTCCCTTTTCTCTCAACAAGCTAAAACTCCTCTGCTTAAACTGTCCTAGAAGATTATTTCCTAAAAGTACTGTTATTTAATTCTAGCATCACCAAGCCATACATATTGATTAGGTATTGGTATTGATTTTGGCCTGATGCCACAACATTTAAAGGGACAGCACACCTTTTTAAATGTCTTCCTTCCATAGGAAATAATGAAGGATAGGGTCTTTTGGGGCTCATAAAATTGGACCCCCTGGTCCAATCTTTTTGAAACTTGGGGGGTACTTTGGGGAGAGGCACTAGATACTATATGGAAAATTTGGTGCCTCTACCTCAAAAAACAGCTCCCCCATAGCCCCCGAAACCTCCAGATCAATTCCCCATTATACCCTATGAGAATCGATCTCCACATAGGGAATAATGAAGATGTTTCCTTCTCCTCCCCCCCCCCCCCCCCGTTTCTGGCAAAGCTGATGCAGGAGATTGGCCTCTCTACTCACGAGTTGCTGCCAGCTTCTTCACAGACACACCATCCCAAACCTCTGGAGGTGCAAAGGCACATGGTCCTTTGGGGGCGGGGCAGGGCTCCCCTCCCCCCACCAGCCAGCTGACTGGGGGTAGGAAGCAGCCTGGGAAAATGGAAGAACTCTGGCTGCGATCGGTTCTGGGTGGGAAGGGAAGGGCAAGGAGAAGCTGCTGTGATCCGGGGTGGGAAGGGAAGGGACGAGGAGAAGCATCAGGGGTCGGTGGGAAGGGAAGGGGCCAGGAGAAGCTGCTGGGATCAGGGCTGGGTGGGAAGGGCCGCCATTCCCCCTCCCCCCCCCCCCCCGCTTTCTGGATTTTTGGTGAGTGGGGGGAGGAGGCTCCAAATTGGGGTCCCCCACCCAGCCCAGAAGCAAGTATTGTGAGGGGAAGGGGTTTAAGAAAGAAAGAGCACAATAAAAAATTGAGGTTCCAGAGCTCCGTTGCTTTGACCACCTGCCCAAAATGTGGCCTGTCAACAGGCCTCAGATTCAGCAGGAGCTCACAGGAGCACAGCTCCTGAACCTTTTTGAGGGTTCCCCCTCTCCCTCCCCACCTACCTTAGCCAATGAATAGTAGGTGCAGCTGCATAACAATCCCTGGATTAGGAGAGCGGGCAGCCAGCCAGCCACCAGGGGCTTTGCCACACCCCCAGCAGTCCTCATTAACCCCTGGAGAAGCCCACACCACCCTTTCTCCACTTCTTATGTGATTTTGGGCTGCAGGTGGCTTGCTGGCCTTTTGGCTGGGGGTGGGTGGCATACACTAATGAGTTATGCTAATGAGCTTTGCCACCTGTTTTTCTACAAAATGACCTCTGCCTGTCAATATTAGTACAATCCAACCTGAGTGCTGCTCTACTAAAACTGCAAGAATGTAAGAACATAAGAGAAGCCATGTTGGATCAGGCCAATGGCCCATCCAGTCCAACACTCTGTGTCACACAGTGGCCACAAAACCCCCCACAAAAACCAAGTGCCATCAGGAGGTCCACAATTGGGGCTAGAAGCCCTTCCACAATCCCACCCCCCACCAAGCACCAAGAATACAGAACATCACTGCCCCAGACAGAAAGTTCCAACAATACGCTGTGGCTAATAGCCACTGATTAAGATATGAAGATATGAAGCTGCCTTATACTGAATCAGACCCTCGGTCCATCAAAGTCAGTATTGTCTTCTCAGACTGGCAGCGGCTCTCCAGGGTCTCAAGCTGAGGTTTTTCACACCTATTTGATGGACCTCTGCTCCATATGTTTAACCAATCCCCTCTTGAAGCTGTCTGTGCTTGCAGCCATAACCACCTCCTGTTTCAGTGAATTCCATGTATTAATCATCCTTTGGGTGAAGAAGTACTTCCTTTTATCCATTCTAACCTGACTGCTCAGCAATTTCATTGAATGCCCACAAGTTCTTGTATTGTGAGAAAGGGAGAAAAGTACTTCTTTCTCTACTTTCTCCATCCCATGCATTATCGTGTAAACCTCTATCATGTCACTCTGCAGTCGACGTTTCTCCAAGCTCACAATCTCCTTTATCTGCCTCCCCCACAACAGACACCCTGTGAGGTGGGTGGGGCTGAGAGGGCTCTTACAGCAGCTGCCCTTTCAAGGACAACCTCTGCCAGAGCTCTGGCTGACCCAAGGCCATTCCAGCAGGTGCAAGTGGAGGAGTGGGGAATCAAACCCGGTTCTCCCGGGTAAGAATCCACACACTTAACCACTACACCAGACTGGCTCTCACAGAAGCTGCCCTTTCAAGGACAATGTGAGTGCTCTGGCTAACCCAAGGTCATTCCAGCGGCTGCAAGTGGAGGAGTGGGGAATCGAACCCGGTTCTCCCAGGTAAGAGTCCGCACTCCTAACCCCTACACCAAAGTGGCTCTTCACAAGAAAGAAGGATGTGGCCTCTTCCCATCTCCCTTTGAAGTGGGAGAGGGTGGGCTGAGTGTTCGCAGAAAGTGCACGCAGCCCAATGACATCACTTTTGATGACATCATTGGGCCGCACACACTTTGCGCACGCGGAAGAACCCAAGGAGAGGAAGGGGCGCGGGGTTCGGCCTGGGGTGCTGGAACCCCTGTCTTCCACGTAGAAGACTGCACAGACTCCAGTTTTTCACCCCATGGGAAGAGGATGGGCCAAGAATAAACAAACAAACAGATGCGCAAGACCCACTCTTCTAAAAAAAAAACCACTTTCAGTCTTGCACTCAACTACATTCTTCAAGCCAGCATCAAGTGGTGCTTCGTGATTGTCGTTACTGGAGCAAGAGTCTTCCGAGCAAACACTGCATCGCACTTGATCATTAATTTTTACTGGCTATTGAACAAAGAGCTCCACAAGTGATTGACACAATCAGTGCCAATGAGTGCATGATGTTCTCAAAATTATGTGAAAGCTGAAGAGCCTCCTCATATACGGGGAACGACTGCGTGCCGTCTCATTACTAGGCCGTCGTTTCAATCGCCTCCCAACTCCCCCCCCCCCACCACCTCGCTTCGATTCCGCGAGGCATTCAGCAGGTACTATCCAATGAAAGGAAATCAGTGAAGGTGCCACAAGATGGAGTGATATTTTCCAGTAAGTGCCTTACAAGGCCAGCTCCCCTTCTAATAAATGACCATCTGCCTATGGAACTTAATGGTGAAGGATAAAGCCCTCAGCATATGGTTTAATTGGCACGCTGAATCAGTATCAGCCCAAACGAATTGCTTCAATTTTGCCGTCCCGAGGTGCAACCGTTAACTATTCTGCGGCCTGACTTCTACCCAGCCATTATGGAACTCCTTCTGTCCCCCAAAGGTAAACCACCTGGAGGTCTGAACATAGTGCCAAGTTGCTCCGACGTAGACACACCAGGTGCATCTCCCTGAGTCAGTCCCAGAAGTATTCTTAAGACCTCAGTCATAACTGCATCGATTCTGTGAGTGTCAGAGCCAAAAAAAATTGAGGAGTACCTCCCAGGACACAGAAGATGAAATTTAATCCAGTATATCACCCCAGATGTTAAATGTGATTTTTAATATGTGTGTCTGTGGTACTTTCAAGCAGACCCATGGCGCAGAGAGGTAAAACTACAGTATTGCTCATGACTCTGAGTTCAATCCTGGCAGAAGCTGGGTTCAGGTAGCGGGCTCAGGTTGACTCAGCCTTCCATCCTTCCGAGGTCGGTCAAATGAGTCCCCAGCTTGCTGGGGGGAAAGCGTAGGTGACTGGGGAAGGCGATGGCAAACCACCCCGTAAAGAGTCTGCCGTGAAAACGTTGTGAAAGCAACGTCACCCCAGAGTTGAAAATGACTGGTGCTTGCACAGGGGACTTTTTTAAAATAGTAGTTTCAAGTTGCAGCCGATTTATGGGCTGGGCCCAGACCGGCAGCTTTGGGTGTGCGGGAGGTGTCTCAAATCAGGCCGCTTCAAAATGGAGTTGCCAAATCCTGATCAGATGCTCCCACGTTAGTTGCCTGTTTCCCACACAGGGGGCACTTGGGCATGGTGAGATGCCTGCTGCGCACTGTCCCCTTGATTTTTTAATCCATCGGCGAGCCCATCCCTGTGCTGGCTTAAAATGCTGGCCTGGACCCAGCCATGTTGACCTCAGAGGGTTTTCAGGACAAGAGACATTGCCTGCCTCTGCGTAAGAACCTGGAACTACTTTGGTGATTTCTCATCCAAGTACTAACGAGAGCTTTACTTTGCTCTGGTAAGACCTCACCTGGAGTATTGTGTTCAGTTTTGGGCACCACATTTTAAGAAGGATATCGACAAGCTGGAACGGGTCCAGAGGAAGGCGACGAAGATGATGAGGGGTCTGGAGATCAAGTCCTGTGAGGAAAGGTTTATGTTTAATTATACAAAAGTTGAAGGGGCTGGGGATGTTTAGCCTGGAGAGGAGGTGGCTGATAGGTGATATGATCACCATCTTCAAGTACTTGAAAGGCTGCAATATAGAGGATGGGGTGGAATTGTTTTCTGTGGACTCAGAAGGTAGGACCAGAACTAATGGGTTGAAATTAAATCAAAAGAGTTTTCAGCTCAACATTAGGAAGAACTTCCTGACCGTTAGAGCAGTTCCTCAGTGGAAGAGGCTTCCTCAGGAGGTGGTGGGCTCTCCTTCCTTGGAGGTTTTTCAACAGAGGCTAGATGGCCATCTGACAGCGATGAAGATCCTGTGAATTTGGGGTAGGTATTTGTGGGTTTCCTGCATTGTGCAGAGGACTGATGACCCTGGAGGTCCCTTCCAACTCTATGATTCTATGTTTCTAACCCTGCTTAGCTTCTGAGATCTGATGAAGCTGGGTTAGCTTGGGCCATTCAGGGCAGGTTGATTTTTTCAATATACCTTTAACAAGATGAAAACTTAAGACATGCAAGAAAACAAACTAAATCCTAATTCACTCATGCAAAAAAAACAACAACTGTACATGACCTCTTGTACAAGTTGAAGCAGAACAGGTGCTGTTTGAACCTGTCTAGTTCTTGGATCAAGCTTTTGCAGAACAGTACTTGTAACTTTCTTTTCTTTCTATTTCTCTTGCTTCCGCTTTGGATAACAAGCCACGGGCCTTGAATTCAGCAGCAGCTCACAGGAGCTCAGCTGCCGAACCTTTCTGAGGGTTCCTCTTTCTCCTCCCCATCTGCCTTGTCCATTGAGTAGTAGGTGCAGCTGCATAACAAGCCCTGGATTAGGAGAGCAGGCAGCCAGCTAGGCACCAAAAACCCTCATTGACCCCTGGAGAAGCCCACACCACCCTTTCTGCACTTCTTATGTGATTTGGGGTGGCAGGTGGCTTGCTGGCCTTTTGACTGGGTGGGGCAGCCCAGGAGAGCCCCAGGTGAGCGAGGCCTGCTTGGGCTGGCTAGATCTCTAGCCAGCCAAAGCAGGCCTTGCTCGCCTGAGGCTCTCCTTTCTTGCATTGGGTTTCTTTTGGCGGGGGGTGGTGGTGGTGGTGGTGGCAGCATCTGCTAATGAATTACGCTAATGAGCTCCGCCTCCGCCACCTATTTTTCTACAAAACAACCCCAACACTCCATATGTTTTAATCTCCATGTCTCGTTTCAATTGTTTCATTCCACTTCTCAGATTTTGCTCACGGCATTCAAAGCTTTTGCAAAACCAACAGGCATTGGGTTTGGATGGACAAGAGATGACAAAACCAGAAACGCAGCGGGTGTAGTTGACATCTCTCCACTACGGTCGGTGCAATCTTTGGGAGATTCATTTGACTGCAGTGCGAGAGACAGGGCAACAACGACTTAGTGTCATCCACATATGAAATTTACCCCCGTGAAGCTGCCAGAGGTTGCCGTGGCGATCCATCCAGTCAGTTGCCTCGGGGAAGATGGCTTCTGACAGCACCTGGCCAAGCGGTGGTGTGCTTTTCATGGGATTAAGCCAAAACGAATCAGGAGTCTACTCGAAACTACTGGTCGTAATGTTGTGCTCGGATAATTCAGTGTAGTACTGCTCAATATCCCCTCTAAGCTGTGGAGATTTGTGAGCAAAAATTCTACTTTGTGAAACTCCCGACATTAAAGCTGTGAGCTACTGCACAAATTAATTTACTCAGGGGCCATTTTTCCTGAGCGAAGACAAAATTGGGTGCTAAAAAACTGAGCTAGCTCACACTAACTCACAAACTAAATTATCTATTTGGAGGTTTCCAGCGTTTTTCTTTTTCTTTTGTAGCAGGAATTCCGTTGCATATTAGGCACACCCTGATATAGCCAATCCTCCAAGAGCTTACAGGGCTCTTCTTACAAGGCCTATTCTAAGCTCTTGGAGGATCGGCTACATCAGAAGAAGAAGAAGATATTGGATTTATATCCTGCCCTCCACTCCGAAGAGTCTCAGAGCGGCTCACAATCTCCTTTACCTTCCTCCCCCACAACAGACAGCCTGTGAGGTGGGTGGGGCTGGAGAGGGCTCTCACAGCAGCTGCCCTTTCAAGGACAACCTCTGCCAGAGCTATGGCTGACCCAAGGCCATGCCAGCAGCTGCAAGTGGAGGAGTGGGGAATCAAACCCGGTTCTCCCAGATAAGAGTCCGCACACTTAACCACTACACCAAACAGGGATGTGTGGCCTAATATGCAAAGAAGTTCCTGCTACAAAAAAAGTCCTGAGTATTTCTATATAATAGGCAACAACAACCCATTAAAAACAAGCCATCAGACAAACAACAACAGAACAGCATAAAAGCTGTCCTTAAAACAGACCTGAGGCCAGAAGACGACCATTAAGAAAACCTGGTAAGGCTTTTCTTTTTTAAAAAAAAAAAATAGAAGCTTGAGTAAAAAGATGCGCTTTGAGTCTCAAGGAGGAGAGCATTCCAGAGGCAAGGTGCCACCACAGAAAATGCCCTGCCTGTAGTCACTGTCCGTGTTGCAGCTGAAGCTGACGGCACAGAGAGCAGCACTTGAGAGGTAGATCTTAACTTGTGGACTAAAGAGTACAGGAGGGGATAGTTCTAAACCAACCATGGTTCTGTGCAACGTCTCAAACGTGTATCACTTCTTTACTGTACATCCACCACGAGCCAGTTTGGTGTAATGGTTAAGTGTAAACTTGTCTTTGGCATCGGAAGGAGGGAGCCCAATTTGGCGTACCCCCCCCCTTCCTGGAGCCCTAGGCAACTGCCTAGTTTGCCTAGCAGATGAGCCAGCCCTGCTGGACAGCCAGTTTGGTGTAGTGGTTAAGTGCATGGGCTCTTATCTGGGAGAACTGGGTTTGATTCCCCACTCCGCCACTTGCAGCTGCTGGAATGGCCTTGGGTCAACCATAGCTCTTGTGGGAGTTGTCCTTGAAAGGGCAGCTTCTGGGAGAGCTCTCTCAGCCCCACCTACCTCACAGGGTGTCTGTTGTGGGGGAGGAAGGGAAAGGAGATTGAGACTCTGAGATTCAGAGTGGAGGACAGGGTAAAAATCCAATATCTTCTTCTTCATGAATCCTCTCGACACTACCTGTAGTCAATCTAAGCTATGTGCATTATGAACAGGCTCTCACCCAAAAGGTGATCACAATGGTCTGAGAGGGCTTTGGGAGATGGTAACACAAACTAGGACCCACAACACTTTTGCCCACAAAGCCAAGACGAGCCTCCCAGCATCACCTGCACTGTCACTCCCTCATTACCTTTAGTGTTGCAAACTCTTGCAGCCTAAACTCTTGCAAAACAGATTTGTTGCCTGAACCGGTCCTCTCATGTGCCGAAGCCCATCAAATTAATGCCCACTCGGTGCAACAGAAGTGACATTCCTGCACGTTGCGAGGCCAGCAAATGAATTTATTCTGTTTTGCGGCCGATTTACATCAACGCAGCGCTGGGGGCGGCGTTCCTCCTAGTCATACACCTGAAAAATGATTCCGTTCAAAGAAGCAATTGAGTATGCAGCCCAGTCTATGAACAGTTTTCCATTGCATTTGTCACTGCGATAAATTACAAATAATAGATCTCTCTCCGATCCCAATATTCCCACAACACTCAGCATGATACTTGAACTGCAACATTTTATGATGTCGAAAGTTATTCCAGATAAGCAGCAAGCTTTCTAATTGCCTCGCCTCCCCTTGCAGACGCAGTGATTACTTTTTGTTCCATATGGTGACAAGCTGAGCACTTTCTGTTTGTTTGGATACATACGGTTTGATCTCCTCGTACCTAAACAGCAATCTTTCTAACACTTCCCCTTTAACAAAAAAAAAGAATCTGAATGAGATGCAGAAGTGGTCCTTCTCAACTGGCCACCCAACATTTAGCCCCCGCCTGGGTTTACAGATATTCTTTGATTGCTAAATTGGCTTCTGTTTGCCGAAACCACTGGATTTAAAACCACAGCATCCGGTTAACCCAGGGAACAGCCCCACATTAGTCTGAGCCCCACAGAGTTTAGAACAGGGGTGTCAAACTCAGTTGCTATGAGGGCTGAAAGTGACATAAATGAGACCTTGTTGGGCCGGGCCATGTCAGACTGGGCCATGTGTGTACCTATTTAAGATTAGGTAGCAGAGACATAAATTTTATAAAGGACACAGACAAACACAATTAAACATGGTTTTTTTTGTTTATTTTTTAAAAAACCCATGCTTAAAAGATTAGCACTTATTGATTTTAAAGGTGCTCTGTTTGTATTTCTCCCATGGGATCCAGGGAACTGGGCAAAAGAAGCTCTGGCTCTTTCCTTGCTTCCACAAAGGACCAGGAGGGAGAAGAGCCTCAGCCAATAGAAGGAAGAGAGGCTTGGCTTAGTAGCTCTGCTGTGCAATTGAGAGAGCCTGGCAAAGCAAGCTCTCCCTCCCCACCTTCCTCCCCACAGGAGGAGCCTCAGCCAATGGAGAAAATAAAGGTTTTGCTCTGTAGCTCCTGTGTGATGGAGCAAGCCTTGCAAAGCAAGGTGTTATGCAGAAGGAAGCAAGAAAGAGGGAGAAGGAAGCAGATGACAGCCAGTTGCTCGGGGGCCTGATAGGAGCCCTCTGGAGGCCTACGTTGGCCCCTGGGCCACAAGTTTGACACCCCTGGTTTAGAAGGTAAGTGAGCTCAGCCATGGTTAGTACTTGGATGGGAGACCACAAAAGAGGAGGAGATTGGATTAATACCCCGCCCTTCACTCAGAGTGGCTTACAATCTCCTTCCCTTCCTCTCCCCACAAAAGACACCCTATGAGTCAGGTGACGCTGAGAGAGCTCTCAGAGAACTGCTATTGAGAGAACAGCTCTGAGAGAACTGTGACTAACCTAGCAGCTGCATGCAGAGAAGTGGGGGATCAAACACGGTTCTCTAGATTAGAGTCCTCCGCTCTTTACCACTACACCAAACTGACGCTCTTCAAAAAAGCTGTGTGGAACAATGGTGACATCAAGGGGTGTGGCCTAATATGCAAATAAATTCCTGCTGGTCTTTTCCTACCAAAGACAAAAGCAAAACCTGATGGGAACCAAGACTCCCTCTAAACTGAGGAGTCTTGTGAGCAAAAATCCTACTTCGTGAGCTACTGGCATTAAACTGTCTGAGGAAGTGTGCTTAAGAGCACACGAAAGCTGATGTTCTAAATAAAAATTGGTTGGTCTTAAAGGTGCCACTTGACTTCTGCTTTGTTCAACTGCTTCAGACCAACTCGGCTGCCCACCTGGATCTATCTGGCATTAAACTTGTGAGCTGCTGCATACATTAGTTTGCTTGGGGGGCGGGCATTTTTCCTGAGCTAAGACAAAAAAAAGTGTGAGCGACAGGCTAAAAAACAGTGAGCTAGCTCACACTAACCCAGCTTAGAGGGAACACTGGTGGGAATTCCTGTGGTAGTTTATTGAAGAACATTGGGAAGGGGGCGAGGCGGAAAATAACAGCAGTCACTCTAGTTTTCTCTCTGCCCCTACATGGAATGAAATAGCTACAGTCAGACGCAGCAGCCATTCCATTCACGGGGAAAGAGAGGTTAATGGAACATCCCATGCTCTGCTGAACCCAATCTCCATACTTTACCCCCAAAGCAACAACAGGAATTGCAATCAAAGCATCAAACCATCTCTAAGCAAACGCGTTTCGCTGCCCCATTATTCACGGTGCCCCTCAGCGAAATTCTTGCGCAACGCAAGCTTGACCGAACTCTGGTTCCCCAGCTCACATCACTGGACAACCCCTTCGCATGATGCGCTCACCGGGGCATTCTTGGAAGTGGAGGCCTTCCAATGACAGAACTGACCCAAAGCCCAAGCGACGAGATGATTCCTGTGCGTGCGTGGGGGGGGGGGGCTGATTATAGTGACACTAATTGGTGGGAAAGTTGACAAGGGATAGATCTAATGGAGTTGTCTTTGCACAGAGCGGAGCTCGTTTGCCTGTATCCCTTTCCATGCCAATCACAGGCGCAGGAGTGAAATCCCAGTGAACCGGGCTGGCTGAATTAAGCCATTCAGCGATGGAACAAGGAGCTTAATTTTGTTTCCCTGCATCTTTTCCCCGACTGCCAAAGAAAAAGGTCCCATTGTCCTTGCTGGAGGCTTCCCTTTTTACGCCTCCAGGTTCTCTGCCAACTTAATTGTGAAATCACAGAACATACCCAAGTTGAAATGGGGAGGGGGAGAGGAGAGAATCTCATGTCTGATTTCTTTGCCTCCCTTTTGTGTGTGTATGTGTCACTGGCTTTTGAGTTTTATAAGCATCAGTCAGCACCCATTGAAAAGTTTATCCCACCAAGCAACAAGCGTAGGGAAGTATCGTTTTAACGGGCTGAAAGCAAACTTTCCCCCAACCGCCATCTGAGCATGCATGCCGCAAAAGAACACTCGGTTCCAAATGCATCACAGATGCCAGACTTCAAGGAGGAAACCGTATTGGAAACAATGGGTGTTTTTACACTGACAGGTTGTGACTATCACTGCATTGGAAACTCACCTTTTACATTACCTAATGCTCTCACAACTGTTTTGCATTGTTGCTGCCCGAAGCATCTACATTTGTTTCGGTGAGATGAGTTTCGGAGCTGCTGCTGCAACATTTTTCTCAACACTAGTTTTGATCTGGTCTTTTCTCTACAGGGGTTTCAAACTTGCATTGTAGAAGTTTTCTTGCGTTTTTAAAGACTCCTCCAAAAGCCACCACAAGGTGCAGTAATTTGCATGAGAACTGACAACACTTGACATTTTTACATATCATTGCTTGCCTCATCTAGTAATTTAAATTTGTATTGTTTTTGCAGTGCTGACACCATTTCCAAGCAATCGTACACATTTAACTAAGCACTGGTATTCCGGCTGCCCTCTGATCAGAGATCACCCCCCTCCAATTGAAACGCTTAAATGTAAAAGGGAAATAATTAAAGCAGAACGGAGGCAGGCGATTTGAAGACTCTAAAACTCTGGATCAAACTGAATGTAAAAACACCCAATATCATAAGTGTGCATCGTCAGAGATGAACGCCTTCTGTGGGGATGAAGCAAACACACCGGTAGAAGGGATCTAATTATGGCTGCACATTACGAACATGGTTTTTCCCTACTGACTGAACAGCTGTCTCTGCTTTGGAAGAGCCTCCTGTTCCTCTCCCCCTGCCCCCTTTTCCTTGTACATCCTGGCAATGGGAAAATCACCAGTAGAGTTTAGCTTTGCCCTGACCTGGACCGCTCAGGCTAGCATAAACTAATAAGATCTTGGAAGCTAAGCAACTTAGCCCTGACCAATATTTTGGTGGAAGCAGGGCTTTTTTTGTAGCAGGAACTCCTTTGTATATTAGGCCACGCCTCCCTGATGTAGGTGGAGGTGAGGGCCCTGCGGGACCTTGTTCAGTTCCGCAGGGCCTGTAAGACGACCCTCTCCGGCTAGCTTACACCTAGCTGAGATGAGAAACTCAATATAGCTTTGCCAGATCCCCGTTCTACATATTTTTGGAATGTTTAATGGTTTTAAGGTTTTAACAGTTTTAAATGTTTTAATTGTTTATATATTCAAATATTTGTTTAACTTTATGTTTGATTAATTGTTGGGAGCCGCCCTGAGCCACTTGTGGGAAGGGCGGGATACAAATCATAATTAAATAAAAAAAAATAAAATGTAGCCAATCCTCCAAGAGCTTACAGGCCTCTTAGTACAGGGCCTAATGTAAGCTCCAGGAGGATTGGCTACATCAAGAGTGTCTGGCCTAATATGCAAAGGAGTTCCTGCTACAAAAAAGCCCTGCATATATGCAGATTAATGGTTTTTTTCCACATTTGTGTGCAAGACACCAAGGGAGTCCAGGGTCGCTACACAAAAGCAGTCAGTGGCAAACCACCTCTGAACGTCTGTTGCCTTGCAAACCCTATGAGGTTGTCATAAGTCAATTAGAATCACAGAGTTGGAAGGGACATCCAGGGTCATCTAGTCCAACCCCCTTGCACAATTCAGGAAACTCACAAACACTTCCCCCTAAATTCACAGGATCCTCATTGCTGTCAGATGGCCATCTAGCCTCTGTTTAAAAAGCTCCAAGGAGGCAGAGCCCACCACCTCCCAAGGAAGCCTGTTCCACTGAGGAATCACTCTAACTTTCAGGAAGTTCTTCCTAATGTTGAGCCGGAAACTCTTTTGATTTAATTTCAACCCATTGGTTCTGGTCCAACTTCTGGGGCCACAGAAAACAATTCCGCACCATCCTCTAGATGACAGCCCTTCAAGTACTTGAAGATGGTGATCATATCACCTCTGCCGCCTCCTCTCCAGGCTAAACATGCCCAGCTCCTTCATCCTTTCTCATAGGTCTCCAGACCCCTCACCATCTTCGTCACCTTCCTCTGGACCCATTCCAGCTTGTCTATATCCTTCTTAAAATGTGGTGCCCAAAACTGAACACAATACTCCAGGTGAGGTCTTACCAGAGCAGAGTAAAGCGATATCATCACATCACGTGATCTGGACACTATACTTCTGTTGATACAGCCCAAAATTGCATTTGCCTTTTTAGCCACCGCATCACACTGTTGACTCATGTTCAGCGTATGATCCACTAAGACCCTTAGATCCTTTTTGTGCATACTGCTGCTAAGACAAGTCTCCCCCATCCTATAACCATGCATTGGATTTTTCCCACCTAAATGCAGAACTTTACATTTATCCCTGTTAAAATTCATTTTATTGATTTTAGCCCAGTTTTCCAGCCTGTCAAGGTCATCCTGTATCCTGTTTCTGTCTTCTTCTGTGTTTGCAACCCCTCCCAAACTAGTATCATCTGCAAATTTAATAAGCATCCCCTCTATTCCTTCATCCAAATCATTGATAAAGATGTTGAACAAAACAGGTCCCAGGACAGATCCTTGAGGCACTCCACTTGTCACTCCTCTCCAAGAGGATGAGGAACCATTCACAAGCACTCTTTGGCTGCGACCTGTCAACCAGTTACAGATCCACCTAATGGTAACAGGATCCAAACCACATTTTACCAACTTGTCAACAAGGATAGTATGTGGAACTTTATCAAAAGCCTTACTGAAATCAAGATAAACGAAGTCTACAGCATTCCCCTGATCCAGCAAGGTAACCACTTTCTCAAAAAAAGAGATCAGGTTAATCTGACATGACTTGTTCTTGAGAAGCCCATGCTGGCTCTTAGTAATCACATCCATTCTTTCCAAATGTTCCAGGACCGACTGTTTGATGATTTGTTCTAAAACTTTCCAGGTATAGACGTCAAGCTGATGGGTCGGTAGTTACCCAAATCATCTTTTTTTCCCCTTCTTGAAGATGGGGACAACATTCGCCCACCTCTAATCTTCTGGCACCTCTCCTGTTCTCCAAGAATTCTCAAAAATAATAGCCAGAGGCTCAAAAATTACATCCACAAGCTCTTTTAGAACCCTTGGATGCAATTAATCTGACTCTGAGGACTTAGTTTCATTTAAAGACATTAGGTTTTTATGTACTACCCCTACTCTGATCCTAGGTTGGAACTTCATACCCTCCTTATATGTTCTGTTTTTGCCATGCGATGTGAAAGCAAAACATAAAAAAGTGAGGGGTTCTATCTTATACAGGCTCCCCTTCCTGTGCTCCCTTAAGGACACAAGGAGAGCCCTGCTGAATCAAACCAATGGTCCATCTAGTCCAAACTCCATTCTCACACAGCAGCCAACCAGTTCCTCTGCACAGCCAACAGCACGGCACAGAGGCCGAAAACTTCAGGACAAGTTCCATGAACAGCAGACCTGGAGAAATCCCACATTTGTTTATGTAGTTCAGTTGATATATCCTGTCTCTTCTCTAGGCTTTGGGGTGGGCGACAGGTGTTCAACACCAAATAACCACAGCAGAAACAATGTCACTGATTCCACATCATTCCAGTCTTGGTCCATCTGCACAGTTCAAGGTTCTTGTGTTGACCACGAAAGATGACAGTTTGGGACCAGCTGCCTACTTCAATACAAACCTAACTGATTGCTGCTCTCATCATCAGAGCCCCTACTTTCTAAGGCTAGCTCAGGGGTCCTCAGCATGGGTGCCATCATGCCTGCTGACACTTCTTCTGGTGCCCACCATGTCTGTTTGATTTTGTTTTTAGAGAGTAGGTGGGGCTAGGGAGGGCTTCTGTCCAGCAAGCTTTTTGACTGGCCCTTGGAGATTTGATTGGCCATGTAGATTTTTGAAAACATTGATTTGGCAACAGCTGCCATCACAGCACAGGGATCTTCGCTGTGTGACTGAAGTTAAGCTGTGGCAATCATTTCATGGCTAACTCTGCCTCCTGCGGCAGCCATTTTGTGGCTTCACCCACCACACTGCATCAGAATTCCAAAGGTGCTCATAGGCTCCTGGGCTGGACAGTTTGGGGACTCCTGGGCTAGACAGATAACAAGCTGAGAGAAGCCTCCTCGGTTGTGCTGATAAACATATAGACCTCTCTCTCCGGGGATATATATTTGTCCCCTTCTACCATTGTCTTCAACCAGTGGGTGAAAACGTTGGTTTGGTTTTGTCAGGTGTTTCCTAAACGATCCCTCCTTCCTTTCATATATTTTCATATTTATTTTTGCTCTGTTTTGGGTCTTGGTGGCCCTGATGGGCAAGATACAAATGTAAATAAATAAATATTAACCAACACCCGCTTGAACCCAGCCAGCCACTCATCTCTGCATATGACACCATCTATTGTGGATGTGGTCCCACTACAGTTTACAGAACTCTTCTTTCGTAAGGTCTTGGAGGACTGGCTACATCAGGAGTGTGTGGCCTAATATGCAAAGGAGCTCTTGCTAGAATTCCACCCCTGAACATATCTAAATCCATGCTTTTCTGCATATGCAGCAGTGTGGGATCCTCTTATTGTAACGCACCACGAAAAAAAGACTCAAAAGCACTTTGAACTCACATCTGTAAGGAACACACCCAGATTCCAACAAGAAGAGCCTCAAAGTGCTACCTTGAGGCAAGCATGTGGACTCAGCACAACAAAACAGGAAACAAATGACCATTTACTGAGCAATAAACCTGACAGTACAGAAACGCACAGATGAAATATGGTTGCATCTTCTGCAGTTTTAGAAGACACAGTCAAGTCCAGGGTCATTTTCATGCCGGTGACTTGAAGTTGCATTTGAGAGGTTCTTGTACTGTTGGAATATTCCATAACTCTTTTAAGAACTGAATGCACCTTCTTGCCAGGATGGATAACCCATTCGTATAATACTGAGAAACTGAATAAAAGATACTGTGCCGGGAAAAAAAGCCCTCATATAAGCTATTCACAGTCCCATTCACTTTGCAGGGGGAAGGTTAACATGTATCACAGTGGCTGTTTTCCCACTTACCTTACCCCGGAGCGACGTGTCGTCCCTCTTCACCACGCTGCGTCTGTGCGGATTTCGCACAAACTGCTGCTCAGCACCAAGAAGAGCCGCGTAGTCCTGGGGCTTTTGCGTCGCAAATGTAAACCGCCAAAAAGCAGTTTACATTTGCGACGCAAAAGCCCCGGGACTACGCGGCTCTTCCTGGTGCTGTGCAGCAGTTTGTGCGAAATCCGCGCAGACGCAGCGCGGTGAAGAGGGACGTCGCTCCGGGGTAAGTAAGTGGGAAAACGGCCATTGTCTTCTCCATGGAAATCAGTGGGACTTTGAAGCACTTACTATGTGCTATGGAGGAGCATCAGAAAAACTGACACACGTACACACACCCTATAAGTGCCACCCGGATTATGACCCACTTTGGTCTAACACTACAGTGTAATTTTTTTGTTATTATTATTATTCCTCCAGCAGAATAAAACTGGGTGTTTCAAAGGAAAGCTCCAGCAGCTTTATGAAAATAGTGACAGCAGGGACCTCAGAGCAGAAGTTAAAAGAAGAAAGAAGACGACTGCAGATTTATACCCCACCCTTCTCTCTGAATCAGAGACTCAGAGTGGCTTACAATCTCCTATATCTTCTCCCCCCTACAAAAGATATCCTGTGAGGTGGGTGGAGCTGAGAGGGCTCTCACAGCAGCTGCTCTTTCAAGGACAACTCCTACAATAGCTAGGGCTAACACAAGGCCATTTCAGCAGCTACAAGTGGAGGAGTGGGAACCAAAACCGGTTCTCCCAGATAAGAGTCCACACGCTTAGCCACTACGCCAAAGTGGCTCAAAAGCACCGGGATCCAGTGTAATACTGAGCTCATTCTTCTACAAACAGGAATTTCATAGGAGGAAAATGGGCACTCCTCCTGTGGGTATCTATGAGTCGAAGGCAGACATAATGTTACATGGAGTTATTGGACAAAGGCAGAGATGGAAATGAATGTCTGAAACTGGAGATTATTGGTGGGTCTACCGAAAACCCCCACAAGTGTCATACTGAAAAAGCACAATCAAACGTGAGAGCCAATGTAGCGTAGGGGATGAAACAGCAGACTAGGATCTGTGTAGATTTACTAGTCCCCCAGTTATGGGGGGATCCCTCATTAGGTCTAGTTGTTCTCTGCCACTCCAAGCAACACAGGTAGAAATAGTAGTACTGCACATGTTGTTACATTACCTCCGGTAAAAACAGGAAGTGATGGGAGCTAGTTCGAGGAATCACTGGAAATTCTATAGACTTACCACAGAGTCACGGTCATTCCTCGAGCTGCCCTATGCCACTTCCAGGTTTTCACTGGATGAAACATAACAGCATGCGTGACATTGCACTCCCCCCAAACCTGCTCCAAAACCTCCTGCCAACTGTCTTGTAATCCTAGATATGGAAGATGGATCCCCACATTGCCCTTCACTAGATGAACCTCGACCACTCACACTGTCTCAGGCTAACTCACTTCCCAGTATTGTTGTGAGGATAAAACAGGGGAGGGAGAAACACACGTATGAGTCTGAATTCCTTGGAGTTACCAGGTTGGTGTAGTGCTTAAGTGTGCGGACTCTTATCTGGGAGAACCGGGTTTGATTCCCCACTCCTCCACTTGCACCTGCTGGAATGGCCTTGGGTCAGCCATAGCTATCGCAGGAGTTGTCTGTGAAAGGGCAGCTGCTGTGAGAGCCCTCTCAGCCCCACTCACCTCACAGGGTGTCTGTTGTGGGGGGAGAAGACCTAGGAGATTGTGAGTCTCTGATTCAGAGAGAAGGGCGGGGCATAAATCTGCAGTCTTCTTTTTCTTCTTCCGTTTAATAATAAAAGATATTGTCTGCTTGCAATGCCATTTGTAAGTTGTTCCAATAGGGTTGCCAGTTCTGGGTTGAAAAATACCTGGAGACTTAGAGGGTGGATCTGGGAGAGGGCAGGGTTTGGGGTGGGGAGGGGCTTCCGCATGGCCCAATGCCATAGAGCCCACCCTTCAAAGCAGCCATTTTCTCCAGGGGAGCTGATCTCTGCCAGCTGGAGATCAGTTGGGAAAGTGGGATACCTCCAAACTCCACTTGGATGCTGGCAACCCTATGTTCCTACTCAAACAGAGGTGGAATATCTACCCAGATTATGTCCCAACTTTGGTTTAACACTACAATGTATTTTTTTTTTTTATAATTCCTCCATTGGAATAAAGATGGGTGTTTCAAAGGAAAGCTCTAGCAGCTTTCTGAAAATGGTGACAGCAGAGACCCAGAGCAGAAGGTTTCTTTACATAAATAAATAGCTAGAGCTGGGATCCACTGTAATACTGACCTTATTCTTTTACAAACAGCAATTTCGTAGGAGGAAAATGGACACTCCCCTGGAACCAACGGGACAAAGATATTGCCATGCAACTCCCCAGTTTTCTAAAAAAATTAGGGTTGCCAATCCCCATTGGAAGCAAGGGATCCCCTGGTTTGGAGGTAGGCTTCCCAACCCCCACACCCCCCCCTGCCAGGGGACCCCTGGATTAGCAGCCTAATCCCCCGCTCCCTAAAAATCTGATAGTGGGGGTGGGGGGGTGGAACGGCGTCATGTCTCTTTCCCTGCCTGGCTTCAGGCTTCTCCCTTCCTCCTAGTCACAAAGACCTGCCCACTGCCGGCCTGCTATTCGCTCCAGTCCAGCCTCCCTTTACGAGGTGCATGCTGGGACTTGTAGTCCTTGCATCCTCTCACGACTGCGGAGCATTATTCTCTATGTGGAGATTGATTCTCATAGGGTATAATGGGGAATTGATCTGGAGGTTTCAGGGGCTCTGAGGGAGCTGTTTTTTGAGGTAGAGGCACCAAATTTTCAGTATAGTATCTAGTGACTCTCCCCAAAGTATCTTCCAAGTTTCAAAATGATTGGACCAGGGGGTCCCATTCTATGAGCCCCTATCCTTCATTATTTCCTATGGAAGGAAGACATTTAAAAAGGTGTGCGGTTCCTTTAAATGTGATGGCCAGAACTCCCTTGGAGTTCAATTATGCTTGTCACACCCTTGTTCTTGGCTCCACCCTGATGTCTCCTGGCTCCACCCCCAAAGTCCCCAGATATTTCTTGAATTGGACTTGGCAACCCTATTTGGAGGCCCTCCCCCTACTTCCGGGTCATCAGAAAGTGTGGGGCGGGGAGGAAATGCCCACTGAGCACTCTATTATACCGGTCCCCATAGGGCATAATTTAGAATCAACCACTGGGTAGATCAAAAGAGTTTCCGGCTCAACATTAGGAAGAACTTCCTGAAAGTTAGAGTGATTCCTCAGTGGAACAGGCTTCCTTGGGAGGTGGTGGGCTCTCCTTCCTTGAGGTTTTTAAACAGAGGCTAGATGGCCATCTGACAGCAATGAGGATCTTGTGAATTTATGGGGAGATGTTTGTGAGTTTCCTGCATTATGCAGGGGGTTGGACTAGATGACCCTGGAGGTCCCTTCCAACTCTATGATTCTGTTTCTATGTGGGGCTCTGGGGGAGAATATGCAAATAAGTTCCTGCTGGGCTTTTTCTACAAACACCCCCCCCCAGTACAAAAAAAATGATTCCTCCCAGCCCCTTTACTTTAACTAGCATCTCCTCTTTGCACAAACCTATGCAAGATAATAAGTATTTTTATGTTATGCAACCCTGAACTCTTTTGCCACTATCTCCAGCAATGGTGAAAACCCATCTGTGAGAACTGGGTCAATTCTAAACAATGAGGGGAAAAGAAAGAGAGAGAAAAACACCCTCAATTATCTGAGGCTGTGTTTCTTTTGCTTAAAATAAATGGAACGCTTGGATCAGAAATCAGCTTTCTCTGTAATACAGTTTTAGGAGGGGAAAAGTCACAGTTCTGGGACGCAGCATTTCTTACATAATGAAATGTTCTCCAGAATTACCTGTTAATGACATCTCGGTGTCTGTTCTTAAAACTTACACAAAACAGTTTGAAAACTTTAAATAGGAGTCCCCCTTTTGTAATGTGAGCTTTTCCCTGTATTTTACCAGGCTTCAAGATATTAAAATTTGGACTTTGATAGATCCCCAAAAAACCGCAACCTTCAGGAAAGGAAAGGAAAGGTCCCCTGTGCAAGCACCAATCTTTTCCGACTCTGGGGTGATGTTGCTTTCACAACGTTTTCACGGCAGACTTTTTACAGGGTGGTTTGCCATTGCCTTCCCCAGTCATCTACGCTTTCCCCCCAGCAAGCTGGGGACTCATTTTACTGACCTTGGAAGGATGGAAGGCTGAGTCAACCTGAGCCGGCTACCTGAAAACCCAGCTTCCACCGGGGATCGAACTCAGGTAGTGAGCAAAGCTTAGGACTGCAGTACTGTAGCTTTAACACTCTGTGCCGCGGAGCTCTTCCAGCCCTCAGAACGCCACCTCTATAATATCTTTTATTAGAAGCAGCCAAATGACATATGACAAATATGCCATTTAGTTGGTCATGATAAAAAGGATTACAGAAACTGTGGTCTGGGGTTTGGGTTTTTATTTTATCTTTTCGTTTGAACCAACGTGGTTGACCATTTATGGCAGGTCTTAATGGGATCTGGCACTGTGTGCTGCCCAGACCTTAGAACTGTCAGATCCAGGTTGGGAAACTCCGGGAGATTTGGGGGTGGAGCCTGGGAAGGACAACGACCTCAGTTGGGTAGGGTGCTCTAAAGAACACTCTCCAAAGCAGCCATTTTCTCAAGGGAAACTGATCTCTGGCGATGAGCTGTAATTCTAGGGAATCCCCAGGTCCCGCCTGGCAGCTGGCATCTTTACTTGACTTGGATGATCCAAACTAGCCTGAACTCATCAGATCTCAGAAGCTAAGCAGAGTCAGTCCTGGTTAGTTCTTGGAGGCGAGACTACAAAGGAAATCCCAGATCATTACCCGCAAGTAGGCAAGGGGGAACCACCTCTGTCCGTGTCTTGCCTTACAAATCCTCCAGGGTCACCATAAATTGGCTGAGACTTCACAGCATTTTACACCCAAACAGATACCAAGTTCCATTCAAGGGGAGAGCCTTCCAACACTTCTCTTATTCACCGATAACGCATTAGCCTTTGTCCTGCTCTCGTTTTCGGTTCTTGAATTTGCAAGGGGCAGGAATTTGCATGGAAGCAGGAAACACACAGCCGGAGATTCAGATGAAGAATCTGAGAAACAGAGCCGCCGTGAAGGGCCCCGCGTAGAAGGGAGGCAAGTGCTAAGTGCAGGATCAGAATTCTGGGGAAGCAGCATCTCCCCAAATAAACCTAACGGTTATGTTTAGACCCTTCACCAGGGCTGGCAAATTTTGAAACCTGATTCCCCACACCAAACTTGACGGATACTAGCACCAGACTGTTTCTGGATTGTTTTATTTTTAAATTTGGAATTTTAAATATTTGCAATTGTTGCGGAATGTTAAATGTTTGTTGTGATTTTATGCCATGACCCGCCCTGAGCCTGCTTCGGCGGGGAGGGCGGGATATAAATCCAATAAAGTAAAGTAAAGTAAAGTAAACTATTCCATTTAAGATTTACTGATGAGCAAGAAGCCGTCGTATCGTATTAGAGTTTTGATCTCAGTAATTAAGCTGAAGCACAGATTGGACATGAATGGTGTGAACTGTTAAATTCATGGGTCATTACCTCCTTCCCCACCCAATTATATACATTTAAAAAAAAAACACCCTAAAGGAGCTACATCTGTAGAATAATTCTCTCGGGGGGCTTTTCAAAATGGTGAAATGAAGAGAAGATTCCAGGATTAAAAAAAAAAGATGCAATAAGGAAAGAGATTTTGCCATGGGGGCAGGGGGGTGTTGGATACCCTGAAACATTTCCATCAATCCCAAAATGTCAATCAGACCCAAGACAATACCAGAATATCTGAGTGACAGTAGTCTCAGCTGCCTTCATAAGCCACCAGTCTCATTCAAAGTCAATGAAGAGACAGGCCTTACGAGCTCATGCTGAAAAGTTATTGAAATGTGACTGACATCTCAAAAGGAGAGTGTCAACAGGATGGTATGACCCCATGCTGAAACACTGCCAGGTTAATCAAAGTTATTGCAGTCGGGAGCCTCTAAGACCTCTTTAAAAATTGAATTTTCTGCCTCCCATCCATCTATGAATTCTTCCCCTCCCCGCTCCTCCCTTCTACTGGCATTTATTCTCAATGTTTGTTGTCAACTCGTCACTTATGTACAACTTAGACAAAGGTGGTGGTTGGGTGAGTAATACGCCTCAAAGGAAAACTGAAAAGGATCGAGAAGACATTTGTGGACTCGCTGGAATTTATTCCCCATGAGATCGCTCAGGATGGAGACAATGTTATCATTCCCCTCCTATTCCGCTGGAACAGTTCAAACTTTGTGTTTATTTTAGATATCGTCAGTTTGCGAAACTGAGCTTCAGCTCACAGATGGACACTCAAATCCTGGTTTGCCCCCAACAAACACAGGTTTCATTGTCTTCCTCTCTATAACTGGAGGCTGCTTCTATATCGAGGTTTTCCATCTGCTTTGGCTTCTAAACCACAGCAGCTGGACATCCACATGAACCATGGTCTAATTGCCTTTCCCTTATTCTTGTAACCATGTATCCCCATGCTGCCTGTGTCTGTGGTGGTGGATTACTGTGGTTTGTCTATCCTATTTTGAAGTTCCTTTGGAGGGGACTTTGAAGTTCCTTTGGAGGTGGCTCAGTGGTAGAGCATCTGCTTGGTAAGCAGAAGGTCCCAGGTTCAATCCCCGACATCTCCAACTAAAAAGGGTCCAGGCAAATAGGCGTGAAAAACCTCAGCTTGAGACCCTGGAGAGCTGCTGCCAGTCTGAGTAGACAATTCTGACTTTGATGGACCGAGGGTCTGATTCAATATAAGGCAGCTTCATATGTTCACCTTGTCTTTCTTTTCTGTTATGCCAATAAAGGTCATGTGGCACAGAGTGCTAAAGCTGCAGTGTGTTAAAATTGGAGTACTGCAGCCCTAAGCTCTGCTCATGACCTGAGTTCAATCCCCAGTGGAAGCTGGGTTTTCAGGTAGCTGGCTCCAGGTTGACTCAGCCTTCCATCCTTCCAAGGTCAGTAAAATGAGTACCCAGCTTGCTGGGGGGAAAGTGTAGATGACTGGGGAAGGCAAGGGCAAACCACCCCATAAAAAGTCTGCCGTGAAAACTTTGTGAAAGCAATGTCACCCCAGAGTCGGAAACGACTGGTGCTTGCACAGGGGACCTTTCCTTTTTTTCCTTTCCTGTCAATTAACATGTGTGTGAAAATCATGGCTCACTGGTAGAGTATCTGCTCAGTAGGCACAAGGCCCCAGGTTCAATTCCTGGCATCTCCAGCTAAAACGATCAGCTATCAGGTAACATGAAAGACCTCCACCTGAGATCCTGGAGAGCCATTGCCAGAGTGAGTAGACAATACTGACTTTGAAGGGCCATGGGGCAAATTCAATATAAGGCAGCTTTGTGTGTCCATGTGGGACAGTGGTTAGAATGTTCGACTAGGAAGTGGGGGAGGGGGAGTTTCAATTCCCTACTGTACCATGGAAGCTACTATACTGACAGAAGCAAAAGGTAGGGATGCCAGCCTCCAGATTAAGGGTGCCAGTCTCCAGGCGGTAGCTGGAGATCTGCTGGTATTACAATTGGATTTTGGGTTACAGAGATCAGTTCATTTGAGCATTTGCTCTGCCCCGTGCTTCTCCTTGCATCAGCACGAGCCATCGATTCCCCAACAGTCGCTTCGCAGCGCCTCTTGCTTCAGGGCTACTTCCGCGACGGTAATAGGAAGAAACCACGATGTAAGAGGCACCAGTGGAGCAACTAGTGGGGAATCCATTGCTTGAGCCGGCGCAGGGAGAAGAGCTGGGGCGGAGCAAATGCTGGTGAGGAATCACTCTGGGTCTTAAATTAACTACAACAACTGCTTAAAAGGGTGCTTTAAAGGGTGGACTCTATGTCACTGTACCATGCTGAGGCCCCTCCTCTCTCCAAACCCCACCCTCTCCTGGATCCATCCCCAAAGTCCCCAGGTATTTTCCAACACAGACCTGGCAACCCTAGTTCTATATAAATGGGCAGTCTTCGCAGTGGAGGACGGTAAGCAGTGGGGTGCCGCAGGGCTCGGTACTGGGTCCCATGCTCTTTAACTTGTTCATAAATGATTTAGAGTTGGGAGTGAGCAGTGAAGTGGCCAAATTTGCGGATGACACTAAATTGTTCAGGGTGGTGAGAACCAGAGAGGATTGTGAAGAACTCCAAAGGGATCTGTTGAGGCTGGGTGAGTGGGTGTCAACGTGGCAGATGCGGTTCAGTGTGGCCAAGTGCAAAGTAATGCACATTGGGGCCAAGAATCCCAGCTACAAATACAAGTTGATGGGGTGTGAACTGGCAGAGACAGACCAAGAGAGAGATCTTGGGGTCATGGTAGATAATTCACTGAAAATGTCAAGACAGTGTGCGTTTGCAATAAAAAAGGCCAACGCCATGCTGGGAATTATTAGGAAGGGAATTGAAAACAAATCAGCCAGTATCATAATGCCTCTGTATAAATCAATGATGCGGTCTCATTTGGAGTACTGTGTGCAGTTCTGGTCGCCGCACCTCAAAAAGGATATTATAGCATTGGAGAAAGTTCAGAAAAGGGCAACTAGAATGATTAAAGGGCTGGAACACCTTCCCTATGAAGAAAGGTTGAAACGCTTAGGGCTCTTTAGCTTGGAGAAACGTCGACTGAGGGGTGACATGATAGAAGTTTACAAGATAATGCATGGGATGGAGAAAGTAGAGAAAGAAGTACTTTTCTCCCTTTCTCACAATACAAGAACTCGTGGGCATTCGATGAAATTGCTGAGCAGACAGGTTAAAACGGATAAAGGGAAGTACTTCTTCACCCAAAGGGTGATTAACATGTGGAATTCACTGCCACAGGAGGTGGTGGCGTCCACAAGCATAGCCACCTTCAAGAAGGGGTTAGATAAAAATATGGAGCAGAGGTCCATCAGTGGCTATTAGCCACAGTGTGTGTGTGTGTGTGTATATATATATATATATATATATATATATATATATATATATATATATATATATATATATATATATATATATTTGGCCGCTGTGTGACACAGAATGTTGGACTGGATGGGCCATTGGCCTGATCTAACATGGCTTCTCTTATGTTCTTATGCTTATCAAAGGTTCCCTGTGAGGAAAATAATGGTGGTCAGATTTTTTCTTGCAGTGCGTACCATGGGGGGGGGTATTGGAGGTGTTCTAGAGCATTCTCTTGGTTCAAAGTTCAAGGCAACCGTGAAGCTCTGAAAATCTGGTAATCATAATCTACGGAGGTAATCATAATATTTGGAAGTCCATCTGAGGACTTCCAAAGTAGACTCTCAGGTTTTCTTTGGCAGAAAAGTCAATATGGATAGGACTCCTTGGCGGTAGAAAGTGTAAGGGGAAGACAGCACATCATGGCTACATGTTGAAGTAGGGTTCCCAACCTCCAGGTGGGGCCTGGAAATTGGGAATTACAACTGATCTCCAGAGGGCAGTTTCCCTAGAGAAAAATGGCAGCTTTGGAGAGTGGACCCCAATGACATTATACCCTGCTGACCTCCCTCCTCAGACTCCGCTCCCCAAATCTCCAGAAACTTCCCCACCTTGAGCAGGCAACCGTATGTTGAAGGTTCTTTTATTTTGTATACCTACCAAATGGAAGGCTCTGACTCGGCAATGGCCTGATCACCCACTCATTTTCTCACTCTAATGGCTCTGACCCATTTCCCATTAGCTTTATGCCACTCTCAGTCTCCTCTTCTCCGCGGGGCTGCAACTCGCTCCGCCTCTTTTGTGCAGCAAACAAAATCCTCTAAAAACCAGTTTCTGTTTGCCGCGTGAAAAAGGTGACGCTAGTTGCAGCCCCGGAGCAGATAGTGTGGAATCCCACAGAAGCCCCACAGAAAAGAGGAGTGTGAGAGCAGAATAAGGCTGGCGGGAAATCGCTCACAGACTATTTCTCACCTTCACTTCATTGGAGATAATGTCTTGCATGGGATATCACTTTTTTTTAACTGGAATTTTTGGTAGCTCAGTTTTCTAAACAATATTTTTTTTTTCACTAGAGTCTTTTACAAGAAACTCCATGACAATCTATGTGTGTGTGTTTAACACCCCCCTCCTTAACCATTTTCCCCCACACAGGTTCTGGATGTGGTTGTTGACTCATCAGAATCAGGGCTGTTGAGCTACTTTTTCCCCATCTAAAATTGGCAGCCAGGTGAGCTTTTAAAAATCTGTACAGGGAGGCCATTTTGTCCTATCTCTGACCACTTTTTTTTTGCACTTCCTTCCTCAGCAATTGCTGCCTCATTCTTCCAACCTCTATAAAACAGACTTCTGGGTTACACTCTCAGCCAATCAGGGTTCTCCAAATGTACCTTGAAATTTTATCTGAAATGAAACTCTGCAGCATTCGGGGGACATGCGCCCCCCAAAACGACATTTGGTTTCCTCGAAATTGCTTCTAGCCATTTCAGCCGAACAAGACACTCTAAAAATTCCTGGAGATTTCACACTTGGTGAAATTCGGAGGCGATGCTGGCTCGGTGTACACAAGATTTTTCCTCATCCAATCTTACAACAATATATATTTTCCCAACCAAAATAGTTCTGCATCTCTTCAGTGGTTTCCATTGCATTATTCCATTTCAAGGTAGATGTCTGTTTTTTTTTTTCCCTAAGGCCATAGTTGAAATGTGTTCCTTCCCCAGGTTATATTTGACTTTCAGCAAATGTCTGCCCCTTTCTTTGAAATCTGTTGCTTTTTTATTCAGTCCTGAACCCTGAAGGGTTGCTTCAGTGAATTGTCAACAGTACAACTCTGGCTCTGTTTTCGGAGTTGTTGCAGTTAATTTAAGACCCATGATTGTGCATGAGTGTTTCAAATTGGTTGCTCTGCCGTGCAATTATGCCGTGCTTTTCCACATTAAATTTCACCTGCCATTGTGCCTGGCAATTGTATAACATTGTTTGTTCTCCGATTACCTTCTGCCGTATTTCTGATTTTTGCATTTGAGTCTTCCATGTGCTGTAAATACATCTATTTCTTCTCTTCTCCTGTTTCCCCTCTCTCTGATTTTTGTGCTTCCCTTGGTAGCATCAAGTGCCTTTGAAAATTATTTTATTGCGATGCGGCTTTGGGAGGGAAAGAAATAAAGGGCTTAAAAAAAACACCACTAAGCCTCCTTATAACAGAATGCAAAGTCAACTGGGTGGTTCAGCTTTTAGTATTAAATTTTATGCCTTAAAAAGCATTCCTCTCTTCCTTTAGCATAAACTCCGAAATTGACAGGATCAACCCTTGGCCCATAGTTGGTCTATTAGAATAAGATGGAGAAATTAGATTGTATTTTATTATCTGGGGACAACTCTTCCCTTTACCGTTGTATTCAATTGATAAATCCAGGTGGGCAGCCGTGTTGGTCTGAAGCAGTTGAACAAAGCAGGAGTCAAGTGATACCTTTAAGACCAACTTGGTTTGTCTTAAAGGTGCCACTTGACTCCTGCTTTGTTCGTTTAATTGATGTCCCATTTACTCTGCCTCGAGCATACACTGTAACTCCCTAGGAGTTATCTAGCACAGCTTTTCTCTTCTGCTGAATATTTCTGGGTTGGAAGATTAGCGTGAGAAAGAGAGTTGGTGATGGAAGGGTTTTCTGCTGGCTGAAGGAAGGGAGGATTGATTTGCCTGGAGTCACCAGTCTTGCCTTGGAAAAATCCTGAAGATCCGGGGGTGGAATCCGGGGAAGGCAGAATTTGGGTAGGGGAGAGCACTCAGGAGGGTATGATTCACATCATGTCGGGCCAAACTGCTATCACATGAGCAGTTTGGCCCGACATAGCTTCTGTGTCGTTTTTCCTGCTGTCTAATTACCCCAGCGTGCCACAGAGAAGCATAAGTGGTGTGAATGTTTCATTCTGTTTCCAGCATGTCCTACCCCTTTCCCAGCCCCACTCCAAGGTGCACTTCAGCACCCCCACAGAACATGGCCAGGAGCATGTGTGCCCCTGACTGCCTCTACGCACACACGACAACCCAACCACGGGTCCATAGTTGTGATATGCCAGTAGGGCTACCAATCCCCAGGTAGGGGCAGGGGATTCCCGGTTTGGAGGCCCTACCCCCCCTTCAGGGTCATCAGAAAGCGGGGGGAGGGGAGGGAAATGTCTGCTGGGAACTCTGTGGGCGTTTTCGCACTCACGTTCAGCTGGCACGACCCCCCTCTTCACCGCGCAGGATCTGCGTGGATTTTGCACTAAATGCCGTGGAGCAGCCGGAAGAGCCGGAAACTCCCGTCGCAAAAGCCGCGCAAACGGAAACTGCTTTTTGGCGGTTTACGTTTGAGCGGCTTTTGCGCCGGGAGTTTCCGGCGCAAAAGGCTGCTCCGCGGCATTTAGTGTGAAATCCGCGCAGATCCTGCGCGGTGAAGAGGGGGGTCGCGCCGGCTGAACGTGAGTGCAAAAACGCCCTGTTATTCCCAAGGAGATTTATTCCCATAGAAAATCATGGAGAATTGATCTGCAAGTATCTGGGGCTCTGGGGGGGCTGTTTTTTGGGGTAGATGCACCAAATTTTCAGTATAGTATCTATTGCCTCTCCCCAAAATACCCCCCAAGTTTCAAAAAGATTGGACCTGGGGGTCCAATTCTATGAGCCCCAAAAGAAGGTGCCCCTATCCTTCATTATTTCCTATGGAAGGAAGGAATTGAAAAGGTGTGCCGTCCCTTTAAATATGATGGCCAGAACTCCCTTGGAGTTCATTTATGTTTGTCACACCCTTGCTCCTGGCTCCGCCCCTAATGTCTCCTGGCTCCACCCCCAAAGTCTCCTGGCTCCGCCCCCAAAGTCCCCAGATATTTCTTGAATTGGACTTGGCAACCCTATATGCCAGTGACTTAGCTTTGCATTAACTTAATGATATGGGATATCTTTTGTTTGTTAACTGCTATTTAATCTTAATAGGCTGTTTAGAGGTTGTATTTATCATAACTATGTGTTTTTTTGTATTGTCGTATTTTTGGCATTTCTGAAATAATTTTTGTTTAAAAAAAATGTGCCAGCAATCATTCGGACACTGGAGGAGCCAGTAATTAGGGAATTGCCCCTTAGCATACTAAAGTGAAATGCAAAAACTTCATCAACTTTGATTTTTATAACCAGTTCTCCACAATCTCTCTCACAGGTTGTCTTCTTTATCTGACTGTTGCACAGTGACTGATGGCACCTAGTCTAAATACCGAAGATTAGAAGCAGTCATTTGGCAGTCAGATTTCCATATGCATTATAGAAATGAAAAAAAAGACAGATAAGAAAGGCACCAAGGTTTATTTTATTGTTTCCTGTGATTATTGATTATTTCTGTGCTCAGAAGCCTGCTAGATAATTCAAACGCATAGCCTTGCATCTTAATTAAATTGCATTCAATTAAAAGCCTTAATAACTGCCCCCCAAAGATTAAATTAGACCAGAAATTCATCAGTACCCTTTTTATTTGCCTAATAAGTCATTGATTGAAGACTGCTTTTAAGAAATTATTCATGTCTAATGTATATAACAATATGACCGCCCCTCAAAACCACATTTTAGACTTGTATACTACAGTCCATCAGCCGATGTCCTGATAACAGTAACGTAGTTTACACAATGGGTTACCCCCTAATTCATATTATTTGGGGAATGAATACCTGGCAGAATTAGTTTATATCCGTTAATGATGTGGGGTTAGTTCTCGTATGAAAATCTTATGGACAACAGTGACTTTTTCAGTGAATTGCTTTGATAGACTGAATTAATCAATAAGTCCCCTATTGATGAATAGTGCAATCTACGAAGCCATCGATCTCATGTCACTTCGATGGAGCACTGCCAGATAAGAATACTTCCCTGGGATTGGAAAATTGGGTTTTTTTGTTTGTTTTTGGAAGGAAGGAAGGAAGGAAGGAAGGAAGGAAGGAAGGAAGGAAGGAAGGAAGGAAGGAAGGAAGGAAGGAAGGAAGGAAGGAAGGAAGGAAGGAAGGAAGGAATGCAGATTTATACCCTGCCCTTCTCTCTGAATCAGAGACTCAAAGCGCCTTAAAATCTCCTATATCTTCTCCCCCCACAACAGACACCCTGTGAGGAGGGTGGGGCTGAGAGGGCTCTCACAGCAGCTGCCCTTTCAAGGACAACCTCTGCCAGAGCTATGGCTAACTCAAGGCCATTCCAGCAGGTGCAAGTGGAGGCGCTGAGTGGCACGATGACATCACCCAGAAGTGACCTATTGTGCTGTGCACGTTGTGTGAGACTCTCTAGTAATTCACTTGAAACTCTATGGTTTTGCACAAGGACACTCTAGTAATTTGCGGGAAAACTCTATGGTACCATAGAGTTATACCCCAAATTGCTAGAGCATCCTCATGTGAAACCATAGAGTTCCAAGTAAATTCCTAGAGTTTCCAGATCCACATGCCCAGTGCAATACTTCACTTCTGGGTGATGTTATTGCACTGTGCATGCTCTGTATATGCAAGAAAAAATCCCAAGGCTTGCTAACACTTGTATTTTAGATCCAGTAGAATTGCTGCCAGTTAGAGTACACCATACTATGAGTGTGATTCAATGCTACCAATGGGGAGGGGACATAGTCCCATGGCAGAGCATCTGACTGACATGCAAAGCATCTCCCTGGCCCATTCAATTCAAAAGATCAGGATTTCGGCAGTGCGAAAGACCTTGAGCTGAGAGTCTGGAGTGCTGCCACCTGTCTGAGAAGGCAACTCCAAAGCTGATGGACTCACATGCTGTTCATTATACAGTTCTGTATAAATCACAGCCATGAGGTCATGCGACTCAGCAGCACCGTTCACAAGTCACAGTGGGCACATGTATACCTTTAATTTTCCTTTAGTGTGTTGGGTAATGCTCAGGTCACCTTCAACGCACATACAACTGAGCAGGTGATGCAGCAAGAACCTCCAGGTTCTACCCCTCCCGCCCAGGACTAAATGTATGGATGCTGGCTCTTTCTTGCAAAGAGATGTGAGTGCATCCATGCAGGATGGACAAGTGATCACTGCAATTTGTAAAGCTGCCTTTTATATGAACCCTGTTCGCATGCTCCACCCAGGGGACCCCTGGATGCTCTGCCGATTTTGCTGTAGCTGCACCAACTATGAAAAACTTCCCTGTCCATTACTTGCCCTGTCCAAAAGGTGCTGAGATCGCTTGCTGCAGAGAACAAGAAAACAGATGAGCTTTCAACATAGAAACCAATGGACTTCCAAAATAAAAATTAGAAAGAAAGAAAGAAAAATATTTTGGATTATGGAGCAAGAGTGAAACCACAAGACTTCTGCTCACAACAAGCACAGGAAGGATTGTGCTGACATGATTTTTCTTTTTTTTCTTTTTAATTTCAATTTTTTTAATAAAAAGATTATTATTAAAAACAATCAGGGCTTTTCTGTTGAAAAAGCCCAGCAGGGACTCATTTGCATACTAGGCCACACCCCTGACATCATTATTGTTTCACACAGGGCTTTTTTGTAGGAAAAGCCCAGCAGGGACTCATTTGCATATTAGGCCACTCCCCCTGACACCAAGCCAGCCGGAACTGTGTTCCTGTGTGTTCCCACTCAACAAAAATCCTGAAAACAATTCTATGTGTTTTCAAATTTTCAAATTTGGATTTTTCTTTCTTTCTAAACTTGGCATCCTGTAGATTGGGTTTGTCACCTATTCAGAGGGGTTTTTTTTCCTAATTAACTAAATCATACAAATTAGTACACATTTCACCAGATTATATTGCATATCAACTGACAGATGTCAACCACTAAAAGAAACCCCATGTCACAATCCACATCAGCAACTGAGCGTGTTTTCAGTTAGGTACACAAAACCCACTGTGCTCTTTATTGTTACAAAAAGATACTGTACAGTTAATTTTCAAGCAGAGAAACTATCTTTTTGATGTCCAAATACCATCAGCATTAAATGCTCAGATGCTCTTAGCATCTGCAGAGAGCTGTTATTTCTTTCCAAACTATCTTATCCAACAGGTACATTAGACTTAAAAAAAAAATGGGAATGCAGCTAAAGTATGTTGGGGAGGAGGGGGAAGAGCTAAAGAAACGCAAATTGCTGTCAATGAAAAATCTTGCTACTTGTTTATTTTCTTCAAAGACGTAAACATCGTCTGAAAGGAAAAGTTCCTCAACTATCCCTCGGGAACTATAATTAGTAATTGCTACTATAAATGGAAAATGCGATAGATTTTTGTTCTATCAAGTAATTGAATAAGGCCGGCAAAAAGCTTTTTGCATTTCCACTCTTCCAAGATAAAATCCTGCAAAAGTCGAGTTATTCGGGCAATGAGCCAAAATACAGATGGGACATTACATGTTAACTTCCAGAGGGCCACGTTAACAAAGATGGCTCTTGGATCAGAATTAGGCCTAACCAAAGAGAAGCAAAGCAAGTGCTAGGCATGTTGGCTCGGTGCGGGAAATCTCTGGGAATGAAAAGCATTTCCATCAGTGGAATGGGATTTCCTTGCTATCTCCCTTCTTAAAAATAAAAATGTCAAGGTAGCCCCCCTGTGCAAGCACCAAGTTGTTACTGATCCATGGGGTGACATCACAACAGGATATTTTCTTGGCAGACTTTTACGGGGTGGTTTGTCATTGCCTTCTGCAGTCATCTACACCAGCGGCCTCCAACTTTTTTGGCACCAGGGACCAGGTTTGTGGAAGACAATTTTTCCAGGGACCGGGGAAAAGAGAGATGGTTTGGGGATAATACAATTGTGCACTTCATTTCTATTAGTTTGGCATGGTGCTTGAGTGTGCTGACTGTTAGCTGGGTTTGATTTCTCACTCCTCCACCTGCAGTTGCTGGAATGGCCTTGGGTCAGTCATAACTCTCTCAGAGTTGTCCTTGAAAGGGCAGCCTTCTGGGAGAGCTCTCTCAGCCCCACCCACCTCACAGGGTGTCTGTTGTGGAGGGGGGAAGGTAAAGGAGATTGTGAGCCATTACTTGCCCCAGTGGGCAGATACAGAGGTACTGATGGCTATGGATGCCCTACCGACAGGCCCCGCTGCCCAGTGGAGCAAACATCACTCCCTCAGGCCCATTTCAGATCAGGAAAAGAGCAGTGGAGAAACTTAGATCGCCTCTCCTTTCATGCCGTAGTCTTCATCAGGATCGGGCCTCCCTGTTCATGGTTTCTGAAAGGGGGAACAATGGTGAGAATTCTGTTCATGGAATGCTTATCGTCAGGGCTTTGTTTTGTAGCAGGAACTCCTTTGCATATTAGGCCACACCCCCTGATGTAGCCTATCTTTCAAAAGCTTACAGGGCTCTCGAGGAGGACAGGCTACATCAGGGGTGTGTGGCCTAATATGCAAAGGAGTTCCTGCTACAAAAATAGCCCTGCTTATCGTAACGTGTAGATCTGCCCTAGCGCACCCAACAGACTCTGTTTTCCCATTACGCCTTCCCCGAGAAGCAAAGCGCATTCGTATCTGGATTCTCCTGAAGGTTATAGATAGTTATTCCCTCTGTTATCTTTCTTGCCTTCCTCTTTTTAATGATTTAGAAAAAAAAAAATAAAAAAGTGATGAAGTACATTTAGCTTTTTTATGGGTTCACAAGCATGATGGGGATGATAAAGGATTTTAGTACTCATCAATTAAGGTGGTAAAAGCTAGAGAATTTTAATTAAGACAAAACACTTTTAAGTACCTGAACAGCCAGCAATGAACTGTCATCCTTAATAAGAACAGACTCTCATACTTTCCAATGCAAATGAGACGGTGACAGGGAGGACGCGGGTGCCTCAGCACCGACAACCTTCCAAATGACTTTGACACAGACCTGACAGACGCTTCTATCCACCTAAATAAAATCCCCCCCTGCACGCTGTGGGGGACATAAATCCAGCCTGTGTGTTGACCATGAAAGTGCTAATACAATAGATGGCACAGTGCCGGAGCATTACATCAGTTCGAGCACAGCTGGGGCAGCATTCTGGAACAGCGGCGTTCTGATAATTCAGCACTCCAGGGCCAAATCTTGCCTCTGCTGTGCTGCAGTAACCTTTTGTAAGGAGAGGGGAGAAAGAGGTTTATACCCCACCCTTCACTTGGAGTCTCAGACCAATTTCCCACTATCCTTACCTCGCTCTCCCTCTCCCCTTCTCAGCAGGGCTTCCCGCAAGCTGCCCCAAGGGTGCAACTCACTCCGCCTCTTTCACGCAGCAAACAAGATCCTCGAAAAACCAGTTTCTGTTTGCTGTGCAAAAAAGGCGAAGCTAGTCGCAGCCCCGGGAGCAGATAGAGTGAAACCCAATGAAAGCCCCGCGGAGAAGAGGAGCGTGAGACCAGCATAAGGCTAGTGCGAAATCTAGTGGGAAATCGGTCTCTGGGCGGTTTACAGTCTCCTTTTCCTTCTCCTCTCCATGACAGAAACCCTGTGAGGTAGATGGGGCTGAGAGAGCTCTGACAGAAACTGCTCTTGAGAAAGCAGCTCCTTCAAGAACTGTGACTGGTCCAAGGTCACTCAGAAGCTGCATGTGGAGGAGGGAAGAATCAAACCCGGTTCTCCCAGATGGGAGTCTGTGCACTTAGCCACTACACCAAACTGCCATAGCCCCTTCCACATTCCCAAAGCAGAGAGACATGGACATCCACAGCTTTCTTCCCCTGTACCACAGGACAAATTGAGGAGAAATCTGAGAGGAATGTCCTTCTCAAGGGTTCAACTGATGAAACCACAAACAATTCTGAATTAGTTCACTGACAGGATCAAGCAGAATCCTGCTATTACAATTTTTGCACCATCCCCCAAAATTCGTAGAATTGTTTTACCACAAATTTGCTTGAGGTATATATATATTATTACAGCGGAACAGCATGGTATCACAAGGAACGGCTGAGGTGTTGTATGAACCATCCATATTGTATAATCCTGTCAATATAGTTGGGATGTGGAGGTTATTGTATCTGACTTGGAATCACTCAACTAATGAGTTCCCCTTCCATCTCAGAAGTGATTTTGTGTGAATGCAGTAGCACATCTATTGCCTGCTGTGATCATGTGAATTGCCAACAGGATTTGATTACCACCAACCAAAAAGGCCCCCCTATGTGTTTTTCCCCCTACATGTTTCCCGATACCTTTAAAGCCCTATATGATCGGGGGCCTGTCTATCTACGGGACCGCCTTTCTCTGCATGGTCCCCAGAGACCACTGCATTCAGAGACACAACACCTACTGTCTATCCCCAGACCAAAGGAGGCTAGGCTGTGTTCCACAAGGGCCAGGGTCTTCTCAGTGGCAGCACCAGAAATGTGGAATGCCCTCCCGGAGGCCATAAGGGCCCTGTGGGATCTTTCTCAATTCCACAGGGCCTGCAAAACTGAACTATTGCGACAGGTCTTCAATGCCTAAACCAGGAAAGGACTGCCACCCTACACTGCTGAGGAACTACGATCATTATAGGATCACTCTTAGAAAAGGAAGATCCCACCTATACTGAAGTTGAACAGTGCCATAAAATGTTTTAATTGTATTTAATTGTTTTTTTAAACTGTAATTACAGATATTTGAACTGATTGTTAGCCACCCTGAGTCTGCCTGCGGAGAGGGCGGGATAAAAGTCTAAATAAATAAATAAATGTTTTGGGGAAGGTTTTACAGGCTCTGAGGAAGATCTGTCTGGAGATCTCATTCCTCTACAAATCATGACCGCTGACATATTAGAACCCCCCTTCCAGTGATTGTAATCATCACAGTAACCAGCAAGAAGACAACAATCTATAAGTATTTGCAATTCTACAGCCAAAGTGAATCAAGGTGAACTATTTGAGTATCTCCGAGGACATCACTCCAAACCAGGTTTAAGCATCTGTCAGAGAGGTTAGCAGAGAGATACAAGAGCATCAAAATGGAAACTGACTGACTTCACTTCCATGGAAGTATAATATATGGCACCATCCTTTATGTCTTACTGCAACCCACGCTGTCCTTTTCCCCCTGTCTAGAGTTGCCAACCACAAGACAGTGTCTGGAGATCTCCTGAAATTACTACGGATGTCCAAATGACAGACATCGGGGGGGGGGGGGGGGTTATGGAGAAAATGGCTGCTTTGGAGGGTGGAGACTATGGAATTATACTGTGCTAAGAACCCTCCCCGGGCTTAAATTCCTGAAACAGACAGGTCTACCACTGTCCCTAAACCTTTGCCGACAAATTCATACCAGTCGGTGGTTTTGATTTCAAAACAAAACAGCACTGAGCAGAAACCACCCTGTTGCAGAATATTCAGATCCTCACCCTTTCCCCAGATTATCCCCCTTGACAATGAATCCCTCTCACACGAATATTCAGCAAACAGACAGGGGGCTCAAATGAATACCCAGCACCTCCCTCAAATATTTCACATTTAGAACATAAGAGAAGCCATGTCGGATCAGGCCAATGGCCCATGCAGTACAACAAACACTCTGCGTCACACAGTGGCCAAAAAAACCCAAGTGCCATCAGGAGGTCAATCAGTGGATCCAGGACACTAGAAGTTTTCACACCGTTGCCCTCCTAAACACCAAGAATACAGAGCATCACTTGCCCCAGACAGAGAGTTCCAACAATTTATTTTAGAAGGAAGACCTGTGAACACAGAACATTTTGTATCCCATCAAATAAGCAATGTGGAAACACAAATGGCAACATGCCAAGGCAACAGTGTCAAACCATGGCCGACCTACATGCTGTGGTAAGTACCTTCCTTAGAATTTCCCCACCACATTTTACTGGAACGTCCACACTTGGGCAGGTGGAGTAGTAATGCAGTTTACTGATCTCACATTGGGTGCTTTTACATGATGACTGTTGGAAAGAGGATTTTGCCATTCTTACAGAGTAAAAATCCAGTTGCAAAGAACGTTATTTAGAGTGTGTGAATGCACCCAGTATGGAGAGGTTCCCCCCACTGGCCCTTCTCTCTGGGAAGCAGGGGACTTGGCAACCCTACGTGGATTCCGTGACATTGTACTATGCTGAGGCCCCTTCCCAAACCCTGCCCTCTTTCAGATCCACCCTCAAAGTCTCCAGGTATTTTCCAATACAGACCTGTCAAGGTAGGAAAGGGTTAATCACCGCCCCCCCCCACTAAAATAGCGTTCTGTGTGCAGGAGCAGAGGACACAGAACACTATTTTAGTGGGGGGGGGGTTGATCCCCCCTGGTGCTTTTTTTGCAAACTTGGGGGAGAGTCACCCAAATTTGCATAAATAGTCTGTTTGAGCTAAGTGTTGTGCCAATCCACACATTCATGCTTCCGCAGATGGGGCCAAAAAGATATATAATAGGGATGCAAGCCACCAGGTGAGAGCTGGGGATCCCCTGGAATTAGAGCTCACGTCCATAAGATAGAGATCAGTTCCCTGGGAAAATGGGTGCTTTGGAGGATAGTAGGGTTGCCAAGTCTTACTTTGGCTCCGGTGGGGGATGAATCTTGTGTGCGCAAAGCACACATGTTGCTATGACGTCAGCTAGAAGTGAAGTCATTGTGCTGGGCATGTCGTGCCAGGGACATTCTAGCATTCAGGGTTAAAGCTCTATGGTATCATAGAGTTTTAACCCAAATGCTAGAGCATCCCTAGTGCGACGTACCCAGCGTGTTAACATCACTTCCAGGTGACATCAATGCGCTGAGCACACTCTTTGACGATGGAGCTCTTTGGGGGCGGGGATCTCCCTGGCAGCCCTAGAGGATAGACTTTGTGGCCCTGTACCCCACTGAGGTCCCTGTCCTCCCCTGGCTTCATCCCTAAATTTCCAGGAGTTTCCCAACCTCGCTGGTGGCCAAGGTGCGGGGCCAGATTAGCAATTAGGCCAACTAGGCACTGGCCTATGAGCCCCCATGCCTTTAGGGGCCCCGAGCTGGCTCCCCCCCCCAGGTTTCCCCCCTGCTTGCAGCCCTCCCAGCCTGCGTGCGCAGCCAGCAACTGAGCCACTCTTTGCCTGACTTGCCTGGTGCGGCTGCTGCTGGCATCATTGCCAAGTTTGCCTCTCTCTGCCCCTCCCCACAGCTTTGTTAAAGGGGCTTTTGAGGAGGTGCCTGCAGGCTGCAGCGGGAGCCGCAGGTGGCGGGGCAGGGCAGGGGCTCAGACTTTTGAGATAATTTGTGAGGTGCCCCACAAGATTTTGACTGCCTAGGGGCCTCCCTAGGGTTTAATCCGGCCCTGCCAAGGTGGACCAGGCAATCCTATACAATGAAATGATTAATAAATATATCAGATGTTCCTCTTTGAATTTCTAAACCCAACACAGTGTCTCCTAAGCAGAAAGTGGGGCAGGAATTCTACACATACAGAAACACAAAAGAAAATACTGTAACAATCCGGCTACCCTTTTTCACATCACCTTTCGGTGTTTCTTTTGTTTACCACATCCACCAAGAGCTGAGAACATGCTGACTATGGACTCTTTTTTAAAAAGTTAAAAACCAGGGGGGGGGGCACGCAGGGAGGAACCGCGAATAAAAATAAATCACACAACCCAAAAGGAAACAGAGCAAAATTATCACTTATGAGACTACTTAAATAGATGTTTGCTAACATGTTAGTGATCCGCTGTGAAGGCAGGCTATAAATAGATTTTTTTTGTACTTTACTTGTGTGTACCAGATGTTACTCTGCTTTGGAGAAAGAACCATTTGCACGCCTCATAATTATATATATATATAAAAAAATCTCTCTGACTTGGTTTTTTATAACAGAGAAACGTTTCCCAGAATAAAGACTGTGGCACAGTCTCTTTCAGATACCCAGGTAGAAATAATATAAAGCCACATTATCAGACGGGAAGGTATTCAGCCTCGGGCTCTTTTCACCACCATTCACTCAACTGTATTAATTCATTTGAGCTTTAAGGATAGCCTATCATTCTGCACTCATAAGACTGAATAGGTAATAATCATATGCAGGTTGTTTCCAACTTCCACTAAAGAAAATGCAAAATTGGCCATGCTAATTTTTTTATAGACGTGTCTCCTTTCTCATGAACTGGGAGGGCATGTTGAGGACACTTTTTTTCCTAAAAGAAACAGCAGAAGAGCAATTTCCGGGCAGTGGATTGGAGTGGTGGTTATGCAGCTGATGCAAATCATGTTGTTGTCCTCAACGGCACATCATTTCCCTTCCATTCAAGGCATGGGCAGTTATACAGAGGTGAATAATCATGTGACACCTTCTTGCCTTGACCGGGATGGCCCATAATAGCCCAGTCTCATCAGATCCTGAAAGCTAAGGAGGGATGGCCGTGGTTAGTACTTGGGTGGGAGGAGGCAAGCAACAGCAAACCACTTCTCTTAGTCTCTTGCCTTGAAAACCCTACAGCAGGGGTGTCGAACTCATTTGTTATAAGGGCCGGATCTGACATAAATGAGACCTTGAGGAGCCAAGCCATGTCAGGCCAGGCCATGTGTGTACCTATTTAAGATTAGGTAGCAGACAAACACACACATATATATATATTTTAAAAACTTAAAACATGCTTAAAATGTTAGCACGGATTGGTCTTAAAGGGGCTTTATTTGTATTTCTCCCATGGGATGCAGGGAACTGGGCAAAGGAAGCTCTGGCTATTTCCTTCCTTCCCCAGGGACTGGGGTGGGGGAGCCTCAGTCAATAGAAGGAAGAGAGGTTTGGCTCAGTAACTCTGCTGTGTGATTGAGAGAGCCTGGAAAAACAAGCTATTCCTCCCCCCTTCCTCCCCAAGGGAGGAGCCTCAGTCGATGGAGAAAAGAGAGGTTTTGCTCTGTAGCTCCTATGCAACTGAGCAAGCCTGGCAAAGCAAGCTGTGGTGCAGAAGGAAACAAGAAAGAGGGAGAAGGAAGCAAATGACAGCCAGTTGCTAGGGGGCCTGATAGGAGCCCTTCGGGGGCCTAATTTGGCCCCTGGGCCACAAGTTTGACACCCCTGGTTTAGAAAGTAAGTGAGCTGTATGTTTGACACCCCTGCCCTACAGGGTCTCCGTATGTTAGCTGTGACTTGACAATGGAGGGAGGGAACCTTCTTGCTCTGACCTTGATGGCTCAGCTAGCTCAGTCATGTCTGGTCCTGGAAGCTAACCATCCCGGGTTAGTATTTGGATGGGAGACCACCAAGGGAGTCAAGACTAGGGTTGTGCAAAAGGAAAAAAATCAGGAAAATTTGGATTTGGGGGTATTCGGGACTAAGAAATTTGCTCCCCCCAAGCACCTAATAGCAGATTCAGCAGCTGAATCTGATTTGAAAGACATTCCTGAAAACACAGTCCCATTATACCCTATGGGCCACTGAAGTCAATAGCAAAATAGGGTATAACGAAAGGTGATTGGAGGGGAGGGGTTTTAGTTAGAGGCCCCAAAATTGCAGGACAGCTGCAGGGGCCTCTCCCCTACAGAACCCCCAAGTCCCAAAAAGATTGGACCAAAGGCTCCAATCCTGTGGTCACCCAGATAGCATGCCCCATCTCTCCATTATATCCTATGGACCACTGAAGTAAGTGGCAAAATAGGATATAATGAAAGGCAGCTGGAGGTGAGGAGAGCTGAGGTAGAGCTCCCAAAATGACAGGGCAGCTGCAGGGGCCTCTCCCCCAAAGAAACCCCAAGTTCCAAAAAGACTGGACCAGGAGCACCCATTCTAGGGGCACCCCAAAAGGCCCATTTCTCCCAACGGTGGGGGGGAAAGCAGTCATTTTTCCGACTGTAATAACAGCAAGAAAACTGACTCTGGAGAGCTGAGGGTTTGAGGGAGAAACCCCAACGTTGCAGGAGAGCTGCAGGGGCCTCTCCTCCATACGCAGAGCCATGTCCCTGAGCAGCACCAGTGCCATTAGAATCATCTAGAGAACCTCTCTCATTCAAAAATGGGGCTGGTGGCTCTCTGCAAGGACTGCTGCACAGAACCAATGCACTGAATGCACTGCTGCCAGGCAGCGGAGATGGGATATGGGCTTCCTGCGTGTGAAGCATCTGCCCACTGAACCACAGCCCAGCAGCTGTGTGGAATCCCTCAACACTCCACTTGTTCTTCACTGAAAGAAAATCTTGGAAACTAGAAAACTTGGGTTTTATAGAAGAAGCTGAAGAAAAATCCAGTCTGCTCAAGGGGAACCTTGACTGACATGCCAAGTGGCATGCAAATGTCACCTTTGCTCTTCTTTTAAAAGCAAGTATCTTAGGAGCCTGTCATTGCACCATACTTATCCTATGTCTTGGTCCTGGCACGGCACATTCCCAAAGAGAGAAGCACTGCTTTTCTATCGCAACAAAGCTGAGAGGACACAACAAAGCCCTTCCACTTTGCTCCCCCCAAGCACCAAGAAGACAGAGCATCACTACCCCAGACAGAGAGTTCCATCAATACGCTGTGGCTAATAGCCACTGATGGACCTCTGCTCCATATGTTGATCCAATCCCCTCTTGAAGCTGACTATGCTTGTAGCCACCACCATGTCCTGTGGCAGTAAATTCCACATGTTAGTCACCCTTTGGGTGAAGAAGGACTTCCTTTTATGCATTCTTCTAACCCTACTGCTCAGCAATTTCATTGAATGCCCATGAGTTCTTGTATTGTGAGAAAGGTACTTCTTTCTCTGCTTTCTCCATCCCATGCATAATCTTGTAAACCTGTATTGCTGAGCAGTTGGGTTAGAATGGCTAAAAGGAAGTACTTCTTCACCCAAAGGGTGATTAACATATGGAATTCACTGCCACAGGAGGTGGCAGCGGCTACAAGCATAGGCAGCTTCAAGAAGGGATTGGATAAGCATATGGAACAGAGGTTCATCAGTGGCTATTAGTCACAGTTTATCGTTGGAACTCTCTTTCTGGGGCAGTGATGCTCTGTATTTTTGGTGCTTGGGGGGGCACAGTGGGAGGGCTTCTAGTGTCCTGGACCCACTGGTAGACCTTCTGATGGCATTTGAGTTTTTTGGCCTGATTCAACATGGCTCCTCTTATGTTCTTTCATTGTGATGAAAGTGTGAGAGCCGGTTTGGTGTAGTGGTTAAGTGTGCAGACTCTTATCTGGGAGAACCGGGTTTGATTCCCCACTCCTCCACTTGCAGCTGCTGGAATGGCCTTGGGTCAGCCATAGCTCTGGCAGAGGTTGTCTTTGAAAAGGCAGCTGCTGGGAGAGCCCTCTCCAGCCCCACCCACCTCACAGGGTGACTGTTGTGGGGGAGGAAGGGAAAGGAGATTGTGAGCCGCTCTGAGACTCTTCGGAGTGGAGGGCGGGATATAAATCCAATATCATCATCATCATCATGAGAGTTTGCCAATTACATCAATTTAACCCAAAGCGATTTTTAAGCAGGTTTGTGTTTATTTATTTTAACGCCTGGATCAGGAAAGGCCTTCTGGGTCAACAGTTTCTCCTCTGCGATGGAAAAGGGCCTCCTTAAATCAATCACGCCAGCTTAGCTCAAGTTGGCAAGCTGATCAGGGAGAGCGTTTCTCTCCTCCCGAAACCTTGAATTGCAATCTTACCGCCCACGGAGAGAGTCTGAAACAATATACAGGATGCTGCAAGTGTGACCCTGTCAGACCTCATCAGGCGGCGGAAGGAAAGATTACCATTCTCAACCAACCTCGGTCACACCTTTGGGTTCTCTTCTTCTGCAAGCACATTCCTCGCTTAGAAGGGCGAGCACGGATTCAATTCCTGGCAGAGGCAAGGGTTCCACAACAGGCGCCATTGGAGGGGAGGCGGAATGAGCTTTTAGCTCTAAAGAGGGCCAGACAACTTCAAGATTTTTTCTCTCTAAGGTCTCTTCCCCTCCTGGATTTCAATGGGATTTTGAATTTATTAAATCGTAGGTCCCTAAAAGAAGAAAAACTTCAAAGCAAGGGGGGGGTTTGGGGGGAGGGGTCTGTTGCATGACAGAATAATGAAAGTTTTGAAGATGTAGGTCGAGAAATGTAAAAAGAAATCCCTTCCAAAAGTCAACATTTCAATTACCCGGCATGAAAGCAGAACCAGAAACCAAAGGTTAAAGGAACCATATAAAATTATTAAAGCCGGTCTGAAAAAAAAAAAAAAAAGCCTTTCTACTGCTTCCTTCTGGGGAAAAAAAGGGTGACTTCCAGGGTTGGAAAATGCCGAGCTGAATTGCTTCTCAGAAGGGGAGCAGGCTGGGGCTTCTGTTCGGGGTAGTGGAGGGCAATTTAATACCTACTGCCTACTTTTCTCAGTCAGAGATCAGTCCAAGATATGCACAGGAAACTCTGAAGAGATTTATCTTGGCTAAAAGGGAGTCCCGGGGGGGAGGGAGCTCCTTTGAGGGGTCTCCGGAGACGAGTTCATCATCTGCAGAAGTTTCCAGAGTCGTTTATTTGACATAAGCTCGACAGGATCCTAACCTTCTTTGGGACTGCTAAACATCTAAAGCTATACAAGACCGGTGTTGGATCTGGATAACTGCAGAAAAAGGTACTGATGACTATCTTCATTCCAAGACTACTTAAAGTTAAACAAAATAAAACCAGAAGGTGGGAAATAGCGATTCAGAAAAGCTTGGAAGAAGAAGGGGAGAAGGGGTGAAATTTGAACTTTGCAAATTTAAAGGACAGTGCTAAAAAGTGGAAAAGAATTTATTGTTTTGTCTACTTGCGGTTTTGGTGAAAAAGCCCCATCGTCACAGATTTGAAGCTCTCACAGTCAACCCAGGAAATACGTCAAACACCGCGAGATCTTTTTACCAGTGAAAACGGGATTTGGTGGCAAGAAAAGCAGGAAGTGTCGGATGGAAAAGGGAAATCATTGAAGCAGCTAGCCTACTCTAGGACTATAATATCATAGAAAAACATCGGCGGCCATTGCTAGGAGGTCAAAATTTAAACAAAGTTTTTAAAGTGTTCGGGACATTAAAAATTGGTGAAGCTGACAGAGGTGACAATTATAAGGTAAATACTATTGGACATTATGAAACAATTGACTTAAAATTATCTTCAGGGACTCCAGGATCTGAATCAGAAAATTCATCACCAGTTGAAGTTCAGAGCTTAGAATGAGGTCTTATTCAGGAGGTCTCTGGCCAAAGCCCTCCGTGTTGATGCAACTCTGGATGGGATTGTCCCGGAAACCTGGCCAAGTACAAGGGCTTTGCCTCAGAGGCAGGGCGGCCAACTTCATGTTGGAAACTCCTGGAGATTTGGGGGTAAGACCTAAGAAGGGGAGATTCCTCCCCCACTAGGTCCCCCACTAGTCAGCTGATGGGGGAGAGGCTAGGAACAGAAAGCCCATCCTGCACAATTTATGTCCTCAGTCCAACAAATAGGTGACTGGCAGCACCAATGGTGAGGAGGCTAAAAGGAGAAAATGTGCAAATATGTACTTTTGTACTCGGAGTCTGTTGAGGAGCTGAATGATTTTGTAGACTGATTTTGCACTAGGGTTTGTTCCGGGTGAGAGCCTTTTAACCTCTGGCGCGTCGCTCCGTTTTCGCACAAGCTGCTGAGGAGCTGCAAGTTGGCGCACCCCTTTTCCGTGGCAAGCAGAAACCACTTGTAAGAGGATCTTGCTTGCACGCCAACTCGCTGCTCCACGCAGGTTGTGCGAAAATGGAGAGAAGCACCGAGAGCAAAAGGGCTCCCCACCTGGAACAAGCCTAGTGCAAAATCGGTCAGGGAGTAAGGTAGGGTTGCCAGATCTATGTTGGAAAATACCTGGAGACTTTGGGGGTGGATCGAGGAGAAGGCAGGCGTTGGGGAGGGGAGGGGCCTCAGCATGGTACAATGCCCTTCAAAGCAGCCATTTTCTCCAGGGGAGCTGATCTCTGCCAGTTGGAGATCAGATGTAAAAGTGGGAGATCTCCAGGCCCCACCTGGAAACTGCTAGGGTTGCCAGTTACAATGGTGGAAGACCTTCCAGAGAGTCAGTTTGGTGTAGTGGTTAAGTATATGGACTCTAATCTGTGAGAATAGGGTGTGATTCACCACTCCTTCACATGTACCCACTGAGTGACCTTGGGTCAGTCACAGTTCTTGAAAAAAAGTTGCCTTCTCACGAGCAGTTCTGGAAAGCGCTCTCTCAGCCCCACCTACCTCACAAAGTGTCTGTTGTGGGGAGGGGGGAAGGGAAAGGAGATTGTAAACCATTCTGAGATGTTGAGTGAAGGGTAGATTATCAATCCAATCTCTTCTTCTCTGTTCTCTCTGTCTCTCAAGTGATGTGCCCTGTCCCTCATTCTCACTCAACAGAACAGTGTGGGGGGAGGGATAGCAAAAAACAGCACAGGAAAGTCACTTCCTTTTTCAGAGCAGGAAGTGATGTCTTCATGCTCAAGGAATTTCAAAATCTCTATGGTAAAGCCACAGAGACTTTTGAAATTCCTGAGGTGTCATGATATGATCTAGTGATAATCTGATGATAAGGCAACATCACTTTATGTTGTTACCAGCATCCAGAAGTCAAGATTACACACAATGTATTATTTATCAGACATCACAAAGAGTTCTACCAATAGAACAGCCTTGCTGTCTTTGGTTTCAATGACAACTGTGACTTTTTGTACACTCAGGGCTGATTCTGATGTTATGAGCATTGAATCCACCAGCAGAAAACTTCTGTTCAAAAGCGCTCTTGTAAAGTGAGGAGCAACTCCAGAGTGAAACCGCTTTTGGTACCAGGGCCAGATTAACAATTAGGCCAATCAGGCACTGGCCTACGGGCCCCCATGCCTTTAGGGGTCCTGGGCCAGCTCCGCCCCCAGTTTTCCCCCTGCTTGCAGCCCTCCCACCCTGCATGCGCTGGGAGGGCTGCAAGTTTCTCTCTCTCTGCCTCTCCCCCACAGCTTTGCCAAAGGGGCTTTTAAGAAGGTGCCTGCAGGCTGCAGTGGGGGGCTGTGGGTAGCAGGGTAGGTACTCCGAATCTGAGATAATTTCCAAGGGAGCCAAGATTTGGACTGCCTAGGAGCCTCCATAGGGTTTGATCTGGCACTGTTCGGTGCCAATTCAAGAAAACGAGTGTCGATGACAAGATCATGTGAAGCAAGTGACGGCGGTACGCAATGCAGATGGACATTTTAAATATGCACCGAGAGAGGATCTTCTGCCGAGTGTAGAAACAACCCGTGCACCCGACTTCTCCTACATATTGATCTATCAATTCACATGAAAGATTACCCCCCCCCTCTTCAAAAAAACCCATACCAGTATTAGGTAAATATTAAAAGCAGATGCTTATTAGGACATCTTGTGCGGAGATAAACATATTTAATTAGCTTTAATGATAATGAGCACTAAAGAAAATGTAAGAAACAGCCTAACAGTGAAATCTTCCACCTGCACAGGAAGCCAGTCTGTCTCGTCCCTGATGGGAAATAGCTCTCTGCCAAGCAGGGAACTAATGAATTAGTGTCTTCCGGAGCTCCATGTCTGATCTAATTCTCTTTAAGTTTATAAAATTAGCAATCCACTGCTCACAGGGAGGAAAGAGAAAAATAAAAAACACCCTGCCAGGATCCAAAGTCAGCCTTTCCCATGCAGTCAGTGTGTGTGTGTGGGGGGGGGGGAACACACCCCAAACTCTGGCTTGTTGCTGGAATTCAGATTCTCTGTCGTCGATACAACAAAGCAATTGGCCATGCACCTCTTTGACTGATATACATCTGCAAGGTTTCTTGTTTAATTTTTACAGCAGCAACACGGCATCTGTCAGAAAAGAAAAAAGCCCTCTGTGTTTCACTAAAAGGGTCCCCCCCTCCACCAGATTTCTGATTAAATCAAGCTCCCTTTCAATATGAAAAGAACCAGAGCATCTTGCAGGGGGAAAACATACACACACATACACACCCCACTTCAAAATGATTGATGGTCCTTGCAGCATGGAGAGACAAGGATGCAATGAGCAAGCAGGCCATTTGCCACGTGGTTTTAACCCAAAAAGAAGGAAATGCAGAAGGAAAAAAATGAACTCCCCCCCTTCCCTTTAAGAAACATTAGGCATATATCCTTCTTTCTGTCTATTTACTTCGGGTAATTCCTTTCAAGATGAAAAAGAGAGAGAATCTAGCAGAAGCTGACCAAGAGACTGGGGGGGAAAAGACACCCTGATAATGTACAACCGTTTTTTTTTTTTTTAGCATTGTTTCAGCTTCCCCAGGAAGGAGAAGAAAGCAAGAAAGGCAGGGCTCCCACTCCACCACCAACGCCGAAGGAATACAAACAGCAGTGGCAGGATCATACAGTCGTGTTTTGCTGAGCTATCATTCCGTTAGATCAGAACCAGGGGGAGTAATTTGTTCAGAAGGATGTAATCAGCCACCTCCCCCCCCTCCCCAGGGCTGCCAACTCTGGGTTAGAAAATTCCTGGAAATTTGGGAGTGGAGGCTTAGGGAGGGCAGGGTTTGAGGAAGACCCTCCATGGGGGTATAATGCCACAGATGCCACCCTCCAAAACCCTGATCTCTGTAGTCTAGAAAAGAATGAATGAATGAATGAACAAACGAATGAATGAATGAACAAATGAATGAATGAACAAATGAATGAATGAACAAATGAATGAATGAATTATAGTCTTAGAAATAATATAAAGTTCCAGCATCTCTCTCTCTTTCAATGTATGTTTCATAGAATCATAGAGTTGGAAGGGACCTCCAGAGTCATCTAGTCCAACCCCCTGCACAATGCAGGAAACTCACAAATAAAAACGTAAAGGTAGTCCCCTGTGCAAACACCAGTCATTGTTCAACTCTGGGACGACGTTGCTTTCACAACGTTTTCATGGCAGACTTTTTACAGGGTGGTTTGCCATTGCCTTCCCCAGTCATCTACACTTTTCCCCCAGCAAGCTGGGTCCTCATTTTACCAACCTCAGAAGGATGGAAGGCTGAGTCAACCTCGAGCCGGCTACCTGAACCAGCTTCCGCTGGGATCGAACTCAGGTCGTGAGCAGAGGGCTCTGACTGCAGTACTGCAGCTTTACCACTCTGCGCCACGGGGCTCTTAAACTCACAAATACCTGCCCCTAAATTCACAGGATCTTCATTGCTCACAGATGGCCATTTGTTTATATCCTTGCTCATACTGTGAGTGAGGTAGCTCACAAAATGTAAGGAATGGACACAGTGGGGTGGATCCTTCCCCTATCCCACCAGTCCGCTGAGCAATGTTTTCTTTCTTTCTTTCTTTCTTTCTTTCTTTCTTTCTTTCTTTCTTTCTTTCTTTCTTTCTTTCTTTCTTTCTTTCTTTCTTTCCTCCCTCCCTCTCTCTCTCTCTTTCTTTCTTTCTTTCCTCCCTTCCTTTCTTTCTTTCTTTCTTTCTTTCTTTCTTTCTTTCTTTCTTTCTTTCTTTCTTTCTTTCCTCTCTCTCTCTCTCTTCTTTCTTTCTTTCTTTCTTTCTTTCTTTCTTTCTTTCTTTCTTTCTTTCTTTCTTTCTTTCTTTCTTTCTTTCTTTCTTTCTTTCTTTCTTTCTTTCTACAACACCTTGGGTTTTGACTCAACTTTGAAGCCCTCTACCAACTTCAGTTGCCCCTCCTCCAATGGAAGACCTCCCCCCCCCCCCCGCTTAAATTGGTAGAAGCAGGCTCCTTGAAGGATGGTTGGATCCCCCTCGGAAATCACACAACCTAATCCCACATGACAACCTGCATTCCAGCCTGACAAAGGAAAACACCAAGATATCAAGCCCCCAAAGTCAGATCCCAAAGATGTGTGTTACATTTCTCGTACAATGGAAAGACAGGCCTCAGATTCCGCAGGAGTTCCCCCTCTTCCTCCCCACCTACCTTGGCCGTTGAATAGTAGGTGCAGCTGCATAACAATCCCTGGATTAGGAGAGCAGGCAGCCAGCCAGCCACCAGGAGCTTTGCCATGCCCCCGACAGCCCTCATTAACCCCTGGAGAAGCCCGCACCACCCTTTCTCCGCTTCTTATGTGATTTGGGGTGGTGGGTGGCTTGCTGGTCTTCTGGCAGGAGGGGCAGGAGAACCCCAGGTGAGCGAGGCCTGCTTGGGCTGGCTGGATCTCTAGCCAGTCCAAGTAGGCCTCACTTGCCCAGGGCTCTCCTTTCTTGCATCAGGTTGCTTTTGGTAGGGAGGGCAGCATATGCTAATGAGTTCCGCCACCTATTTTTCTACAAAACGACTCCTGTGGAAAGGCATGAATGACCTTTATTGAAGAGCGCATTCCAAAATTCCAGAGCAAGAACACTGAAATCGGAACACAGTTTGGGCCAAAGGGCACCTTTAAGACCAACAAAGTCTCCCCCCCACCCCACCCCAGGTATGAGCTTTCATGTGCACTTCCTCAGATACACTGAAATGGAAGTTCATATGATGTCTCTGCATGGGGGAAGAACAAATCAGCGTAAAACTTCATGAAGATGTTTTGACACATGCAAAGGCCAAACAGCAATAAGGATACCCAGGGGTGGAATTCTAGCAGGAGCTCCTTTGCATATTAGGCCACACACCCCCTGATGTAGCCAATCCTCCAAGAGCTTACAAGGCTCTTTTTTGTAAGCTCTTGGAGGATTGGCTACATCAGGGTTGTGTGGCCTAATACGCAAAGGAACTCCTGCTTAGAATTCCACCCCTGAGGATACCTCACACATTCTCTCCTGTTTTGACATATTTATTGGTACACTGCTCACTCCAACAATTAAATCTAAATAAATGGTTACCTGGCAACCATATAAACTTGTTGTTACTCTTTGGCCTTTACATATGTCAAAAGATCTTCATTAAGTTATATGCAGATTTGTTGTTCACCTATATATATGAACTGTTAACTTCCATTCCAATGTACCTGACGAAGTGTGAGTGCACACAAAAGCTCATACCTTGAATAAAACTTTGTTGGTCTTAAAGGTGCCACTGGACTCTTTGTTTTGCTGCTTCCAGGGATATTTTTTTTTTGTTAAAGCCCAGCAAGAACTCATCTACATGTTAGGCCACACCCCCTGACACCAAGCCAGCCAGAATTGTGTTTCTGTGTGTTGCTGCTGAGAAAAAAAGTTCTGGCTGCTTGAGACCAACATGACTGCCCACCTGGATCTATCAACATTGAAACCAGTGCTTCTCATGGCTTTTGCCCTCTGCCCTGGGGCTACCAAGCTCCTGGGCAGGGCAGGGGTTCTACCGCTCTGGACTTCCTGATCGTGTCCCAATGTCACCGGTGCGATGACATCATTTGCAAGTGACATTGTTGCCTGCCAGCCACTCCAGGAGCCTCCAGGAAAACTCTATGGCTTCTCCAGACACTCTAGCAATCTGGGAGGGAAACTCTATGGTACCATAGAGTTTTCCTCCCAAATTGCTAGAGCACCCAGGAAAACGAGAGGTTTCCCAGAAGCTCCAAGAGCAGCCAGCGTGCAATGGCACTGGCATGATGATGTCACTTGGGAGTGACATCATTGTGCTGCACACACTATGCGTGTGCAAAAAAAGTCCCCCGTCAGAGGCCGTGGGGGACTTGGCAACCCTACTCCACCCTCCAATGGAAGAAAAAGAAGAAGAATTGCAGATTTATATCCCGCCCTTCTCTCTAAATCAGAGTCTCAGAGCTGCTTACAATCTCCCATATCTTCTCCCCCCAAAACAGAAACCTGGTGAGGTGGTTGGGGCTGAGAGGGCTCTCCCAGCAGCTGCCCTTTCAAGGACAACCTCTGCGAGAGCTATGGCTGACCTAAGGCCATTCCAGGAGCTGCAAGTGGAGGAGTGGGGAATCAAACCCAGTTCTCCCAGATAAGAGTCCGCACATTTAACCACTACACCAAACTGGATATCCAACAATGTTGTTCCCATCCGATTCCATCGAGTGTAGGGCACCATGCATAAGAAGACAGATTAGATTTAAAGCTCTCCCCAGCATTAGTCAATCTTCAGTTAACAAGAATCTATCTCAATTAGAGTTCACAAGAATTCGCATCGCCTACGTTGGGTGGATTTTCAAATAACTGCTGTATGTCTAAATAACACACACACACCCCCCAACACAAACACACTCAAGGATGCATGACCGTGCACGCATGTAACAAATTGTAAAGCCATATGAAAAAAAATTAATTTATCTTGCCTCTCTAGCTTCATTTGTTGACCTCCGGTGACTAATGGACCACCCCGGGATTTAGTGTAAGATTCTAAATCCCCGTACTGTGTCAAAGCTGCAGCTTCAATAAAACAAGAGTTGAAAAGAAGGATTCCCCCCCCCCCCTCATTTTCCCATCCAGAAGTAGAACTGCTCCCCCGCTAACGATTTCTACTTGATCAATCATTTGCCTTTTAGCCAATTAACTGATTAAATGCAACTGCAGACGTGTATCCCCCAATGTCAATATGTATGTCTTTTTATTTTTTGAGAACGCTGAATTTGTCATTTTCCTATGCAAGAAAACTCACCCATCATTTTGAAAGAAGGGGGGGAGATCATCTTAGTAATAAAGCTTTAGTTGATTAATACACTGATTAAGTATATTAAAATGTTGCAGCCAGATCTCGAATGAGAATAGCTCTTGACTTCTGTTAGGAATGACTTCAGATTTTTCCTCCCTGCTGTTTCAATCCAAAAATCCTTGTTTCAATTCTTATTTTCCCGTATACTAGCAGAACTCAGGATTCTTGATATTCACGCGCTTTCATTTTCCTCAAGCTGATTTGGTTTCTGCATTATGCATTGTCAACTTGGCTTGTGCATCAATAACTCAGTACTACACATCACAATATACCGGGTTTGATGTCACACATGCACACTAACAACAGGCCTTGCACAAACCAAAATGCTAAAATTACTCTACAAGTGACAGCAATTTTATCCACAGTGCCTTCTCTGCTCACGGCTGTTGTGTGACCACTTGCACAAGTGGCGTTGTACCAAGTACATTTTCCTTTCCTCTCATGTGCCACTAGATCCAATTCATTATATGTAGAAATGACACAATCTGTCCATATAGAAAAAAGTACAATAAACGAATATCTGGAAAGCTATAGAAAAAAAACTGAAACCATTGACAAAAACAGAAGATGATATAAGTAGAAACTAAAGAGAAAACATTTCCTGACACCCACTTCCTTTTCCTTTCTTTATTAGAGTGTTTAGTCACCACTCACCCAGAGATCTTGCGCGAACAAATAAATTAAAAACCAACAAACAACAAATAACAAACAACAGGGGTCATTTTGTAGAGAAAGAGGTGCCAGAGCTCATTAGCAAAACTAATTTGTGCAACTCATTTGCCTATGCCACACACCCCCTGACATCACTGGAAGGGGGACTGAATTATATCAGCTCAGCGTCTACCTTAACATGCTTCTCAAATTAGAATTGTCCGAATAAGAGCTTACTCCCTTTTTGCTTACTTTTTAAATTACTTTCTCCTATGCGACCACATTGGCATGAGGAAGATTTCCATTTTTATTTTATTTTTTTTGCCTTATAAGCTTTGGTTATTTTCTGATTGTTTTTGTGTGGGAAAATATTAGAAAGTTGGTCAAATCTTAGAGTTCTGCAAAATTCTCACGGGTGGGGGGGGGGGGTTGAACAATGGAGCCCAGAAGCAATTTTTTTTGGGGGGGGGAGGGTAAGAAAGAAAGAGAACAATAAAATTTAGAGGTTCTGGAGCTCCTCTCCTGTGAGCTCCTGCCCAAAATGAAGTCTGGAAATAACAACATAACCTGGTTTCAGATTCCCCTTTCCAACACTGCCTGGGAGGAGAAAAAAGGCCCATGTTCTTGGCAGCTAAGAAAGTACGGGTGGGGGAGGAGAGCTGCCGAAGTACAGTAGCGCTGAAGCAACTGGTTCCAAGAGCAGATGCCAGGGAAGCAAAATGTAAGCAGAAGTGTATTGCTGTGGGTGGGGGGCAGGGGCCATCAACTGTCTAGCACAGTATCTGAGTCACTATCATCAGATATTCACTGTTAGTAAAGGAGAAAGAGCTTGGATGCGAGATGGGCTTTATTTGTAGCAGGAACTCCTTTGCATAAATAATATTAAAGAAGAAGAAGAAGACCGCAGATTTATACCCCACCCTTCTCTCTGAATCAGAGACTCAGAGCGGCTTACAATCTCCTTTATCTCCTCCCCCCACAACAGATACCCTGTGAGGTGGGTGGGGCTGAGAGGGCTCTCACAGCAGCTGCCCTTTCAAGGACAACTCCTGCAATGGCTATGGCTAATCCAAGGCCATTCCAGCAGCTGCAAGTGGAGGAGTGGGGAATCAAACCCAGTTCTCCCGGATAAGAGTCCACACGCTTAACCACTACACCAAACTGGCTCTTAAAAAAAAAAAAAAAACTAATTTTTTCTCATACATGAGATCCTAAATCTGCTTTCTCTAACACAGAACAAACCCCATCAAGCGATCAAACACATAATAAACAGAAATCAAAATTAAACACAAAATGCCTCACGAACATTTCCCATTCCAGTTTGCTCTCCCCTCCATTCATCCAAGGCCAGGACTTACTCCTGAGTAACAACACATAGAATCTTTCAGCAGCAGTGCTACGAGGACGGTGAAACCCCACAGTCCTTTTCTATAGGCTTTATTGCAGGGAAGACCCTGGGAACTGAGTGAAGTTTCCTTCCAAACAGATGGTTTAGGCCACGGGTGTCAAACATGTGGCCCATGGGCCAGATAAGGCCCCCAGAGGGCTCCTATCAGACCCTCGAGCAACTGGCTATCATCTCCTTCCTTCTCCCTCTCTCTTCCTTCCTTCTGCATAACAGCTTGCTTTGCAATCGCACAGGAGCTACAGAGTAAAACCTCTATTTTCTCAATTGACTCTTCCCTTGGGGAGGAAGGGGGAAAGGCAGAGCTTGTTTTTCCAGGCTCTCTCAATCACACAGCAGAGCTACTGAGCCAAGTCTATCTTCCTTCTATTGGCTGAGGCTCCTCCCCCTCCTGGGAAAGGAAGGAAAGAGCCAGAGCTTCCTTTGCTCAGTTCCCTGGATCCCATGGGAGAAATACAAAGAAATCACCTTTACGACCAATGACTGCAAACATTTTGAGCATGTTTTAAGTGGTGTTTTTTTTTTAAAAAAAATATGTAATTATGTTTGTGCCCTTTCTAACATTTATATAATCTTAAATAGGTATACACATGGCCTGACTGGACATGGCCTGGCCCAACCTGACATCTCCCGCCCAAGAAGACCCCACCTATATCAAATCCAGCCCTCATAACAAATGAGGTCGACATCTGTGATTTAAGCTACAGCTGTCCAAAGAAGGAAAACAAGCACATGGGCAATGAACCCAGAGCTGAAATCATCACGTTGGCGATGGCGATGGTGATGGTGAGGGCAGGTTTTGGGGCAAAGCACTATGGTAAATTCACCTTCAAACCATAGAGTTTTGCCCAAAAACCAGAGCTTCCCTGCACGATGTCCCTGATGCAATGACATCATCGGGTGACATCACTGTGCCGAGGACGTCACATAGCAACGTCCCTGACTAGGGGCAGAGTTTCCCCTCCTGGCCAGATGGTCCACAGTGGGGAGAAGCCCCCCCCTCAAGCCGGGGGATCCCCTGCTCAGACTTGGGGACTGGAAAGCCTACATCCCTGCAATCTGGAGATCAGTTGTAATGCCAGGAGTTCTCAAGGCCCTTGGAGGTTGGCAACCACAGGTTAAAGGAGGGAAGTGCCAGCGAGGTAGATTGAGTAGACCCACAAGGAAGCCTCCTAGTGCTAAGGGCTGCCAAGACCCTGGGCCGGGTGGGGGTTCTCTCACCCTGGGGGTTCCCAACCTGCCGGCCCACATTGGGCTGGTGGGGGGAACCTCCCCCAATGTCATTGGCGTGATGACATCACCCACAAGTGATGTCATTGCGCTGGTGATGTCACACACCAGCCACTCTAGGCGCTTCCAGGAAAACATGGTGGTTTTCCCGGATGCTCTAGCAATTTGAGAGGGGAAACTCTATGGTACAATGGTTACCATAGAGTTTTTCCTCTCAAATTGCTAGAGCGTCTGGGAAAAACCATAGCGTTTTCCTGAAAATGCCTAGAGCAGCCACCAAGCAACGCTGCTGGTGCAATGACCTCACTTGTGAGTGATGTCATCATGCCATGCATGCTTTGTGCACACAAAAAAAGTCTCCCGCCAGAGGCCGCAGGAGACTTGGCAACTCTATAGTGGCTAGAGTGAGTAAGAGATGATCTCTGATGACCGCCTATTCTTCCTTTGTTCCTTGGATCTGTCATTCCTGCTGAGGCCTACAGGCTTCCTTTCTGCCATCCCTTGCCTCACTTCACCTCTGCCTTGGGTGCCCCCCAAGCTGATGCAAGCCAGATTTGACAAGCTCCGTGACTAGACTGTACATATGGTGGGTGTAAATAGCTTTCAAACTATCACCAGGCATTTCGTTTGGCTCTTCCACTAAACTTCCTCCTGGAGAAACACCACACGGAATCCACAGCATAACGTTCGATACCCCCCATCTTGGGCTCGTTGTCAGTTCCAATTCGACATCGAGCCGAAGAGGCCTGACAGGGCCTGACAGAAAAGGGCTCTGGGGCTCGATGTGGTTACAGCGTCTTCCTTAAAAGTTTGTCATGGAGGATAATCATGCCCTAGACACCTGCACAAAGTTGTTCTATGCTGTCTGAAGGTACCAGTTCTTAACAGCAGGGTACTAGATACTTCTTCGGGAAAGCAGTTGTCCGTTTCAGACACGTCAGTGTACAAATTAACATCAAGTACATGGGAAAAACATTTTCCCTCAGAGGCAAAACTCTTCAATTACAAAAGAAAATGAATCCACACATGAATTAAAAAAAAATGAATTCAGATCACCAACCTTCATGTGGCGGCTGGAGACGTCTGGAATTACAACTGGTCACCAGACTATGTAGATAGTTTATTTATAAGTTATTGACTTCAAACTTCTCCACTTCTCCTGGAGAAAATGGCTGCTTTGGAAGGGGGACACTAGGATTGCCAAATTCAATTCAAGAAATATCTGAGGACTTTGGAGGGTGGAACCATGGGGACATTCGGGGTGGAGCCAGGAGGAAGATTGTGACAAGCATAACTGAACTCCAAAGGGAGTTCTGGCCATCACATTTGAAGGGGCTGAACACCAGTTTTGAGAGCCAGTTTGGTGTAGTGGTTAAGTGTGTGGAATCTTATCGGGAAGAACCGGGTTTGATTCCCTATTCCTCCACTTACAGCTGCTGGAGTGGCCTTGGGTTAGTCATAGCTATCACAGGAGTTGTCCTTGAAAGGGCAGCTGCTGTGACAGCCCTCTCAGTCCCACCCACCTCACAGGGTGTCTGTTGTGGGGGGAGAAGATATAGGAGATTGTAAGGTGCTCTGAGTCTCTGTCTTTGAAAGGGCAGCTGCTGTGACAGCCCTCTCAGTCCCACCCACCTCACAGGGTGTCTGTTGTGGGGGGAGAAGATATAGGAGATTGTAAGCCGCTCTGAGTTTCTGATTCAGAGAGAAGGGCAAGGTATAAATCTGCAGTCTTCTTCTTCTCCTTTTTCTCGCCTTCTCTTCATTTGGAGGATAGGGGCACCTTCTTTTCGGGCTCATAGAATTGGACCTCCTGGCCCAATCCTTTTGAGACCTGGCAGGTCTTTTGAGGAGAGGCTTCAGATGCTATGTTGCAAATGTGGGGCCTCTACCTCAAAAACGCCCCCTCAGATCAATTCTCCATTATACCCTATGGGAATCAGTCTCCATTGGGAATTATGGAGTGCCCAGCAGGCATCTCCCTCCACCCACCACTTTCTGATGACCCTGAAGCGGGGGGGGGGAGGGCCTCCAAACTGGGGGATCCCCTGCCCCCACCTGGGGATTGGCAACCCTAGTTGACACTGGCATAATACCCTGCTGAGGTCCTTCAGTTCTCCAAGCCCCGACATCCCCAGGCTGCCCCAAATAGCGTTGCCAGCCTCCAGGTGGGGCCTGGAGATCTCCCGCTTTCACAACTGATCTCCAGCTGGCAGAGGGCAGTTCCCCTGGAGACAATGAACCCCCCCCCCAAAAAAAAAAAACACTGCTCAAAGAGTTAAAGAATCACCCCCTGCTATTTCACAACTGATATGAAATATCTGATATATTGTTAACTGTGCACAATAATATATAAAACAGAATGAAACATTCATGAGCACATAAAGTTGTAACTTAAATTCAGCATGGAGGACTATGGGTGGTCGATCCTATGCTCCGTTTCCAACACTCTTCTTCAGGTCCAAAGCTGAATGATATAACTAAGAATTTTTTATATCCTCATACAATGGTCAGAATTGACTGCAACACTCATAGGCAACAGAAATCCTTAAGACAACCTCTCAGTTTTCAGGGAAGCTCCATATATTTTTAATGTAGCTGAAGTTTACAATGTTAAGTTTATCTGTAGCTGCAGCTGACAAAGTTACCCTTAGAGCAGGGGTGTCGAACTTCTTTGTTATAAGGGCTGGACCTGACATAAATGAAACCTTGTCAGGCCGGGCCATGAGTGTTGTAAAATGTAATGACAGGTAATGGAGATATAAACTTTATAAAGGACACAGGCAAACACACGCAGCCTAACCCACCTCACTGGCTTGTTGAGCCTCAGCCAACAGAAGGAAGAGAGGCTTGGCACAGTGGATCTGCTTTGCAATTGAGAGAGCCTGGCAAAGCTAGCTCTCCTTCCCCCACTTCCTCGCCAAGGGAAGAGCTTTGCTCTGCAGTTCCTGTGCGATTGAGCAAGCCTGGCAAAGCAAGTTATAATGCAAAAAGAAGAAAGAGAGGGAGAAGGAAGCAGACGGCACAGAGTTGTTCGTGGGTCTGATAGGAGCACTCTGGGGGGGGCTGATTCAGCCCCCGGGGCACATGCTTGACACCCATAAGAACATAAGAGAAGCCATGTTGCATCAGGCCAATGGCCCATCCAGTCCAACACTCTGTGTCACACAGTGGCCAAAACCCCCAAGTACCATCAGGAGGTCCACCAGTGGGGCTAGAAGCCCTCCCACTGTGCCCCCCCCAACACCAAGAATACAGATAGGGTTGCCAAGTCCAATTAAAGAAAAATCTGGAGACTTTGGGGGGCAGAGCCAGGAGACTTTGGGGGTGGAGCCAGGAGACATTAGGGGTGGAGCCAGGAACAAGGATGTGACAAGCATAATTGAACTCCAAGGGAGTTCTGGCCATCACATTTAAAGGGACAGCACACGTTTTTAAATGCCTTTCTTCCATAGTAAATAATTAAGGATAGGGGCACCATCGTTTTGAAACTTGGGGGGGGGGGGGTATTTTGGGGAGAGGCACTAGATGTTATACTAAAAATTTGGTGCCTCTACCTCAAAAAATAACAACCCCCCAGAGCCCCCACGGATCAATACCCACGGATCAATTCCCCATTATTCCCTATGGGAATCGTTCTCCATAGGGAATAATAGAGTGCCCAGTAGACATTTCCCTCCCCCATGCTTTCTAAAGGGGGGAGGGCCTCCAAACCAGGGAATCCCCTGCCCCCTCCCTCTCTCACACACACAAATACTTACTAGATCTTCTTCCTGCAGAACTCTACTTGCTGTGAAAACGAAAGCAAAAGAAAGGGAGGGGCCGTTCTCCATGGAAACTATTACTGACCCTTTCCAATGAAGCCCTTCCTGTTTCCTGCGCAGCATTAAAGGCACACATTTTACAAATGGATCAGGAGCTTTACAACAACATGATGCCTACACGTATGTCCTCTCCCCCACCCCCGCTTCCAGATTTTTGGAGAGCAGGGGAGCAGGCTGCAAATTCGGGGGTCCCCCGCCAGGGCGGGGGGTTGGGAAGCCTAAATACAGAGCATCCCTGCCCCAGACAGAGTTCCAGCAATACGCTGTGGCTAATAGCCACTGATGGACCTCTGATCCATATGCTTATCCAATCCCCTCTTGAAGCTGGCTATGCTTGTGCCGCCACCACCTCCTGTGGCAGTGAATTCCATATGTTAATCACCCTTTGGGTGAAGAAGTACTTCCTTTTATCAATTCTAATCCAACTGCTCAGAAATTCATTGAATGCCTATGAGTTCTTGTATTCTGAGAAAGGGAGAAAAGTACTTCTTTCTCTACCTTCTCTATCCCGTGCATAATCTTGTAAACCTCTATCATGTCACCCCGCAGTCGACGTTTCTCCAAGCTGAAGAGTTCCGAGTGTTTTAACCTTTCTTCTGCCTTAGAGTCTCCTACAGAAATAATATATGGAAATACCTGGGAATTTTGAAGGTGGAACCTGAATAGAGTGGGGTTTGGGGAAAAGTGGGACTTCAGCGGGCTTTAATGCCATATAGTCCACCTTCCAAATCAGTCATTTTCTCCAGGTGAACTGATCTCTGTCACCTGGAGATCAGCTGAAATCCCAGGAGATCTCTGTCTACCACCCGGAGGCTGGCAATCGCATGCCGTGAATTAAATATTTATTCCCACTTTAGAGGCAAGCCACAGTTTTCTGCCAGCGCTGAACACAGCATACCCCGGTGTGTGCTCTTCCTGCAAATGAGTATACACGGGTTGCCTAGAATGGGAGCACAGAGAGAAATTCTCTAGTTTCTCCATCCTTGTGATGTCTTTAGGCTGTAATACTCTTCCACGGAGCTGGTAGGCCTTCACGTCGATGGGGGAAAGGATCTTTCCTGGCAACCAGAGCGCACACCGCCTGAAATGCATTTGGCTCCCAGCCCGTTAAGAAGTGACGTTTTATTTGTATTGGCTACTGTGGCAGTATAAGCAAAGAGTCCCCCAGGGACCGGCTCCTAAGTAGCTGTGATTGCCTCTACATTAGAGAAGCAGTTCACACAGTCAAACAGCTTCGGGAATCATCTCTGAGCATTTACACAAAACTGCGGGATAACGTGTAGCTTCCTCAGTTCCGCCGTAGAAGCCTGGCTTTTCAAGCTCTTATTGCACAGGGAGGGTGGGGGGGAGAGACTCCGTGCGGTGCTCGGGTCAGCACGACTTTTTTTAGCGGTTTAGCGAACCAAAGGAAAACTCGCTGGCAAGGACAGCAGTCCTTCATCTACAAAATTCATACAAGTCGCCGCTTGCTAATCGAGGAGTTATTTGGGATTACAGCACTAGCATCCAATCGCCGAGGCCAAAGAGATATTTCCCTACCACTGCCTTCACAGGAGGCGCAAAGCGTTCAATATTTTGCCTGTTGTGGGCCATTCAATAAGGGTAAATGTCTGTGAAATAGACCGGTGTGCCTTAAAGATATAAGCAGAGGGACAGTAAAGCCAAGTGGATAAAGTGTGAAATGTGGACTAAGGGTTGCCAAGTCTGACTCAAAAAAATACCTGGGAACTTGTGGGGGGAAGGGAGACTTTGGGGAGTGGAGCCAGGAGCAAGGATATGGCAAACACAATTGAACTCAAAAAGGAGTTCTAGCCATCACATTTAAAGGGACCATGCACCTTTTAAATGCCTCCTCTCAATTTGGAAATAATGGAGGATAGGGGCACCTTTTGGGGGGCTCGTAGAATTGGCCCCGCTGGTCCAATCTTTTTGAAACTTGGGGGAGGGCTTGAAGACAGGTGCCTGTGCCAAAAAATGCCCCTCCCTGAGCCCCAATTACCCACAGATCAATTCTCCATTATACCCTACAGGAGCTGGTGTCCATAGGGTATAATGGAGTGCCTGGTAGACAGTCAACCCCCCCCCCCCAAGAAGAGGGCTTCCAAACTAGAGATCCCCTGCCCCCAACTGGGGATTGGCAACCCTAATAGAGAGGCTGGAATCTCTGCTCATTCTAGTGAAGCCAGCCACCAGATGAGATTTGGGGAACCCCTGGAATTACAGCTCACCTCCAGATGACAGAGATGAGCTTCCCTGGAGAAATATACTGTCATAGCGGTGCCTATCAGCACCCGCACTGCTGCATTTCAGACGAGCTGTAATTTTCAGGTCAGCCTCAAGGGTTGCCCTGTGTAGAGCAAGTTACAATAATCCAATAATGGCCACCGGTGGGGAATGGGAGGGGGTAGGGCTGCTATATCCGGGTTTGGAAACTCCTGGAGATTTGAGGATGGAGCCTGGGAATGACATGGAGCTTAGTGAGACTCTAACACCATAGAGTCTACCCTCCAAAGCATCCATTTTCTGTGCTTCACCAGCTACACTGGCTTCCAGTTGGGCACTGGATCTGCCTTAAGGTTCTGGTTCTGACCTTTAAGACCCTAAATGGTCTGCGGTCAGCATACCCGCAGGACCACTCTCCCGGCACATTCCCCAATAGGGTGGCCATAATGTCTGAAGGCCAGCCAGGGACACCTTGGAGGGGGGGAAGGTAGGGGTGCGTGTGCGCAAAGCGCGCGCGTCGCCGGAAACAGGAAGTGACATCACTTCCGGCGACGTCACTTCCGGCGACGTCATGCCACCGGCGGAAACAGGAAGTGACATCACTTCCGGTGACGGCATGCCACCGCCGGAAACAGGAAGTGACATCACTTCCTGTGACATCATTTCCCCCCACACCACCTGCCGGAAACAGGAAGTGACATCACTTCCGGTGACGGCGCTTCCGGGGAAACAGGAAGTGACATCACGTCCGGTGGCGTCATGCCACCACCGGAAACAGGAAGTGACACCACTTCCTGTGACATCATTTCCCCCCACACACCACCTGCCGGAAACAGGAAGTGACATCACTTCCTGTGACATTATTTCCCCCGCACCACCTGCCGGAAGCAGGAAGTGACATCACTTCCTGTGACATCATTTCCCCCAAATGCCACTGCAGGGAAGGGAAGGAAGGAAGGGAGGGAAGGAAGAAAGGAAGGAAAGGGAGGAGGGAGGGAGGGAAGGAAGGAAGGAAGGAAGGAGGGAAGGAAGGGAGGGAGGGAAGGAAGAAAGGAAGGGAGGGAGGGAGGGAGGGAGGGAAGGAAGGAAGGAAGGAAGGAGGGAGGGAAGGAAGGGAGGAGGGAAGGAAGAAAGGAAGGAAGGGAGGAGGGAGGAAGGGAAGAAAGGAAGGAGGGAGGGGAAGGAGGGAGGGAGGGAAGGAAGGAAGGCTGGCCGCCCCCCCCCCCGCCAGCAGCCCCCCCTCCATGCTTACTTACCTTGTTCCAGGGCGGGTGGCGGCCTCTCCTCCGGCCTGCTGGTGCTGCTGGCGGGGCTGGCGGCAGCTGCGGAGGCCGGGGAGGCGGCGGAGAGGCCGGCGCTGGTCTCTGGAGGGCCTCCAGGGACCAGCGCCGGCCTCTCCGTGGCCTCCGCTGGTCTCTGGAGGCCCTCCAGGGACCAGCGCCAGCCTCTCCGCGGCCTCCGCTGGTCGGCGCTGGTCGCCGGAGGTCCTCCAGAGTCTCTGGAGGGCCTCCAGCGACCAGCGCCGGCGCCTCCGCGGCCTCTCCGCGGCCTCCGCTGGTCGCTGGAGGCCCTCCAGAGTCTCTGGAGGGCCTCTAGCGACCAGCGGAGGCCGCGGAGAGGCCTCTGCTGGTCGGCGCTGGTCGCCGGAGGCCCTCCAGAGTCTCTGGAGGTCCTCCAGCACCGGCGCCTCCGCGGCCTCTCCGCGGCCTCCGCTGGTCGCTGGAGGCCCTCCAGAGTCTCTGGAGGGCCTCCTGGGACCAGTGCCGGCGCCTCCGCGGCCTCTCCGCGGCCTCCGCTGGTCGCTGGAGGGCCTCCCGGGACCAGTGCCGGCGCCTCCGCGGCCTCTCCGCGGCCTCCGCTGGTCACTGGAGGCCCTCCAGAGTCTCTGGAGGGCCTCCAGCGACCAGCGGAGGCAGCGGAGAGGCCTCCGCCGCCACCGCCGCCGTGCCCCGCACGCGGGCGGGGAAGGCGGCGAGTGAGTGAGGGAGCGTCCCTGCGCATGCGCAGGGACGCTCCCTCCCTCACTCGCCACCTTCCCCGCTGGTGCCCGCGGCCCACCGCCTCCGGGGCTGGCTATACCGGGACCTCTAATGGTCCCGGTATAGCCAGCCCGGGAGGCGGGAATAAGGGGCCAGAACCGGGACATTTTCGGGTGCCCGGGACGGTCTGACCACCCTATTCCCCAACAAGCATTATGATCACAATATCAAAACCTGACTGGTGGTTCTGGGCCCCAAAGATGTCCAGCTGTCCTCGAGCAGAGCCAGGGTCTTTTCAGTCCTGGATCCTGCCTGGTGGAACTCTCTACTTGGAGACATCCATGCTCTGCGGGACCTTGTACACTTCCACAGGGCATGTAAAACAGAGATGTTCCACCAGGCCCAAGGCTTTTTTGTAGCAGGAACTCCTTTGAATATTAAGTTACACCCCCCTGATGTAGCCAATCCTCCAAGAGTTTACAGTAGGCCCCATAATATGAGCCCTGTAAGCTCTTGGAGGATTGGCTACATCAGGAGTGTGTGGTCTAATATGCAAAGGAGTTCCTGCTACAAAAAAAGCCCAGACTAGGCAGGCGTATAGCAGAGGTCAACAATGATTTTCCATCTCATCCGGCCCATGGCCCCACTCCAAGAGAAAGTGACCACATGAAGAATGCTACCTAAAAATAGACAGTTATGCTTCCATTGGTTTTATTGTCATTATATTTGATATTTCAATTAATGTACGTATTATGATGTTTTCCTCATGGAAAACATGTCCTTTGGGGGAGGGTAGTTTACAAATTCAATAAATGATTAATAGTAAGTAATAACTCAATCGTGAAGCTTCTGTGTGCTTGCAAGGCCAGCTGAAATCAACCTTGATGGCTGTTTGTGAAGATAAAGTTGGATAAACCCTCATATATGTAACCTGAGATCTTTGAAGACAGGGCAATCTAATAGTTAACAACAATAACAACAATAACCTTTATTGGCATAACAGCATAGGCAGGACTCTTTTTCTAGCAGGAGCTCCTCTGCGTATTAGGCCACGCCCCCTGATGTAGCCAATCTTCCAAGAGCTTAGAGGGCTCATAGTACAGGGCCTACTGTAAACTCCAGGACGATTGGCTACATCAGGGGTGTGTGGCCTAATAGGCAAAGGAGGTCCTACTAGAATTCCTTACAGGGCTCTTCGTACAGGGCCTGCTGTAAGCTCCAGGAGGACTGGCTACATCAGGGGTGTGTGGCCTAATATGCAAAGGAGGTCCTGCTAGAATTCCTTACAGGGCTCTTCGTACAGGGCCTGCTGTAAGCTCCAGGAGGACTGGCTACATCAGGGGTGTGTGGACTAATAGGCAAAGGAGGTCCTGCTAGAATTCCTTACAGGGCTCTTCGTACAGGGCCTACTGTAAGCTCCAGGAGAATTGGCTACATCAGGGGTGTGTGGACTAATAGGCAAAGGAGGTCCTGCTAGAATTCCTTACAGGGCTCTTCGTACAGTGCCTGCTGTAAGCTCCAGGAGGACTGGCTACATCAGGGGTGTGTGGACTAATAGGCAAAGGAGGTCCTGCTAGAATTCCTTACAAGGCTCTTCGTACAGTGCCTGCTGTAAGCTCCAGGAGGACTGGCTACATCAGGGGTGTGTGGACTAATAGGCAAAGGAGGTCCTGCTAGAATTCCTTACAGGGCTCTTCGTACAGGGCCTACTGTAAGCTCCAGGAGAATTGGCTACATCAGGGGTGTGTGGACTAATAGGCAAAGGAGGTCCTGCTAGAATTCCTGACAGGGCTCTTCGTACAGGGCCTACTGTAAGCTCCAGGAGGACTGGCTACATCAGGGGTGTGTGGCCTAATAGGCAAAGGAGGTCCTGCTAGAATTCCTTACAGGGCTCTTCGTACAGGGCCTGCTGTAAGCTCCAGGAGGACTGGCTACATCAGGGGTGTGTGGACTAATAGGCAAAGGAGGTCCTGCTAGAATTCCTTACAGGGCTCTTCGTACAGGGCCTACTGTAAGCTCCAGGAGAATTGGCTACATCAGGGGTGTGTGGACTAATAGGCAAAGGAGGTCCTGCTAGAATTCCTGACAGGGCTCTTCGTACAGGGCCTACTGTAAGCTCCAGGAGGATTGACTACATCAGGGGTGTGTGGACTAATAGGCAAAGGAGGTCCTGCTAGAATTCCTTACAGGGCTCTTTGTACAGGGCCTACTGTAAACTCCAGGACGATTGGCTACATCAGGGGGTGTGGCCTAATATCCAGAGGAGCTTCTGCTAGAAAATGAGCCCTGAGCACAGATGTGCACAATCAGCAAGGGAGAAAACATATATTACCCCAACATTTGAAACATTCCTCTCCTCTTAGAAGCACAGCACAGATATTTAGCCACAGTCTCAATAATCTCAGGGTTATGAGTAGACAATAGGAAGAGAGTCTTAACACCATGATTTCGAAGAAGAGGATCTAAGTAAATGGCACGGATATCACAGTAAAATGTACAGTGCAGGAGAACATGTGCAGTACTTTCTATATCCCTCGAACCATGAACGCAAAACCTGTTAGAATATGGAATTTCCTTAAACTTCACATACAACACAGCAGAAGAGAGGACATGATGGCTCTATGAAGGTTAGGGGGAGTCAAGCAAGAAAGATATTTTGCCAAGGTTCCAATCTAATAGTTGACAAATACCTCCCGTTAACAACCAAGTGCCATTCGTAGGTCTTCCATACCAAACTTCTTGAGAGAGGTAAGATTCCTGAAACTCAGCTCCATTTTCATTCTGACTGAGTTCCACGGCCTGCAAACCTCCATATAATAGACTCGACTACAAGATATACTTCCTTTTCTTTTTTTTCTTTTTGCGGGGGAGCTATAAACAACTGCTGCAGCACAAGGATAATCTTCAAGCAAATCTGATCTCGCCATCTGGATCTTCTGAGTGGGTAGGTGATAAATGGTTGCTGGGACAAAATAGGCTCTCCTGCCATTCAAATGTTGGGCGTGAACTTTGACTGACTTCAGCAGGGAACGCTTCTCTGTAATGCAATTCAGCTGGAGGTGTTGGACAGGGGTTCTCAAGCAAAGCACGGCAGAAGTCTCTAGGAAAGCCAGAAGTCTTCTGACAAAACTCATGGATGCAACAGGTCTCAGAGCTATTTCAGAAAGCATTCCTCAGAGCTATTTCAGAAAGATTTCAGCCCAGGTTCCAGATGAGGCAAATCAACCACCCCCTCTCTGCAACAACGTGACTAACGGCAATAAGCGCGCATTCACACACTGTTGGATATTTCACTATAGATTTGCTATTGCCATCATTTGCCATTGGACTATCCTGTGCAGAGCAGACAATCCACACCGCTAAGGCACAACAATAGCACAATCTCGAGCAATATGAGGATACAGCCTAAATGTAACCTTTGACGTGAGACCGAAATACACAGTCACCCTGACACCTTGTAAATTCTATAGCCCCCATCTCAATTCATTAGAAAGCCAGAGACGACTCATCAGATGAGCAGATCTATTCCAGCATGGGTAAAAGGATAGGGCCTGTGGCCTGCGCTACTGTATTGCTACCTATCACTGTAAGTATATACCTTTGTAGTCCCTCCATACCCCAAACCCCACCCTCCTCAGAGTCCAACCCAAAAGTCTCCAGGTGTTTCCGAACTAGGCCCTGGCAACCCTGGTTTATGAGTTCTCAAGACTTTTTTTTGTAGAAAAAGCCCAGCACAAACTTATTTGCATATCAGGCCACACCCCCTGGCACCAAGCCAGCTGGAACTTCATCCCTGTGTGTTCCTGCTCAAAAAAAGCCCTGAGATTTCTATTTGTTTTCAGATTTCTGTAATCCTAATTCCATCGTACTGTTGATTACACTTAGAATCATAGAGTTGGAAGGGACCTCCAGGGTCATTTAGTCCAACCCCCTGCACAATGCAGGAAACTTGACATATACTATGTGATCTGCCTGAAGTATCAACACAAAAGGCAGACTATAAGTAATATAAATAAATAAGAATACATCATAGACAGAAGAGAGAAAGAGAGAGAGGTGGAAATCTCACAGGAGCTCCTTTGCATATTAGGCCACACACCCCTGGTTTAGCCAAACCTCCAAGAGCTTACAAAACTCTTTTTTGTAAGCTCTTGGAGAATTGGCTACATCTGGGGTGTGTGGCCTAATATGCAAAGGAGCTCTTGCTCGAATTCCACCCCTGGATGGATAGATGGATAGATAGATAGATAGATAGATAGATAGATAGATAGATAGATAGATAGATAGATAGATAGATAGATAGATAGATAGATAGATAGATAGATCTTTTTGTAGACAAATAGATGGTGGAGTTCATCCAGGGATTGTTATGCAGCTGCACATACTATTCAATGAAAAAAGGTGGAACTCTCAGAAGGAGGAGCTCCTGTGAGCTCCCACTGAATCCGAGGCCTGGATAGTTAGATAATAGATGGAAGAAAGAAAGAAAGAAAGAAAGAAAGAAAGAAAGAAAGAAAGAAAGAAAGAAAGAAAGAAAGAAAGAAAGAAAGAAAGAAAGAAAGAAAGAAAGAAAGAAAGAAAGAAAGAAAGAAAGAAAGAATTGAAATTGGGGAGAGCAGGGTGAGAATGTGAATGTGCAGGATATTTTAATATCCAAGTGCCCTCCCCCCCCCTCCGTTCAAGTGTTGCTTTCCCCTCAGTCTGAGGACCCTCCTTGCAGTTTGCAAGCAAGTTTGTGATCCAAACAAAGAGGCAATTGAGAGTCCCGGATTCGTGCTCAACAAGAGCTCCTGCCGCTTTGTGCACAGCAGAGCTCCTGCCAATGTTTGGATTAGGGTACAAAGATTCTTTGGACTGAATAAACTCCAAATAGATAGAAGATGGATTTTCCCCCCTCTCCACTCCTGCGATTGGTGGCAAATGTAACTTTCTCAAGGTTTATTTTCTAGCAGCATTTCTCACAGGATTGGCCAAATACCATAAGCCTCTCATCTCTTTCTGTGGCTCGATTTCCAGCTAGCTCTGTAGCAATCAGACATCATTGCAGCCGTACGCACAAGAAATAAGGTTGCAAGGTCCTGACCTAGATTCTAGTCCACAGGAGCCGGCGTCAGAACATAAAAATTGGCTTTTCTGCACCATGCTTGACTAAAACCGCACGCCAGAGCGAACCGAGAAGGTGCTACAGAGCTCTTAACACCTTTTTTTCATATTTTCGGGGGGAGGGGGAGGAAAAAAATGTCCCAGGAATCTTTTTGTCTTCACTGTTTTTTCTTTTCTTTTTCTCATAGTAACTCCGTCTCAATAGAAGGGAGAGTGCTTTTGTGTTAAATAAACAGCTACCATTAGTGGAGAAAATATCTCCGTGGCTCATGACCAGTAAGAAAGAAAATCTTCATTAAATGCATCATTACATTTTAATAACTAAGTATGGAAACACTCTCCGGAAAATCCATACAAAATTACTTGCATACAAACATTTTCTTAGTGGTTCATCCACTCTGCCCCCCTCCCGCTTTCCCTTTCTTTTCTCCTTTCCTGTCCTTAACTTTTGTTTTTGATCATGTGATTAGCTAAACCTATTATCACAGGGCTTTCTTTGTAGCAGGAACTCCTTTGCGTATTAGGCCACACACTCCTGCTGTAGCCAATCCTGATGGAGCTTACAGTAGGCCCTGCACTAAGAGCCCTCTTAAGCTCTTGGAGGATTGGCTACATCAGAGGTGTGTGGCCTAACATACAAAGGAGTTCCTGCTACAAAAAAAGCCCTCCCCGATCGTAATAATTGTGTGTGCTGTGTTCTGTCAAGCTAAACCCTGCTTTTGGGTCATCAAGTCAAACCCAAGTTTGGCATTTCATTGTCATAATCACTGTGTGTGTTATCTGTCTAACTAACGGCAACTATAATATAGTGCAGGGGTGGGGAACCTCCGTCCTGAGGGCTGTATACAGCCCTCAAGGTCACTTGGTGTGGCCCTCGGGGATTGCTGGACTGAACTGAGCCATGTGGCAGCCTCCCCGGGGCCAGGCTGGCCTGAGAGGCCTGTGGGGCCCAGCCGCACTGTAAAGCAGCCTTCCCAGGGCCAGGCAGGGATCACAGGGCCCAGATGTACTGTGCAGCAGCCTCCCTGGGGCCTAGCTGTCTGGCCAGAATTGCTGCAGGGCCTGGAAAAGTTACTGTCACAGTTCAGTTTGCATTTGGTTATCCCAGATGGTGTGGCCTAATATGCTAATGAGTGTGTGACCTAATATGCTAATATTAGGGGATGTGGTCTGATATGCTACTGAGTTCCTGCTGGGCTTTTTCTACAAAAAAGCCCTGGAGCTATGCATTTGCCTAGGGCGGCGGGCCAGATGTGTGTGTGTGTGCCAGATTAGGCTCTCCCCACATGACTTCAAATAAAAAAAAAATTATTTGCATTAATTTTGCTGGCCTGAATCATTCTCCTTCAGCGGAGCACTGTTTTTAAGGATAATTTTTATGGCCCACAAATGATGTTATAAATATCCATACGACCCTTGGTAGAAAAAAGGTTCCTGATATATCAAAGATTTCAGTTCCTGATATAGTTTGTTCAACGCATAGAAGAGGGGAGGTTACCATGATTGTAGCTCTCTTTATTCAGTGCAATATAGTAACTAGGGTTGCCAAGTCCAATTAAAGAAAAATCTGGGGACTTTGGGGGCGGAGCCAGGAGACTTTGGGGGTGGAGCCAGGAGACATTGGGGGTGGAGCCAGGAACAAGGATGTGACAAGCATAATTGAACTCCAAGGGAGTTCTGACCATCACATTTAAAGGGACAGCTCACCTTTTTAAATGCCTTTCTTCCATAGGAAATAATTAAGGATAGGGGCACCATCTTTTGGGGCTCATAGAATTGGACCCTCTGGTCCAATCGTTTTGAAACTTGGGGGGTATTTTGGGGAGAGGCAGTAGATGCTATACTAAAATTTTGGTGCCTCTACCTCAAAAAATAGCCCCCCCCCCCAGAGCCGCCAATACCCACGGATCAATTCCCTATTATTCCCTATGGGAATTGTTCTCCATAGGGAATAATAGAGTGCCTAGTAGACATTTCCCTCCCCCCACACACACTTTCTAAAGGGGGGGGAGGGCCTCCATACCTGGGAATCCCCCCTCCCTGCCCCCTCCCTCTCTCACACACACAAATACTTACTGGGTCTTCTTCCCTCTGCCTGCTGTGAAAACGAAAGCAAAGAAAGGGAGGGGCTGTTCTCCGAAGCCCTTCCTGTTTCCTCCTTCCTGCCCAGCCTTAAAGGGGCAGACGTTTTACAAACTGCTCAGGAGCTCTACACCAACATGAACCCTACAGGTATGTTCTCCCCCCCACCCCCCCGCTTCCCGATTTCTGGAGACCGGGGGATGAAGCTGCGAACCCAGAAGTCTCCCGCCAAAGCGGGGGGGGGGGGGGTTGGGAAGCCTAATAGTAACGGCTGAACTATAAGACAACTGGGCCAATGGGGTCAACTATATACTGTCCTGGGTTCCCACCCTAGGACACCATTGGATCGTTTCAACCAGCGGGGGGCTTCTGGTTGGATTAGGGCAGCAGGGATTTGGATCCTACTGGCCACTGTAGGATCCCCAAGCTCAGTCCTTAGGCTCCAATGAGCCAGGCAGGAACGCTGGTAAAGAGTGTAACGAAATGGTTAAAGTGCTGGCAGTTGGCTGGTTTTAAAATGGCTGCTGTTTGTAGTTTTAGATGTTAAAATGCCCTCCTCCTCTGACCTACAAGGCCCAGCAGCCCTTGGGCCTCAAAAGTGTGGGGGAAAAGAGCTTCCCCAAAGGGTGGGGCAACCTCTATATAGACTCCTATCCAACCAGGAAGCAGCCAGTCTTTGTTCTACTGGAGAGTGGGGGAGACTCCCGTGGAAGGGCTGTGCAGGGTGACCAGGCCACAGAGGTGGAGAACCCTGCAAGTCAGAGCTGGGCAGGTGCAACCAGTCTGGGGGAGACTGGAGGTTTCCCTGCAGTCTCTGGAGAGAGAGGGGGGTGAAGGAGAGCTAGAGGCCAGGTGGAGAAGAGACCCTGCCCTGCCCTGCAACCTCCCAGGGAGAGAGGTAGTTAGGGAAGTGTGTTGGGAGAGAGGACTGCGTTTTTCTTCTGTTTTATTTGTGCCCTGTTGGTCCCCAGTATGAGCTTTCCCTTGTAGCATGCCTTACCCAATCCACATGTGTGTTCCCTGTTTATAATGTAAATAGTTTGAATAAAGGCTTATAGTTTCCTTTGGAGTTAACTAGTGGAGTGGTGCTCTGACCACTTAGTCTTCCCTGCTCTGCACGTTACCAAGAAGAAAAACGGGTACCCTGGGAAGAGAAAGGCGAGGCCTGATTTGGGGGTTGCCAACTCTCCTGGGCCACCCCAAAGATTGGAGATTTCACCTCCAAATAAGGAGATTCAGCCGGAGGAGTCTCACTGTCCCTCTAGGACGGCAGTGACAAATTCAGAGAGTGGTGGCAGCAAACTAAGGCAAGGGCAGCAGCGGGACAGTTGCAAGGACTGAGGGCAGGGGCCTGTTCCGTCACAAAGAGCATCCACATTGATCCACATACACAACAGCAACCCTATGAAAAATATGTCCTCCCCAACATCCTATTGTTAACAGCCATTCTCAAGTCTTGCAAACTGAGGGCCGTGGCTGCCTCGATGGAGACTTCCTCTTTCTCTACTGCCTTCAACTTTTCCTAGTGTTCTTGTTTTCTCCAGTGACTCTTGTCTTCTCGTGATAGGATTAATTAGGGTGGTCTTTAAAAATGTACACCCTATGGCCAAACTGTGGCTCTTTCACACACCTTGTGTTGCTCTCGAAGTCCCCACCACCCTCTTGGCTGGCTTGAAAAAGGCATTTCTCTTTTCAGATCACTTCTTCAATCCAAGTCAACTGGCAGCTTGGAAATTGCATTTAAAGTTAAAGTTGCTTTCTTCCCACCACTCCCTCCCCCATCTATTTGCCTGCCTGCCTTCCTTCCTTGTGGCTCTCAGACATCTGATGTTCATGTCTTGCAGCTTTCAAACATCTGACATTTATTCTATGTGGCTCTTACGTTAAGCAAGTTTCGCCACCCCTGTCCTGTAATAAGGGTTTCTGACAGCTTATCTATGAGTTATCAATCATTCACTCGTTCCGGCAGAATTGTTCATTCATTCCCCTGATGAGCCAGGGAAAGATCACCCTTTTAAAAAACCAAACAAACAAACACCCTGCTCTTGGCATTTATAAAAGGCTTTTATTTCGTAGGATTTGCCTCTGTGCAGCTGAGCTGACAGCTTCATTTCTGGTGCTCTTCCTCTTCTGTTCCTCTTTCAAGAGCAAAACTCCGTGAGAGTTTAGGGAAGCTCCGGATCATGGATGACCAGACTTGCTTAATGTAAGAGCCACACTGAAGAAATGGGAGATGTTGGAGGGAGGGAGGAATCATAGAGTTGGAAGGGACCTGCAGGGCCATCTAGTCCAACCACCTGCACAATTCAGGAAACCCACAAATACCTACCCCAAATTCACAGGATCTTCATCGCTGTCAGATGGCCATCTAGCCTCTGTTGAAAAACCTCCAAGGAAGGAGGAAGGGAAGGTGAAGGAAGGAGGGAAGGAAACAAGGAAAGGAGGGAGGGAGGCAAATAGTTGGGGAGGGGAGGGAGAGAGAAAGCAAATTTAAATGCATTCTCCGGCTGGCTTGGACAAGTGATTAAAAGAGACGAACGCCTTCTCCAAGCTGGCCGATGGGGTGATGGGGGCTTAAAGAGCCTCCCAATATGTGTGAAAGAGGCACAAGTGGTTCCTGAGCCACAGTTTGGCAACCCCTGCTCCCAACAGTCTTCATTATTCAGAAGTAGATTGTATTTTTAAAAGTTGTTGACCCTTGCTGCACAAGAACACAGTGCGGTATAGAGAGCAGCCATGTTTGCTATTAATAGTGTGAACGATGCAGTCAGCCGGGCTGAAGTCCACTGATTTGGTCATACCCAGGGTTTGGGGGTTTTTTTTGCAGCAGGAGCTCCTTTGCATATTAGGCCACACACCCCTGATGTAGCCAATCCTCCAAGAGCTTACAGGGCTCTTCATAGAGGGTTTACAGTGAGCTCCAGGAGGATTGGCTACATCAGGGGTGTGTGGCCTAATATGCAAAGGAGCTCCTGCTAGAAGCAGTGGAGCGCCGCAGGGCTCAGTACTGGGTCCCATGCTCTTTGTTCATAAATGATTTGGAGTTGAGAGTAAGCAGTGAAGTGGCCAAGTTTGCAGATGACACTAAATGGTTCAGGGTGGTGAGAACCAGAGAGGATTGTGAGGCACTCCAAAGGGATCTGTTGAGGCTGGGTGAGTGGGCGTCAATGTGGCCAAGTGCAAAGTAATGCACATTGGGGCCAAGAATCCCAGCTACAAATACAAGTTGATGGGGTGTGAACTGGCAGAGACTTATCAAGAGAGAGATCTTGGGGTCATGGTAGATAACTCACTGAAAATGTCAAGACAGTGTGTGATTGCAATAAAAAGGCCAACACCATGCTGGGAATTATTAGGAAGGGAATTGAAAACAAATCAGCCAGTATCATAATGCCCCTGTATAAATCAAGGGTGCGGTCTCATTTAGAATACTGTGTGCAATTCTGGTCACTGCACCTCAAAAAGGATATTCTAGCATTGGAAAAAGTCCAGAAAAAAGCAACTAAAATGATTAAAGGATTGGAACACTTTCCCTATGAAGAAAGGTTAAAACGCTTGGGGCTCTTTAGCTTGGAGAAACGTCGACGGCGGGGTGACATGATAGAGGTTTACAGGATTATGCATGGGATGGAGAAGGAAGAGAAAGAAGTACTTTTCTCCCTTTCTCACAATACAAGAACTTGTGGGCATTCGATTAAATTGCTGAGCGGTCAGTTTAGAACGGATAAAAGGAGGTACTTCTTCACCCAAAGGGTGATTAACATGTGGAACTCACTGCCACAGGAGGTGGTAGCAGCTACAAGCATAACCAGCTTCAAGAGGGGGTTAGATAAAAATATGGAGTAGAGGTCCATCAGTGGCTATTAGCCACAGTATGTGTGTGTATGTGTGTGTGTGTGTATATATATATATATATTTGGCCACTGTGTGACACAGAGTGTTGGACTGGATGGGCCATTGGCCTGATCCAACATGGCTTCTCGTATGTTCTTAAAAAAAGAAAAAGAAAAGCCCTGGTCATATCCTGGCACTCTGCAGTGGACTGTTCTTTAACTCTCCTGCAACATACTACACAGGGCTTTTTTGTAGCAGGAACTCCTTTGCATATTCGGCCACAACCCCCTGATGTAGCCTATCCTCCTGCAGCTTACAGTAGGCACTGTATGAAGAGCCCTGTAAGCTCTTGGAGGATTGGCTACATTGGGGTGTGTGGCCTAATATGCAAATGAGTTCCTGCTACAAAAAAGCCCTGAATTGCAACATGACAACAACAACAACCTGACTAGGGAGGAATGAATGTTCTCTATTGTATCAGCCTTTTGGTACTCTGTTGCCTTTCCAGAATTATGTGTAAGGAGTACACTTGTTACTCATTAATTAGTCTAATCCCCCTTTTTATTTGGTTTTAGAAGGGGATTAGGCAAATCTGGGGGAGAAAGGTCAGCCCATGTCTATTAGCCATGAGGGCTAAAGGAAACCTCCACACTCAGAAAGGGAGTAACCCTCTGAATACCAGTGCTAAGAAGGAGAAGGAGGAGGAGAAGAAAAAGAAGATAACCACAGATTTATATCCTGCCTCTCTCTCTGAATCAGAGTCTCAGAGCGGCTTACAATCTCCTTCCCACACAACAGACACCCTGTGAGGTGGGTAGAACTGAGAGAGCGCTCACAGCAGCTTCCCTTTCAAGGACAACTCCTGAGAGAGCTATAGCTGACTCAAGGCCATTCCAGCAGCTGCAAGTGGAGGAGTGGGGAAGCAAACCTGGTTCTCCCAGGTAAGAGTCCATGCACTTAACCACCACACCAAACTGGCAATAACAGGGAAAAGCTTTCGCCACTGGACTGACTTCCGGGGACGTCTGGTTGGCCACTATGTGAAACAAGTTGCTAGCTGAGAAAGGCCGCTGGTCCCATCAACATGGATGTTCTTATAGTATCAATATGCAATTTCTGTGAGTTTTATATGAATGACATATGTCATTGCTATGTACAATGATGATAGACACAAGCAGCAGTAACGATGAAGAATGTGCACATGATGTGGGCGACATGTGGTACTAGGGTTGCCAGTCCCCAGGTCGGATCAGGGGATCACCTGATTTTGCAGGCTCCTAACCACTGCTCACCAGATGGTGGTAGGTTTCTGACCCACTCTGAGGATGCCGGAGGACATGGTGAGTACGGGATGGGGGCGGGTGGCAGATGTGCTCGTTTGGACGGGTTTGTCTAGCTGGTTTCTAAGGCATCTCTGGGTTGCCTTAAACTGCCCGTCTGCATGCAGCCTGTATGTACCAACTAGCACGTGCACATAGGTCAACTCCACCGGTACCCCAAACCACTGTCAGCAAGTGTAGGGCAGGCAAGTTTAAGTGATACCCCATACCCTGAAGAGCAGAAGGGAAGGGGGCAAGCGGATGCAAGCCCCCTCACATGCGCATGGGACCCCCACAACATCTTGGATATTTGTGGGCAAGGAAAGCAGAGAGGGGAGGGATCACTATAGCCCCATAGTTCATGACTAACTGCCAGGGCTTGTTTTTGTAGCAGGAACTCATTTGCATATTAGGTCACACCCCCGTGATGTAGCCAATCTTCCAAGAGATGAAGACGAAGACTGCAGATTTATACCCCGCCCATCTCTCTGAATCAGAGACTGAGAGAGGCTTACAATCTCCTAAACTTCTCCCCCCACAACAGACACCCTGTAAGGTGGGTGGGGCTGAGAGGGCTCTCACAGCAGCTGCCCTTTCAAGGACAACTCCTGCAATAGCTATGGCTGACCCAAGGCCATTCCAGCAGCTGCAAGTGGAGGAGTGGGGAATCAAACCTGGTTCTCCCAGATAAGAGTCCGCACCCTTCACCACTACACCAAACTGGCTCTCTAGAGCTTACAGGGCTCTAATTACAGGGCCTACCGTAAGCTTCAGGAGGATTGGCTACATCAGGGGTGTGACCTAATATGCAAAGGAGTTCCTGCTACAAAAAAAGCCCTGCTAGCTGTAATTAGATGCAGTGTGAGGGGGGGATCCAGGAGAGTGGGGGGGGGAAGGAAATTCGTTCCCACAGCCCTGCTCCCAACTGCTTAACCACAAGTCAGCACTCTTTAATGTGATGTCCACTCCAGTCACCAAACAACACTTAGTACGTGCAGATCCAAACTAACCCAGCTAAACTGAGGAGTTAATAAGTCAAATGGATTTCAATTTCGGTAAGGAAAAAAAGAAGAAGAGAATTGTTTACTAGATACATATGAAACATGATGTATGGGGGAAAATATATATACAATACATTTGTATCTTGTCTTGCTCCATCACAGTGATAAACAGTCTGCTTGCGCACACTCCGGTTATAATTCAAATCTATTAAAAATTATTATCTACGATTACCCAACACTTGTAGCACATGAATCATCCTATCAACCTCTTCGAGACTCATTCAACTTTCAGATAAGTTTTCATTAACAGCCTCTCGTAAAGCAAATACGTAATTTCGCAAACCGAACACACGGCAGCAGCTCAATAATTCATCCTCCCCCCGAACCAGTTCGTTGGAACTGGCAACGCAAGAGGTGGTTGCTCAGTCATCTCAAAGTTTGGAACATGGTTACCTTCTGTTTTCAGGAGAGCATTGGCCCTGCCATCTTCTATGCGACCGTGCAAGAGGCCATCCAGTTAAGGACCATGAGTGAGTGAGCGTCTGGAATGAGGAGGGTGCTTGACATATTTCCCTTCTAAGCCATTGTCTGCACATGCTCAGATAGCTGATTTGTCAAGAAAAACTCTTTGTGGAAAGCTATCAGTCCAGTTGGCTGAGAGCGAGTGTGGTGCAGCGATGAAGTGCCGCTGACTCTAATCTGGAAAAAGCAGGTTTGATTCCTCCACATGAAGCCTGCTGGGTGACCTTGGACAAGTCACAGTTCTCTCACAACTCTCTCAGTAGGCCCGGCACGTCTATTAGGCACTGACTGGAGCACAGCCCTGGGGGGTAGGGTGCCGGCTTTGGTGAGTAAAATAGTGAGTTCTGAGGTGAGTAAAAAAATGAGCTCGGTGGCAGCTGTCACAGGGCTTCCGGCCTCAGCATACACACACACTGCTCATTCCACCCCTCGTGTCTGTGATTCCAAGCACAGACACGAGGGGGGTAGAGCAATGGTGAGCGCATGTGTGCATGCTGAGGCCAGAAGCCCTGCAGTGGCCAGCACAGAGCTCGCCCTCACTGAGGAAGAAGAAGGAGAAGATATTGGATTTCTATCCCACCCTATACACTGTACCTCAGAGTCTCAGAGTGGTCACAATCTCCTTTACCTCCCCCCCCCCCCACCACACAACAGACACCCTGTGAGGTAGGTGGGGCTGAGAGAGCTCTTGCAGCAGCTGCCCTTTCAAGGACAACTCCCACGAGAGCTATGGCTAACCCAAGGCCATTCCAGCAGCTGCAAGTGGAGAAGTGGGGAATCAAACCTGGCACTCCCAGATAAGAGTCCACACACTTCACCACCACACCAAGGCCTGGCCTGTTGCACCAGCTCCCCAGCACTGGTGCTCTCTCAGTCCCACCTACCTCACAAGCTGCCTGTTGTGGGAAGGGGGTGGGGAGGTGATTATAAGCTGTCTGAGGCTTCTTAGGGTGGATAAAAGTGTGGTATAAAAACCTCTTCTTCCTTCTATATGTTCCCACTGGTCAGGACAACTGAATAACTGCACCTCCATGTGATACTGAATACAATCCCCATGCTGAGTCCAAGGCCTTTCCGTTTGCATTTTAGGTCCACTCCTGCTTTAAGTATAAAGATAACAGGGAGATAAGGATTTGCTCATAAGAACTTCTGTCAGGCATAGGCAATTCGTCAAGGAAGTCATTATCGGCCTACAGAGTTCTGTCCAGCACAGGAGTCATTTTGTAGAAAAATAGGTGGCAGAGCTCATTAACTCATTAGCATATGCTCCCTCCCACCAGCCAAAAGCAACTCAATGCAAGAAAGGACAGCCCTGGGCGAGCAAGGCCTGCTTGGGCTGGCTTAGAGATCCAGCCAGCCCAAGCAGGCCTCGCTCGTCTGGGGCTCTCCCTCCCCCACCCTGGCCAAAAGGCCAGCAAGCCACCCGCTGCCCGAAAATCACATAAGAAGTGGTGAAGAAGAAGAAGAAAAAGAATTGAAGATTTATATCCCGCCCTTCTCCCTGAATCAGAGACTCAGAGCGGCTTACAATCTCCTATGTCTTCTCCCCCCACAACAGACACCCTGGGAGGTGGGTGGGGCTGAGAGGGCTCTCACAGCAGCTGCCCTTTCAAGGACAACCTCTGCCAGAGCTATGGCTGACCCAAGGCCATTCCAGCAGGTGCAAGTGGAGGAGTGGGGAACCAAACCCCGTTTTCCCAGATAAGAGTCCACTCACTTAACCACTACACCACACTGGCTCTCCAGGGTGGTGGGGGCTTCTCCAGGGGTTAATGAGGGCTGCTGGGGGTGTGGCAAAGCCCCTGGTGGCTGCCTGACTGCCCACTCTCCTAATCCAGGGATTGTTATGCAGCTGCACCTACTATTCAATAGACAAGGTAGGTGGGGAGGAAGAGAAGGAACCCTCAGAAAGGTCCAGGACCTGTGCTCCTGTGATCTCCTTGCTGGATCTGAGGCGTAGTCCAGCATAACATGTTAAATGGCCTTCAGTTTGTACAATCCCAATTCATAGTTCCCGCGAAACCTCACTAAGAACAAGGCTTTGGACCAAGTTTGCCTGGAATCTCCATCATCCAAAGAATCATCACTTCACTCCTCAATAACCAACGGCTGACATTTCAAAGTGTGGAATGACCCCACTGAAAAGTATCAAAGGTCAGGCCACAGTAAGTGGTATGAAAGTTCTATGTGCAGTGGTAAACCCAGACTACACATTATGGTTTGTAATGTGCAGGGAAGGAGTTCCCACTCTCCTGACATCTGAACCCCGACCATACACTTTACTAGCTGTGGCATATAGGGTGCGTTCACACTACACTAAATAATGCATTTTGCAACTGGATTCTTGCCTTTGGGCCCCCAAGCCTTTAGGTGCCCCGGACCAGCTCCCCACCCCCCACCCCACTTGCAGCCCTCCCAGCCTGCAGGTGCAGCCAGCAACTGAGCTGCTCTTTGCCTGACTTGCCAGGTGAGGCTGCTGCTGACATTGTCACCAAGTTTGCCTCTCTCTGGCTCACCCCTGCAGCTTTGTCAAAGGGACTTTTGAGAAGGTGTCTGCAGGCTGCAAGAGCCCTGTGGCGCAGAGTGTTAAAGCTGCAGTACTGCAGTCCTCAGCTCTGCTCACGACCTGAGTTCGATCCCCAGTGGAAGCTGGGTTTTCAGGTAGCTGGCTCGAGGTTGACTCAGCCTTCCATCCTTCCGAAGTCGGTAAAATGAGTACCTAGCTTGCTGGGGGGGAAAGTGTAGATGACTGGGGAAGGCAAGGGCAAAGCACTCCGTAAAAAGTCTGCCGTGAAAACGTTCTGAAAGCAACGTCACCCCAGAGTCAGAAACGACTGGTGCTTGCACAGGGGGCCTTTCCTTTCCTACAGGCTGCAGCAAGGGCTGCAGGTGGTGGTGGTGGGTGCTCTGACTCTGAGATAATTGGCGAGGGGGGGGCCATGATTTTGACTGCCTAGTGGCCTCAACAGGGTTTAATCATAGAATCAAAGAGTTGGAAGGGATCTCCAGGGTCATCTAGTCCAGCCCCCTGCACAATGCAGGAAACTCACAAACACCTCCCCCTAAATTCACAGGATCCTCATTGCTGTCAGATGGCCATCTAGCCTCTGTTAAAAACCTCCAAGGAAGGAGAGCCCACCACCTCCCAAGGAGGAAGCCTGTTCCATTGAGGAACCGCTCTAAACTCACAAACACCTCCCCCTAAATTCACAGGATCTTCATTGTTGTCAGATGGCCATCTAGCCTATGTTGAAAAACCTCCAAGGAAGGAAAGCCCACCACCTCCCGAGGAAGCCTGTTCCACCAAGCAACCGCTCTAACGGTCAGGAAGTTCTTTCTAATGTTGAGCTGGAAACTCTTTCGATTTAATTTCAACCCATTGCTTCTGGTCCTACCTTCTGGGACCACAGAACCAATGGGTTGAAATTAAATCAAAAGAGTTCCCAGCTCAACATTAGGAAGAACTTCCTGACCGTTAAGAGTGGTTCCTCGGTGGGACAGGCTACCTCAGGAGGTGGTGGGCTCTCCTTCCTTGGAGGTCTAGCATTGATTGTTGCTATTCTTACACAGCAAAAATCCAGTTGCAAAATCCATTATTTAGAATAGTGTGAAGGCTTCCAAAGTTTGGGCCTTAGACACTCAATGCTTCCTTCTTAAATCTTCACTTGATTTTGCAGTCATTAAGGGGGATGAACATGTATCAGCCTGCCTCATGAATCTGAATAAGTCTTTAAATGAGAAAAGATTGTTCTCAAGAAAAAAAAAATGTTACATTTGACTTTTCATGTGCGTGTTTGTTTTCAGCTATAAATGATCAACAGAGAGAGCTGTAGACACTGCTTGTGATGGGTGCATAAATTTTGTAAAAATACAGATTGCGCTAACAAAGTTGCTCAGCGCTGTCAGATTACAAATGAATAAAAGCTTCTTAATCTGGATACTTGTACTTGGGTCCCAACAGAATGCTCCGCTTGTTCCCCGTTACAACAATAAATTTGGAGCAAGGGGCATAATGCTATTCTTTTTTTAGTCCAAACTGATGGAATGAAATAATTGCTTTTTGGGAGCTCGCGCTATCTCTAGCTCTGAATGCTTTACAAGGAAAGCACTTTAACCTAAGAACAAATGTATGCATTTTTAGAAGGCATTTGCATTACACTCAGCATCCCGAACAAAGAGAAATCAACTTTGGCATAACATGGCAAGAAAATAAGTAACCAATTATCACTTCAAGTGGAGAGTTATCATTGGAGGTGACAAGTGAACCCATTCCTTTGTTTTAGGTCAGCATGTTAGGCAAACAATTACTGCAAATCAGTGGGATTTAGAAACATGGTTTGGCACACACATTTTACACACAAGGCCTAACTAGTTCAGCTAGATCTGAGTCCGGTGTCACCTTATTAGGGTTGCCAAATCCTACCTTGGCTTTGGCGGGGGATTTGTTTGAGCACGTCGCTGGGCACACCACATGGCGGGTGCTCTAGGATTCAGGTAAAAACTCTATGGTACCATAGAGTGTTTATCTGAATGCTAGAGTGTCCCCCACATGACGTGCCTGGCATGATGGCATCACTTCCGGGTGATGTTATCATGCCGGGCACATCACACGGCAATGGAACTCTTTTGGAGTGAGGATCCCCCCTGGTGCCCCCTCACTGTGGTGGTGCGTTGGAGGCCTCCAAACCAAAAGAAGCCTCCCCCCAGCAGGAGTTTGGCAGTCCGAGGGTATAAGCTTTTGAGAGTCGATGCTCCCTCCATCAAATATCATGAAGGTAGCACTGACTCCAGCAGCTCTCCAGCAGCCCTGGCCCCACTCAATGCACAGCAGCCAAGAAGGTCTGAGCGCCTGCTCCGGCTGCAACGCCACTGAGGATGTTCTCCGCAGCTGAGAACGAAACGTCTGGAAGGAAAACTTTCTCCAGTAGAACATGGCACTTGAGCCCGAAAGATTCTACAAACCCTAATGTAGCACTGACTGTCAAAAGTTTATACCCTGAACATCATGTCAGTCTCTAAGATGCTACTGACTGCTCTCTGGAACTATTCCAGCAGTCTGTTTTGTTACCTCCTTCCCCCGATATACACACTTTCCCTTTTGCATTCCATTAGACATAGGGTTGGATCCTATGACTTTGTTCTGCTATTAGTAGCGCCCGACAGGAAGGCACCTGGGACCTGTCGAAGGGTCTATCATTAGTGGAACAAATCCATAGAATCTAACCAACAGTGCTTCTTTCGGTATTCTTGGTCATCAGTAGGGCTTTCAAAACTGAATTGTGAATTGAGAATTTATGGTTTTCAGAGATGAACACAGGAAGCTAGCTGTTGGTCTACCGAGGACAGTACCTTGACAGGCAGTGGCTCTCCAGGAACGGAAAATGCCAGGGAGTGAAGCTGAGACATATATGAACCTATGAAGCTGCCTTGGTCTATCAAAGTTAGTATTGTCTACTCAAACTGGCAGCGGCTCTCCAGGGTCTCAAGCTGAGGTTTTTCACACCTACTCGCCTGGACACACCTATTTAGATGGAGATGCCAGGGATTGAACCTTTAACCTTCTGCTTACCAAGCAGATGCTCTACCACTGAGCCACCATCCCTTTGGAAGGTCTGCTACTCCTTTGAAACAATCGACCAATTTGGCACAAATCTGGCCATTTTTTTCAACCTGAACCAACCAGTACAGTCTAGCTCAGGAGTCCCCAGTGGTTTTGAGATTCTGGGCACTGTTAGAATTTTAAAAACAGGGAATGGGCACCAACACAAAATGCTGGCCATACAGGGCTGGGGCCAATTAGAAAATGGCTGCCATGGGGGTAAGTAGGGTCAATCACAAAATCTTAGGAAGGTGCCACCCAAGCATCTTTCTACTACAAAATCACTTGTTTGGGGGTTCTCCTGATTCAGTGAGTGTGGAAAAAGCCAAGACTGACAGGTTGCTTTGACAAAGACATGCTTTGGGGGAGAAGAAAATGGGGACCGGCAAACCCACTGGTGGGTGGCATGATGCCCAGAGGCACCATGTTGGGTTCACTGGTCCAGATTCTTCCAAACGCTATACCAGATAACCAATTCATGCATTGGGCCTTAATAGAATGGCCAGAGAATTGAATCAAAGGCTTAAGAGACAACTTTAGAGGATCTTGCTCAACCAAAGTATCTCTAGGATGGAAATGGGTTGTAAGAAAGATTAGCAACATTTCTCAGAAGTCCTTTGTACACACAGCTGCCATACAACTGAATGTCCACAGACTGCCCTTCATAATCCATTGAATTCATCCGCTACTATCTGCAGGAAAGCTCCAATCTGATTAGAAGCTTATCAAATGACCTGCTAGGTTCGAGCCCAGTAGCAATAAGAGACCAATAAGATTTGCAGGGAGGGGAGGTATCTTAACACAAAATTTTAAGCTCTGATCCATGCCACTGCCTCCAAAGAGATTTGAATTAACTCAGCCCATAAAATAAATCCACAGACACATTTAGGGATGACTGAAATTGTATATAAAAAGTGCAATAGCTTATCAAAATCATCAGTTCCAGCTTTGATCTCTTCAATTCAAACGGGTGCACCATATAGCAACTGTGATTCAACCTTTGCCACATGGGCTACAACGGCTGCTGGGATATACTAGCCTCCATCTTTTTTTAAAAAGAGACAAGGAATGGCCGTAGCTGATTGAATTGCCAGCTTAGTGGAATGTTCTGCTGGGCATGTAGCGGTGTTATGGTCCTTGCAAGCCAATACCCTCACCGCAGTTGACTTTCCACTGCAAAGATTCTCCAGGAGAACCTGACAGCTGCCTGGGGTATTTTTTCCCCACCATAGGGAACAATGACCCTCTTTGGGTGCCCTTAGGATAGGAACCCCAGGCCCAATCTTTCTGGAACACGGGGGTTCTGAAACAGCCCTGCAATTCTGGTACCTCCCCCTCAAACCTCCTGCCCGAGTCACTTTCCTCACTCTAATTAGAGTGCGAACAGTGACTGATAGCTTTTTTCCCCACTGTCAAGCATCGATATTTCTCAATAATCAGTCTTTTGTTGTCAAATCAAAAGTTGCTTTATTGTAGAAACTCTGAAGCTTTACCAAGGACAGAATCCTTGGAAGTAATGACGAATACATGATTACACTGTTACTATATAGGATTACTTCAAAAGATAGTATATAGATGCAATTTGAGTCACGGGTTCAAAGGTTAGTACATAGTATCTATTTTATTACTAAAGAATTTAGGCTATTAAAAACATCTCCCTTTCTCACACTTATTCCAGACCTGATAAGAGCTGTCTGTGTGAACGTGGAGGAGAGGCACCTCACAGCCAGGCTGCAGTGTAAACATCCTTGCGCTAGATGGATTTACTGTTTGCCCAAACCTTGTAAAAGGGAGGGGGCGGTGGATATTAGCGGCCTGCTTTCTGTCTAAGAAACCATCATTGCACTTAGAAATATGCATGCTTGACACCCACCATAGGGGAAAAGTGCCAATTTTGGGTGCCCCTAGAACTGAGCTCCATGCTCCAATCCTGTTGGAACTTGGGGGATCTGTGGGGATGAGGCACCTGAAGCAGCCCTGCAATTCTGGGGCCTCTCCCTCAAACCACCTCCCCACCAGCTGCCATTCATTATACCCTATTTTGCCTTTGACTTCAATGGCTTATAGGGAATAATAGTGAGATGGGGGCACACTCTTTGGGTGTCTCTAAAATCTTTTTGAAACTTGGGGTTCTGTTGGGGAGGGGCTCCTGCAGCAACCCTGAAAATTTGGAGCATTATACCCTATTTTGCCATTGACTTCAATGGCCCATAGGGTATAATGGGGCTGTATATTCAGGAATAGCCATATCTCCCGTATATTCGGGATTAGCCAAATCTCCCGTATATTCGGGATTAGCCAAATCTGGTATTCGGTGATATTCAGCCCTCCCGAATATCTTGCCCCTGAATAACCCAAAATCCAGATTTTACCAGATTTTTTTTTTTTAACACACCCTTGCTTTGGGGCATGTGTTGTGTCTCAGAGCTCTGGCCTCACTTCTGATGAGGAAAACACTTCATGGCAGGCTGGGAATACTGCCTTGATGCTAAAGGCAAATCCAATTAGTGTAGTTACGGGGAGCGGGGGGGTGGGGGGGGAGAGACAACCTGTATTGCATTAAGTGATTACATAAATCAAGACTGCTGTAGTAAAGATTAATTTAGCAATGGAAACTAGCATACTTTGTTTATCATTATATATACTATTTACTATAGATGCCTAATTCTAACCCCATGTATATTATAAGGTAACAGTAAAAGATAATGCATGCTTTAAGGAAATGGTATCCACACTTCAACAATGAACTGGTAAACCAATATGGGGGATTACCCTTGCAGGATATCCCTTTATCACCCTATGGCACAGTATATAGCAATACATCTGTGACAAGTCAGAGCAAATCCTCTATTCTTATGGATTCCTTGTATTTTAAGATATTTTAGGAATCATCTTCATACATAATCCCCTTGCTAAGCTGCTGAATGATAGCTGGAACTGCCACGGCTCAAGTGCAATGACAGAGATTCAGGTGGCCGATATGGTCTCCTTCTCAGCCACGGGGAAACAAAAAGCAGATGGGAAAAGCGAGTGATCAACAGACTGAAGGGCAACTATCAGGTGAGATACAGCGGCAATGGCAGCACTGTGGAAAAAGGTGTGTGACCAGAGTTCCAAATCACATCCCAGCTATAACCAGGTTCTATCTGCTGAGAGCCAGCATGATGTGCTGGATAGGGAGAAGAACCAGGATCCGGGAGAGCCAAGTTCAGATCCAAACTCTGCCATGGAGGGTTGTTGGTAGGGTTGCCAGGTCTGTGTTGGACTCTGGGGGTGGATCCGGGAGAGGGCGGGGTTTGTAGAAAAAGTCCAGCAGGAACTCATTTGCATATTAGGCCACACACCCCTGATGCCAAGCCAGCTGGAATTGCATTCCTGTATGTTCCTGCTCAACAAAAGCCCTGGTCCTGGCCCTCAGCACAATGCCATAGAGTCTGCCCTTCAAAGCAGCCATTTTCTTCAGGGGAACTGATCTCTGCTAGCTGGAGGTCTCTAGGCCCCACCTGAAGGCTGGCAACCCTAGTTCCTGGGTAGCCCTGGCCTGTCTCTCCACCCAACCTACCTCACAGGGTTGTTGCTGTAAGGGGGGAAATGGAGGGGAGAACAATGTTTGTTTTAGAAAAAGAAGAAGACGACGACAATGATATTGGATTTATATCCTGCCCTATATTCTGAATCTCAGAGTGGTCACAATCTCCTTTACCTCCCCCCGCCACAACAGACACCCTGTGAGGTAGGAGGGGCTGAGAGCTCTTACAGCAGCTGCCCTTTCAAGGACAACCCCTGCCAGAGCTATGGCTGACCCAAGGCCATTCCAACAGGTGCAAGTGGAGGAGTGGGGAATCAAACCCAGTTCTCCCCGATAAGAGAGCTCTAACTGACCCAAGGCCATTCAAGCAGCTGCAAGTGGAGGAGTGGGGAATCGAACCCGGTTCTCCCAGATAAGAGAGCTATGGCTGACCCAAGGCCATTCCAGCGGGTGCAAGTGGAGGAGTGGGGAATTAAACTCAGTTCTCCCAGATGAGAGCTATGGCTGACCCAAGGCCACTCCAGCAGGTGCAAGTGGAGGAGTGGGGAATCAAACCTGGTTCTCCCAGAAAAGAGCCCACGCACTTAACTGGCTCTCTATTAGAGCTATGGCTGACCCAAGGCCATTCCAGCAGCTGCAAGTGGAGGAGTGGGGAATCGAACCAGGTTCTCCCAGAAAAGAGTCCGCATGCTTAACCACGACACCAAACTGGCTCTCAGCTAGTAGATTTGTATCTTGCTCTCCCTGCCAGTGCAGGCTCAGGGCGGCTCATAGGCCAATGGCAATATAAAAACACAACATTACAGAGCAATAAAAAAAACACAATAAAACGTAATAGATGCTATATTACATTTGTACAGGAAATAACTAGGCAATATCCTAGTTAGGATACCTACCTGCATAGGTATGTTGCAAGCCACTTTAGGTACCCATTGGGAAGAACAGAGATCTCAGTTTTGTAAACAATAGGCAGACACAACTTTCACTTCCAGAGGTACTTTACCTTTAAATCATAGTAAATCCTAGCAACGATGGTCAGTGGGAATGAGAACATTTGTAACCATGATCTAATTCTGAAGAAACCTCCACCTGGTCACTTGGGCGGCGGGGGGGGGGGGGGGACTAGATGGGCCACTGATCTGGATAACTCGAGCTAGCCCAATCTCAAAAGCTAAGCAGGGTCAGCCCAGGTTAGTCTTTGGATGGGAGAGCTCCACTGGAATGCCAGGGTCGTGATGCAGAGACGGGCAATGTTAAATGGACTAAATTGCTGAGCAGTCCGGTTAGAATGGATAAAAGGAAATACTTCTTCACCGATAGGGTGATTGACACATGGAATTCACTGCCACAGGAGGTGGTGGCAGCTACAAGCACAGACAGCTTCAAGAGGGGATTGGATAAGCATATGGAGCAGAGGTCCATCAGTGGCTATTAGCCACAGCTTATTGTTGAAACTCTCTGTCTGGGGCAGTGATGCTCTGTATTCTTGGTGCTTGTGGGGGGGCACAGTGGGAGGGCTTCTAGTGTCCTGGCCCCACTGGTGGACCTCCTGATAGCACCTGCAGTTTTGACACAGAGTGTTGGACCGGATGTGTCATTGGCCTGATCCAACATGGCTTCTCTTATGTTCTTAAGACTAGATGGGCTCTGATATGATCTAGCAAAGGCCATTCTGATATAAAGGAAATGCCTGCAATTTGTTCCATGTCTCCCCCACTCTCATCACAATCTGGTAAGGTAGGTCACTATTAACTTCCTTTCAGAGACAGGGAACAGCTAGAAAATCTCAGGCCAGTCCCAAGTGCATGCCTATTCACTGTTAAGCACTTCATTAGTATGAGGAGCCAACACAGTGTAGTGGTGAGCCAGGTGACGTAATGGGAACTATCCAATCAGTCCTGTCTGTGCTTATTTATCCCCATTCACATTAATCAATCAGGGGGAAAAGTGGCGGAACAGAGCCTGCTTTGGAAGAGAAAACACATGCGCTTGACCCAAACCCTTCAAAGCTGCTTCCAAACCCACTCTGCAGTTCCTGTAAATATTAAGGATGTTTTTGCTCAAAGGACATTTCCATACAAGACATCAGAAAACAATTCTTGAATTTCTGATCTCCACTATTCAAGTTTTAAAGAAATCTTCATGGGGGAGAATGTAGGGAATGAACGCCTTTCATCATCTTCCTACCTGACATCGACGATGTTCTGCAAAGACACACCAAAGCGCCCACCAGAAGGTTAAAGGTACCTTGATGCATTCTGAGACATTACAGCAAAAGCAAACTCACAGTTCAACAACGGATGTCAAAGAATCTTTAGGAGAACAAAGGAATGAGAGACACTCAGCAAGCCTTTATGTCTCTCTCAGTCGGTAGGATGCCAAAAAGCACACATTTTCCGGCCTCCTTTTTATTTCCCTTTGTTTTCCTGTCTCTAGGAGAATGGATTTGTTGGCCCTTGTGTTTGTATGTAGAGATTAATAAGGAGAAATGAACAGGCAGGATATTTTCATGTTTGCCAAGCCCTTCACTAGATAGACGCTCCTGTTTGGGCTTCATTTTCATTTGAAAAGGAAGCTGCGTCTGTGCAGGGGAGGGATTGTCGCTGGGAAGTTAATCCTTGTTTTCACAGTCTGTTTGGACCCTTCGGACTCCAACTTTACACAGCTTCCCAAAGGTTAATTTTTATTATCGCAATGACAAAGAAGTTGCCGTGTATAAAAACTCCCTCACGCCAGCCAAAAAAAGAGACTAATCCGAGAGCTTACTGTCCGACTCTTGGAGTAGGCATGTTAATGTCAAATGGAAGTCAAATCCCATCAATGGCGGGGACATTCAGATGCTTGTCAGAACTAACCGTTCTTGCTCCTTTCAGAAGCCGGAGAGATTTCCCTCTAGTGAAGCAGTGCCAAGGGCATAGAGAGCAAAAATGGGTGGTTTTGCTATTGGACTTTGGCCAATCTATTGTCTAGGGTAGGGCTGGCCAAACTTGCTTAACATAAGAGCCACAAAGCTTGTATTGTGCCTCTCAGATATTGGAGAGGCACAATACATGAACGCCAGATGTAGGTAGGTAGGTAGGAAGGAAGGAAGGAAGGAAGGAAGGAAGGAAGGAAGGAAGGAAGGAAGGAAGGAAGGAAGGAAGGAAGGAAGGAAGGAAGGAAAATAGATGGGAGATGGAGGGAGAGAAGGAAAGATAGCAACTTTAAATGAATTCTCCAAGCTGCCAGCTGGCTTGGTGAAGTGATTTAGAGAGAAATGCCTTTTCCAGGTCAGCTGGTGGGGTGGTGGGGGCTTCAAGAGCCACACAATATGTGTGAAAGAGCCACGTGTGGCTCCCCAGTCGCAATTTGGCCACCCCTGGTCTAGGACAATAGCAGCCAAGCCTGAGGACAAGGATCCTACAAACCAAGGTTGAAGTATTTAGATAGTGCAAAGGCACACGGAGGATGTATTCAAAATGAGACCGGAAAAGGGCTGGGTGGGCAAAATCAATAACCACCCATACCCATGTGCAATTCTCCACTGTGGCCCCCACTTGGTGGAATGGTCTGCCCCAGGACATCAGGAACGCTTCCAGTCTCCTGGCCTTCTGTAAACTATGCAAAACAACTCTTCAAGGAGGTTTAATCAGGCTGCAGTTAGGGCCGGTGCGGGGGAGTAGGCCATGTAGGCAGCTGACCTCCGGGGGTGCCACTGGGCTCCCCAGCGCACCCGTCCGTTCCCCGACACGTGCAAGGGAGGGCAGGCTCTGAGCGGGGCAGGCACCACCCCTCTTCTTCCGCCTGCCCTGGTCTGCGCAGGTGGCTGGGGCAGGGTGGGGTTTTTTGCCTGGAGCGGCAGAATCCCGAGCACCGGCCCTGGTTACAGTCACAAAAAATGGTTACAAATTTACTTGGATCAATGATAAAAAAGTAAGATAAGCCCTAAACGCAGTTTGAAGCTAGTAATTCAGTGTTTCCTTACAACCTTACTGTAATGCATGGCATTTTATTCTATTATTCAATAAACAGTTTGATCTGGGTGGGGAGGATGATAGAGGACTGCGGTCTATATTGCTGTATACTGCCTGTTATTAAGTCGGATAACATTGTTATTTCTGTACCACTTAATGTGTCATGTGAATAATGATGCTGTGTTTCAGTTCTTTCGGGTGGTTCCAAACGTCTAAAATCCCAATGTATTGGTTAACAGATGTCTCATTTGGTGACTGTACTGACTCACTAGGCATTTCCAGGAAAATTCTATGGTTTTCCCAGACGCTCTAGTCATTTGGGAGGTAAAACTCTATGGTGCAACAGGTGCCATAGAGTTTTAACCTCCCAAATGGCTAGAGCATCTTGGAAAACCATAGAGTTTTCCTGGAAACACCTGGAGCAGTCCTGCACGGGCGCCACCATTTTGATGATGTCACTTCCGGGCGACGTCATTTTGTTGTGCGGTGCACAGCACATACATGACTGTCCCCCGCTGGGGGATGAAGAGGACTTAGCAACCCTAGTTCACCCCCTTCCTTCTTCACAGATGGCACACCTCCCATGTTTCTTACCCAAGTGTCTTCCTTAAAATATCAGGCTTTCTTCCTTCCACAGTTGTCCCAGTTAAATATCTCTGGGGCAAGAGAAGAAAAAGAAGAAGAAGAAGAAGAAGAAGAAGAAGAAGAAGAAGAAGAAGAAGAAGAAGAAGATGGTATTGGATTTATATCCCGCCCTCCACTCCAAATCTCAGTCTTAGAGTGGCTCACAATCTCCTTTATCTTCCTCCCCCACAACAGACACCCTCTGAGGTGGGTGGGGCTGGAGAGGGCTCTCACAGCAGCTGCCCTTTCAAGGACAACCTCTGCCAGGGCTATGACTGACCCAAGGCCATTCCACCAGCTGCAAGTGGAGGAGTGGGGAATCAAACCCAGTTCTCCCAGATAAGAGAGCTGTGACTGACCCAAGGCCATTCCAGCAGGCACAAGTGGTGGAGTGGGGAATGAAACCCGGTTCTCCTAGATAAGAGTCTGCACACTTAACCACTACACCAAACTGGCTCTCACCAGTTTTTTAGCTTATCAGATGTACTGTCATTCACAAAGTAATACTCTGCACCTTTGTGTAGTTGTTAAGTGCATGGATTCTTATCTGGGAGAACCGGGTTTGATTCCCCAAACCTCCACTTGCAGCTGGTGGGAGTGGCCTTGGACTAGCCATAGCTATCACAGGAGTTGTCCTTGAAAGGGCAGCTGCTGTGAGAGCCCTCTCAGTCCCACCCACCTCACAGAGTGTCTGTTGTGGGGGAAGAAGATATAGGAAACTGTAAGCCACTCTGAGTCTCTGATTCAGAGAGAAGGGCGGGGTATAGATCTGCAGTCTTCTTTTTCTCCTTTCAGACACAGGGCAGAATTTTCTTCCTGGGCACCAGCAACCAATACTAAATTATAACTAATTATTTCCCTCTTCTCCTGCCCATGAATTCTCTCTCTCGGAACACCTTCCAGAGCATCCTCTTTATTACCCACAGTAAAAGACTGTGTGAGTAAAAGTGACTGATTCAAATAGACCTACATAACGGGGTAACCTACTGGGAAGAATGTACTTTCCCAGCGATGCAGCGGCTCACCGAGGGCTTGTTTCTGGAACCTACCTGGGCTTGAGAAAGAGGAGGCGGAGTGGATTTTAAACACCTGGCAGGCAACAGTAGAGGGGGACCAGCTGTCTTTGCTGGGCTTTGGTTACAAACTGGGAAGGTCTGATTATGAAAACCACAGATGTGTTACGTGATAGTGTGGCGGAACCAGCCCGATTCTGCCTTCAGACCCGGTCCCGTCAGCTCCCTATTGAGTCGCCAACTCCTGGAGGGAGCTATTTCTCCTCCCGCCCCTTGGGCGCGCTGCCACCACCTGCTCAGTCCCGGGGTTCAGATTGAGAGGAACAGGACTCCCAATCCCCCTCTCCTGCTATGAGGCCCGGCCTCAAGGTCCTCTGCCACCCTGTACTTGGGTTTCACAGAGACCTCAGCACTTCTTTGGGGCACCCCTGGAGGATTGGCACCTTATCCAACTGCATGCCTTCCCCGGGGGCCCCTTCTTAAAAACAGCGTGGTCTAAAGCGGTCTCGGGATCTATGTGGTACAGAGTTTGACTGCCAGCATTTAAACAGTAAAAATATATTTATTCAAAAAGAGAAAAAGATAGGGAAAGAAAAACAAAACAAAAACAGTTGCATTTAAAAAAAGTAGCACAGCACAGCAAACAGCATGACAAAGGAAAGGTGTTTATAAACGCTTTCTACTGTCCCTGGTCTAAGCTTGTCCTGTCTTGAGAATTACTTACTTGGTCTGCCTGCCTGGGGCCTCCCAGGCAGGAGCCTCCATGCTCACCACATGCTCGCTCGAGCCCCAGTTCAAATCTGCCTTCTCTTCCTGCCTAACACATGCAAAGAACACAAGCACTTCCTGCCTCTCTAGGAGACTTTCCCCCTAGAGTTGTTGGTTTGGCTCTGGAAGGGAGGGGGGGGAGTGAGGGGAAGGCTACAAAGCCTGCTGAGGAATTTACTGATCCCTGCCAATGAAGCACCACCACTGACTAAAATGGCGTTTCTCCACAGATGTGATAGGAAGAACAGGATGGCGATGCAAAATCCCTTAGAGCAGGAGTGGCCAAACTGTGGCTCAGGAGCCACCTGTGGCTCTTTCACACATATTGGATGGCTCTTGAAGACCTCAGCACCCCATCGGCCAGCCTGGAGAAGGCATTTCTCTCTTCAAATCACTTCTTCAAGCCAAGCCAGTCAGTGGCTTGGAGAATACATTTAAAGTTAAAGCTGCTTTCTTTCCACCTCTTCTTCCCTTCCCGTCTATTTTCCTTCCTTCCTTCCTTCCCTCCCTCCCTCCAATATCTGACATTCATATCTTGAAGCTCTCAAGCATATTTATTCTGTTGTGTATGGGAACTAATGTTGTTATATTGCAAAGGCGTTCCTGCCTGGCTCATTGGAGCCTTTAGGCCTGAGCTTGGGGACTCAAGAACAATGGGCAGGAGGATCCAAATCGACCTGAATGTATATATAGTTGGCCCACTCCTGAGTCTTTTCAGGGCAGCCATATATCATGCTGTACTTAATAAAAGAGCTATGATCACGACCACCTCACCTCTTTGCTGCACTGAACCCACTATATTATAATTCTATGTAGCTCATAATGTTAAGCAAGTTTGGCCACCCCTGTTATAGAATAAGATCCTGCTGAGGTCACTCCACTCTGCAAACTGTCCAGGATCCACCCCTAAAATCTCCAGGTAGTTCCCAAACTAAAAGTTTGAAACTCGTCATCCTAAACGAGGGTTGCCAAGTCCCCAGCTTCCTGTAATGATGCAACAATGTCACCCGGAAGTGACACCATGAAAATGGCAGCACGCATGGAGGACTGCTTTAGGTGTTTCCGGGAAAATTCTATGGTTTTCCCGGACACTCTTGCCATTTGGGAGGTAAAAACTCTATGGTACCTATGGGCCGGCCCTAAACAGAGGCGCACCATTCTAAACCCACTGACTTCCATGGGCTTAGAGCAGGGGTCCCCAAACCCCGGTCCATGGACCGGTACTGGTCCGTGGCCTGGTAGCAACTGGGCCGTGAGTTGTATAATTATTTCATTATATATTACAATGTAGTAGTAATAATAAGACTACGACATTGGATTGATATCCCGCCCTCCACTTTGAATCTCAGAGTGGCACACAATCTCCTTTATCTTCCTCCCCCACAACAGATACCCTGTGAGGTGAGTGGGGCTGAGAGAGATCTCACAGAAGCTGCCCTTTCAAGGACAACTCTGCGAGAGCTATGGCTGACCCAAGGCCATTCCAGCAGCTGCAAGTGAAGGAATGGGGAATCAAACCCGGTTCTCTCAGATAAGAGACAGCACACTTAACCACACACACCAAAATAGAGTGCACAATTGTACCATCCCGAAACCATGCCCCCTCACCCCCGCCGGGCTGTTGAAAAATTTTCCACAAAACTGGTCCCTAATGCAAAAAAGGTGGGGACCACTGGCTTAGAGGAGTCTAAATCTGCACGGGATGGTGCTGTAAGTGCTGAATTGGGGACTGCTGAAGCCAATTTTTGCACTGCATAATTCGGGGATTTAATAAACATAAAGGGAAATTTTTTGCCCGACCTGCTTTTATTCTTCTAAGGATCAAGAATCACAGCTGCAGACTTTTCCTGTTAAAGGGGCGTTTAGCAGGAGATCCTTGAGATGATCTTGTATACCAAAGACAGTAAACCAGAAGGATTCTATTACCTGCCGTAAAAGCAAAATTAGATATAATTGTTAGGATCAATAAAAATGGCAGCTTTTTTATGACAGTCATTTCACGATATTGATGGGGGGAAGAGTCTTTTGTCATCCTTAAATACAGATTAGGTACAAATAAGGACTCTCTTTTACTTGGAAGCAAAGACAAAAGGACCTTGGGGTTTTGGATTATTTTTTTTTGTAAATCTGGAGATTACCTGATGAAATAAATCTAGGCCCCTTTTCAAAATGAATTCTAACATTAAGGCACATGAAGGAATATAGAAGGGCAGAGAAAGATTTAAAAAAATAATGGGATTGTGCAAAGACTCAATTATCAGAAATGGACCCGGGAGAGTTGAGAATTCACACGACCCAGGCCAAACATGCATATTCCTGTACGATTCTTCACACTACCACCTTCTGCATAAATGTGAGCTATGAATAACGTGAGATGGGATTGAGGGAGAAGGTTGAATCCACGTCTTAAGCCTTGCACAAAATAAATAACCTTGCACAAAAATAATTAACAAACCTGAATAGTATATTGACAAACTTAAATAAGGAATATTGGTTGTTTATCTCATTGCATATATTAAACCCATCTTCTACTATATTCTAATGCAGGGGTGTCAAACATGTGGCCCGGGGGTCGAATCAGGCCTCTGGAGGGCTTCTATCAAGCCCCCGAACAACTGGCTGTCATCTGCTTCCTTCTCCCTCTCTCTTGCTTCCTTCTGCATCACAGCTTGCTTTGTCAGGCTTCCTCAAAACCACAGGAGCTACAAAGCAAAGCCTATATTTCCTCCATTGGTGAGGTTCTTCCCTTGGAGAGCAGGGGGGGAGGGAGAGCTTGCTTTGCCAGGCACAGTCGAGCTACTGAGCCAAGCCTCTCTTCCTTCTATTGGCTGAGGCTCCTCCCCCTCCTGGTTCCCTGCGGAAGGAAGAAAAGAGCCAAAGCTTCCTTTGCCCAGTTCCCTGGGGAGAAATACAAAGAAAGCACCTTTAAGACCAAGTGCTAATATTTTTAAGGGTTTTTTTAAAAAAAAAATCTTTGTGTTTGTTTGTGTCCTTTATATAGTTTATATCTCTACTACCTAATCATAAATAGGTACACAGATGGACCGGCCTAACCTGACATGGCCCGGCCCGACAAGGTCTGATTTATGTCAGATTCAGCCCTCATAACAAATGAGTTCGACACCCCTGTTCTAATGTATTCTTTTTTGTATTGGCAAACTGGAATGACATTTATAATGTATGCCGGGGTGGCCAACGGTAGCTCTCCAGATGTTTTTTTTGCCTACAACTCCCATCAGCCCCAGCCAGCATGGTCAATGGCTGGGGCTGATGGGAGTTGTAGGCAAAAAAACAGCTGGAGAGCTACCGTTGGCCACCCCTGATGTATGCTAAACGTTAGGCAGACCATTACACCTCTGAGAAAAACACATGTTCTCAGTTTAACCCAGCCTTGAGGAGCCACAGAGCAATTAAGAGACTGCATCTATTGCCTGTGACACTCTCACCAACACTCTTCAATTTCTGACATGTTTATTGACTTTGCTGTTGTTCAACACTACACATGGTATCTAAATAGGGTTGCCAATCCCCAGGTGGGGCAGGGAATCCCCCGGTTTGGAGGCCCTCCCCCCACTTCAGGGTCGTCAGAAAGCGGGGGGAGGGGAGGGAAATGTCTGCTGGGAACTCTGTTATTCCCTATGGAGATTTATTCCCATAGAAAATAATGGAGAATTGATCTGCAGGTATCTGGGGGTCTGGGGGGGGGCTGTTTTTTGAGGTAAAGGCACCAAATTTTCAGTACAGCGTCTAGTGCCTCTCCCCAAAATATCTCCCAAGTTTCAAAAAGATTGGACCAGGGGGCCCAATTCTGTGAGCCCCAAAAGAAGGTGCTCGTATCCTTCATTATTTCTTACGGAAGGAAGGCATTGAAAAGGTGTGCCGTCCCTTTAAATGTGATGGCCAGAACTCCCTTTGGAGTTCAATGATGCTTGTCACAGCCTTGATCTTGGCTCCACCCCTAATGTCTCCTGGCTCCACCCCCAAAGTCCCCAGATATTTCTTGAATTGGACTTGGCAACCCTTTATCTAAACCAAACTGGTTGCTCTTTCAGTGTGTTAATGATACTATTCTAGCATAAATTCTGACTTAGTACCAAGGCTTTTTTTGAGCAGGAACATACACAGACACAGTTCTGGCTGGCTTGGCATCCGGGGGGTGGGGTGTCGCCTAATATGCAAATGAGTTCCTGATGAGCTATTCCCACAAAAAAACCCATGTGAAACAATGGTGATGTCCTGGGGAGTGGCCTAATATGCAAATGAGTTCCTGCTGCACTTTTTTGGGGGGGGTACTATTTTATAAGCTTAATCACTGCCCACCAGCTATATGTAACTCTGTTCACTGTAGCCCATTTCATTGTCCGATGAAGTGTTTGTACATATGAAAGCTTACCTTCTGAATAAAACTTTGTTGGTCTTAAAAGGGCTATTGGACTCCAACTTTGTTCTGTTGGTGGTTTAAGATCCAGGAAAGAGGAGATGAGGGAAGGAAACTGCCGGTCACAGATGTACAAAAGCAGCATGTAAACTCTTAACTAAACTGCTTCTAAAGAGACAGCCCATAATGACCCAAGCATGTGCAATCAAAGCCCACCAGACATTATCCACAGCCCATACAAAACACTGGTACTAACTAAACAGATTAGGATTGCTGGTTCTGCTCCCCATCCACTGCCCTAGCTCAACCGTAGAGTGGGAGCAGAACAGGGTGAGAGAGAGCCTTTTCGGTAGCAGCCCCTGCCATGTGAAACGCTCTCCCCGAAAATATCAGAGCCCTGCGGGACTTGCCACAATTCTGCAGGGCCTGTAAAAAAGAACTGTTTGAACTAGCTTTTAATAACTAACGGGGAAGCAACCACTATACCACAGCATTGATATCTAAACCCATCTCAGTATAAATATAGAGCGCCAAACAATATTTGACAACATTACTGTATGCAGCGCTAAATGCGAACAAATAATATTGATGCCATCTCAGATTTTAGGATTGAAACTGCAAATGTATTGTATGTGTGCAATGAATTTTAGCAATTTTACTGTATTTTATTTTAACATTATGTATTTTAACTCTTAGCCACCCTGAGTCTGATAGGGGAGGGCAGGATATAAATATAATAAAAATTTAATCAATAAACATCAATTGGCACCTGGATGCCACTTCCTGTCTCAGAACATCATGACACTCTAGGAATTTTTTACTTTACAGGTTGTTAAATTCCTAGAGTATGATGGCACAACTTCCTGATTCAAACAGGAAGTGATGTCACAGAAGTTTCCAATGCTACTGGGCGATACTTCTGGAGAGATGCAGGGCTGTTTGTGGGCGTATGTTGTAGTTGATGAAAATGGATATTTCAAACAAAGTTAGCTGTAACGCCAATCACCATTTAAGGGCAAAGTTCTCTGCATCCCCGCACAGAATCGTTACATCATTTATGATCACAGTCTTTTAACAGACTTTTCAATTTATATCCTAAGACCAAAAACAAGAGGAACGGTGGGAGGGGAGAGAGAGAGGAATGTAATGAATGTTTAATGTTTTTCCTTCCTTCTATAATTATACTGGGTGCTTGCTTAACGACAGCAAGAATTAAATCTGCAATAAAGCACAGTCAGATCTCCATATGTTTAGAAGAAACATACACTTATATTTATTTATGTGCAAATATGTGAAATAGATTCAAGACGACATGTTTATAACATTATTCCACTGCAGATTGGATGTGTTTCCCATGAAAAGATAAATGTCTTCCTTCTGAAGGTTCTATTCTATGTGGTATCCCCAAAGAAATGAACAATCGAGAAGCTTGCTCATACATACAATTTGCAGGGGATTATAAAGGGATTACGGCTATGTGAAAACGTAAGATCTGCACAGAGTACAACACTGATTTTTTTTTCCTTTAAAAATATAATTATCAATGCTTTGAAAGAACCTTTTTTTTTCAGATTTCAGCAAAGACATGCATAACACCATCCAGCATTGCTTATTTAATTTAACGACGGTAAACATTTGTAGCTGAGGCTATCAATGCAATTATTTCTGAAGAGGCTTATAATGGCCATTAGAAACTGTGAAATAGGCTTCTAAAAAGCATTAAAAAGAGTAAGAACAGCAGAAAGGTGGGGATTAATAAAGGAAGATAATAAATGAGCAATGATACTCTCATTTCAATCTAGAAGTAAAAACATCAGAACCACCAGCAAAGATCAAGCAGTGCTGGGTGGCTAATTCAACCAAAGGCTCAAGAATATATGTATAATTGTATTTGCCTGACTAATGCCTAAAGAACAATAGGTTGTGGTGTCCTAGGACTGTCCCACTAGGAAAGAAAGTTCCTTTCTATGTCTCACAGAGAAGAGATGTAATGTATCATACAGTTATGGTCCAATGGTACCTTTAAGACCAATAAAGTTTTATTCAGGGTGTGAACTTTCGAGTGCATGTTCACTTCATCAGACAGATTCTCCAGAAATTTATGTTTGTGTTCACTGTTGACTGTTTCCTAAATGGTTTGAGAAAGATAAAGAATTTGTAGGACAGAGTTCAGTCAAGAAGAAGAAGAAGAAGATATAGGCATTGAAATGGACAGAGGCTGGCATGATCTGTTGAGGTGGAATTGAGGTTCTTTGTCAGACTAAGAGAACATATACCAGTTTGTACTGGTGGCTTAAGTGTGTTCGTATGGAAGAATGTATTTGTTGTGAAGTGATTGTATATTGACTGCTGAAAGAGTCTCTATTTAAATTGGTAAAACTGTTGATTGTATTACAAAGTTGGACTCCAGTGCCACCTTTAAGACCAACAAAGTCTGACAAAGTGTGCATGAACAAGAAAGCTTGCATTGTGAATAATACTTTGTTGGTCTTAAAGGTTCCACTGGACTCCAGCTTTATGCCATTGCTTCAGACCAATATGGCTGCCCACCTGGATTTGTTGATAATATCATTCTTAGTAATTTATCCACAGTATATAGTATGGTATATTTAACCTCTCATCCATGAATCCCTATTCGGAGGTTGGGAAAGCTCTACCTGGAGGTTACCACATTATGGATTGTTACTAGAGGGGATACAAGTTCTTTGTTGACCTGATACTTGAGAAAGAGCATTGTGGGATCATTATGAACGCAGAACTCTTCATTTAATCACAATTTTATTTGGTAATATATGGTAATTATATCCAGTTCTAATAAAATATTAACACTTACAACCTTCCCCATACATTACACTTTCCCCTCCTCCCCTCCCCCCAAATCTTGACTTCCGCCGGTGTCAGTTACCTAAACTTCTACTATCAAAAGGTATCTTTAACTTTAAAAGAATCTTAATAAGAAGAAATAAAAAGAGTATATATATATAATTTTGCAAAGAAATTAAAAAATACCATTTCTTATTCTTTATAAAGTCCCACCGTTGTTATAATTCATCTTCTTTCTTCTTCTGAAAACCTAAGTGGTATTCTCAAATATAACCCAGTGTCCTATTATTTTCCATTCTTTTTCTATGTACTTTCTAAATTTATCCCAATCCCTTTTAAATCCCTCTAACTCATAGTCTCTCAGAATTCTTGTCAGTTTGTCCATTTCACTCCATGACATAACTTTTACAATCCAGTCCCATTTTTCTGGTATTTTATCTTGCTTCCATAACTGCTCATATAATGTCCTAGTAGCTGAAAGAAAGTACCAAATAACAGTTCTATCTTCTTTTGGAAATTTCTCCATTTGTAATCCCAATAGGAAAGTCTCTGGAGTTCTCTTAAATTCATATCCCAAGATTCTAGAAATTTCTTGTTGAATCATTTGCCAAAACTGTTTTGCTTTTTCACAAGTCCACCACATATGGTAGAAAGAACCTTCATGCTCTTTACATTTCCAACATCTATCTGGCAACTTGTTCATTTTTGCTAGCTATTTAGGAGTCATATACCACCTGTACATCATTTTATAACAGTTTTCTTTGATACTATAACATGTCGAAATTTTCATAAAGTTCTTCCACAAATATTCCCATGTTTCCATCTGTATTTCTTTATTAACATTAATTGCCCATTTTATCATCTGAGATTTTACTACTTCATCTTCAGAAGACCATTTCAGGAATAGTTTATATAGTTTTGAAATCAACTTTTCATTGTCTCCAAGCAGAACTTTTTCCAATTCGATTTGCTCTTTTCTTATTCCTTCACTTTTAATGTCACTTTCCACCAAGTTCTTAATTTGTTGAATTTGAAACCAATCACATTTGTTACTTAATTCTTCCATCTTTAATTCGATTTTACCACCTTGGATTTTCAATATTTGACCATATGATAGCCATTTTCCTTCACCTTCAGCATATATTTTTATTACTTCTGTTGGCACTATCCACAACGGCTTTCTCTCATCTCCATATTTTTTTTATATTTTATCCATGTATTTAACAGATTTCTCCTTGTATAATGGTGTGAGAAGAAGCTGTCCATTTTACTTTTACCATAATACATATATGCATGCCACCCAAATTTGTTTCCATGTCCTCCTAATGCTAAAAGTTTTTTATTTAACAACATTATCCATTCTTTTATCCACACCAAGCACACCACCTCAAGATATAGTTTTAAAGTTGGTAGTTGAAATCCACCTCTTTCTTTAGCATCTGTTAACACTTTCATTTTAATTCTTGGTTTCTTCCCAGCCCACACAAATTCCGAAATCTCCCTTTGCCATTTGTTTATTGTCCTTCACAATTGGAATAATTTGAAACAAGTACATTATTCTCGGTAAAATATCAATTTTCATTGTGGCTATTCTTCCCAATAATGATAAATTGAGTCTATTCCATTTTAACATATCTTCTTCCACTTTGTGCCATAACTTTTCATAATTATTTTTATACAAGTCAATATTTTCATGGTAATTTCCACACCTAAATATTTTACTTTAGACGTAACTTCACACTCCATTGAGCTCTGTAATTCTTTCTGTTTTTCAATTCTCATTTTTACACAAAATTTTTGATTTCTCTTTATTTATATAAAATCCAGCCAATTCTCCATATTCTTGTATTTTACTCAAGAGCAGTGGCATTACTTTTAATGGGTTTTCATTTATGAACATAACATCATCAGCAAATGCTCTATATTTATAGGAAAATCCCTTCAATTTCAGTCTCTCTATCTCTTTATCTTCCTGTATTTGCATCAGCAAAATTTCTAAAGTCATTATAAACAACAACGGAGATAGAGGGCAACCTTGTCTCGTTCCTTTGCTGATCATCATATACTCCGTTAAATCTGTATTAATACAAAGTCTTGCCCATTGTTCAGTATATATTGCTCTCACCATTCTAATAAAATTCTCTCCCAATCTTAATTTTTCCATCACCGCAAACATAAAGTCCCAATTTAAATTATCAAAAGCTTTCTCTGCATTCACAAAGAACAGTGCCACTTCTTTTTCAGGATGTATTTCATAATATTCTACAATATTTACAACAGTTCTAATATTATCTCTTATTTTTCTCCTTGGAAGAAATCCTGCTTGCTCTTCTTTAATAAACTGCATCAAAAATTGTTTAAGTCTTTCTGCTAGTATTCTCGTATATATTTTATAATCCACATTTAACAATGAAATTGGTCTATAATTTTTTACATCAGTGACATCCCTATCTTCCTTTGGAATAAAAAAAATTACTGCTTCTTTCCACGTATTCGGTACTTTCCCCTCCATTCTTATAATATTCATCAATTTATGCAGTTTGGGTGTTAACCCTTCTCTGAGGACTTTATAAAATTTTGCTGTAAATCCATCTGGACCAGGTGCTTTTCCCATTTTCATTACATTTATTGCTGCTTCAATTTCCATTTTTTCTATTGGATCATTTAAAACTTTTCCCATGTTTTCTGTCAGTGGAGTCACATTAATTCTTTGCAAATATACCTTCAACTTCTCTTTACTTATTTTCGATTTTTTAAACAATTTGGCGTAGTATTTAAAAAATTTCCTTTTTATTCCTTCTTGATCTACAATTTCTTTTCCACTAACCTTTATTTTGCTTATAATTTTAACTTCTCTTTTCTTTTTTTTCAATTGCCAAGCCAAATATTTACCAGGTTTATTTGCTCCTTCAAAATATTTCTGTTGCAGTCTTTTCAAGTTCCACTCTACTTCTTTGTTTAACAGATGTCCCAATTGTGTCTGTAGCATTGTAATCTCCCCTTTAATTTTTTTCTTCCCGGCTCTTTTCCTTAATTTCATTTCCTCTTTCTTTATTTCATTTTGAATGTCTAACATTTGTTTTTCTTTTGTTTTTTTATCTTTATTATTCAATTTAATTAAAAAACCTCTCATCACTGCTTTATATGCTTCCCATACTATTAAAAAGTCCATTTCCTCAGTTTCATTTATTTGAAAAAAAAGCTTTAGTCTCTTTTTCTAGAGATGTCGCTATTTCTTTGTTTTGTAGTTGATCTTCATTTAACCTCCACTTTCTGGGTTTTTTTATCGACTTTGTTGACCACATTAATGGGTTGTAGTCTGCTCTTACTTTAGGAAGAATCTCTATTTTTTTAGTTATAAGTCCTAAGTCTTTTGTACACCGTATCATATCAATTCTTGAAAAAGTGTTATGTCTTGCTGAGAAAAAGGCATAGTCCCATACCTCAGAGTTGAACTTCCTCCATAAACCCTCCAAGTTTTCTTGTTTGACTAATTCAAAGAAAGATTTTGGCAGTTTCCTTTCCTTATTATTTTTTTCTTCCCCGATCTATCCAATGCATTTTTAATTGTACCATTAAAATCTCCCATTATCATAAGTTGTTCATATGACACTTAGTCAAGCTGTTGCATTATTTCTTTAAAGAAAGAGTCTTTCGCACCATTTGGTGCAAATAGTCCCAGCAGCAGTGGGTTTTTTTTTGCATTTAATGTTACTTCCACTGCTAAATATCTCCCATCATTGTCTTTAAAAATTTCTTTTGGCTCCAGTTCTTGTTTGATATAAAAAAGTACACCTCTCTTTTTTTGTTTAACCAGTGAATGAAATTTCAAACCCAATTGCTTATTCCATAAAGATTTATAGTCCAATTGTTTAATGTGACCTTCTTGTAGACAAATTATATTGCATTTTTGTTTTGTAATCCACTGAAATTTTGTTTTTCTTTTTTGAGGTGAATTTAGTCCATTTACATTCCAAGATAATAATTTGTAATCCATTATGTTTTCTTCTTTAAGCTGTGTCGCCAAATTCTTTATGTTCTTCCAAAAATCGTCTCAGTTCTTGTGCACTTGTAATTGTATTCCTTCTGCCTTGGAGTTCAAAACTCAGACCTTCTGGTAAAATCCATCTATACCTTATATCATTGTCCCATAGTTTTCCTGTTAATTTTTTATAAGTCTTTCTATCAGACAGTACTTTCTTTGGCAGCTCTCTCATAATCCTCACTACACTGCCTTCCACCACAATGAGCCAAGATGTTGTGTGATCCATTCATATGCAGTCTAAGAATCCTGACGGAAGAATGGACCATAAAGAAAACCAGAAGTGGTCATTCTACTCTAGTAGGACATGGTGTATAGGGTCTCTCCCATAAGAGATGTATGTTTCTCCCATAAGCATGTATCTTTCTTGCTCACTTTGAAGAGGTGCAGCAGAGGCAGCCTTATGTTTATGTTTCACTGCTCTGTCTACATACTATGACCTTCCAAGCAGAATCCACATCAGCAGCCATTTATCAGTAGAGCACCTGAACAGGTGGACAGGTGGAATGGTCCAGCACCTGGCACAGCACCATATATAGCTGATGTCTTGCATTCAATTTGGTGGCTCATAAGAGCATCAGAGATTGCCCCTGATGTACCAGTTCCATGTCCATGGGAATTTGGTGGTGACCCTGCCAGCTGAAAGGAGAGACAAATGTATGCCTGTAGTTATGTACATAGGTATGTACACAGAAAATTAGGAGCCCCATGGCACAGAGTGGTAAGCTGTAGTACTGCAGCCCAAGATCTCCTCAAGACTTGAGTTGGATCCCAGCAGAAGCTGGGTTCAGGTAGCCAGCTTGAGGTTGACTCAGCCTTCCATCCTTCCGAGGCCGGTAAAATGAGTACCCAGCTTGCTGGGGGGAAAGTGTAAATAATTGTGAAAGTAATGACCAACTACCCTGTAAAAGGTCTGCCAAGAAAACATCCTGATGTGACATCACCCCATGGGTTCGTAACAACTCGGTGCTTGCACAGGGGACTACCTTTTTATGCAAAAAATGCAACCGCTATCAATCCTGATTGAAATATAGGTACTTCATATCAATCAAGATCAATTTAAATCCTGTTGCCAAAAAGCGGGGGGGAGAAATGGAGTGATTTCTAAAAAGCAAAGAATGGCATACTAACATTCACTCTAGGTAGCAAAGAGAGTTTGTTAGTAACATCCACCGGCACCCAAAGCTGGAAAGGAAGGATCCTTTCAAACCCCATTTATCTCTAAAGAGGTGATTATTAACATTCCTCGGCTGATTCTGCACTAACTTTGCTCTGCGCCAGGCTTCCGTTTCTCTCCAGAGCATGCCAGCGATTTTGCACCAGCTGCTCCATGCCGCCATTTTGTGTGGGGAAAACCCTCAATTTGCCACACTCCAGTGTAAACCTGGGGGGGGGGGTTACACTGTGGTGTGGCAAATTGTGGTTTTCCCCCTGCAAAATGGTGGCATGGAGCAGCTGGTACGAAATTGCTAGCTTGCTCCAGAGAGAAATGGAAGCCTGGCGCAGAGCAAAGTTAGTGCGGAATCAGCCCTACTTCCACTTTTCATAGGAAGGGAAACCACATCAATAGGGCATAATGGAGCCCATTTACAACTCTGGGAAGCAGAATGGAATTTGTTTAAGCACTTCTCATAAAAGGAACACATTTTAATCAATTTCTAAAAACATGTCCTAAATCAAACAGCTAAAGAAGTAAGACAATAAAAAGTAATCAAACTGGAGCATCAAGAAATCTTCCAAAGTTGGATTTTTGGGAAACAGTCAGCGGAGGGTCTGAAGCGGGTCTCCTAGAACATTAAAGAATCTCTAAGGAACCCATTATTTATCAGTTGCTGCATCCTTAAGAAAGAGAAGAGCAAACAAGAAACTTGGTTCTTGAAATATTTAGCTTAGGAAAATGAGCTGAGCAGTCCAAAAGAAGGAGGAGAAATAGAAGGCAGCGAAAGAGTATTTAGGAGCCGCAAAATGCTGGAATGATGGTATATGTGCAGTCAGAAAGCACAGCTGTGCTGTTCTCTCCTATGAATTGTGAAGGAATGTCAGCATTTTCTGGGGTTTTTTCCCCTATGACTGCTGAAGTTTTAGGAAACCTTTTTAATGTAAGAGTTTCCTTTTTTCCCCCTTTTTAGCAATTTTGTTGCAACAGTCAAGAAAACAACAGCATGTCATGTTAGGCTAAAACATTCCTGGGATGTTTATTTTCTTTTACCATCCCGAAGTCTGTATTACCGCAACTCCCACTCCTTGCTAAATTGTCAATGTCTTATCAATTGGGTTACTTTCCTCAATATAAACTAAAGTAGATCTTGAACTTAAAAAGAGGGTCATCATGTCCTCCAGCTAGGAGCTCTCAGAAGTCCGGTCACACCCAGTGGGTAGGGTTGTCAGGTCCTCCCATTTAGTGGGGGTGATAGGGGGTAGGGTCTAATTTAATTTAATTAATGCAATTTGATTTGCGATTTATACCCCGCCCTATCCCGCGAGGCGGGCTCAGGGTGACTAACAACATTAAAACATTGCAATAACAATAAATAAAACATATCCAATTAAACACAACAAATTTAAAATATCTCATAAACACAATACGTAAATAGAGGGTTGTCAGCTTCAGGTTGGGAAACTCCTGGAGAATTGGGAATGGAGCTTGGGGAGGACATGGACCTCAGTGAGGTACAATCCCACAGAGTCCTCTCTTCAAAGCATCCATTTTCTCCAGGGGGACTGATGTCTGTAGTCTGGAGTGGAGCTGTAATCCCATGGGATTCCCAGGTCCCACCTGGAGGATGGTATTCCCCATGAACATCTTAGTAATTGATTTACTTTCCTCAATATAAATAAAAATAGGTCTTGTGTTAAATAAGAGGACCATCATATCATCCAGCCAGGACCTCTCCAGTCACATGTGGTAGGATCAATTTGTAGTATCTTTAGCTGCAGGATTCGATCAAAGACTATTTGGTGGGAGCTGGCTGAAGTGGCTCTTTGGTCAATGGATCAGGGAGAAAACTAGGGTTTGCCAGGTCCAACTCAGAAAATACCTGGGGACTTTGGGGGTGGAGCTAGGAAACTTTCCCATTCCCTAATACAAATAAATAACAATACAGCAGTGCAGTTCCCCTGAATACAATCTTCATTTCCTCATTCCACAGCAGCTGGCTGCACTTCCACTAAATGAAAGTGAACACACCCACACACGCTCACAAAGCAGCCAAAATACATCCAGTTTGCAAGCACACACTTCAGTGATCTCACGGGCAATTTACTCATGGGGGTTGCTGGATGTAACCATCTGCTGTGTTTCCACCAACTTCTTCCGACTAACACAGGAAATGAAAGGCTCTAGTTTACTCTTTACCGTGCAAATGACCTCTGAAAGGAATGTAAAACAAATGGAGGGATTGTACTGGCTTCTCTTCCTTTCTCACAGCTTCACAGACTCACCGGGAACAGCCACATGGCTCTGCCAGCTCTTCCCACCCTCATTCAGCTTCACTGGCACTGAGATTTAAAAGTACACACACCTTCCAAGTTTCCAAGCTTCTTCTAAGCCTTCCAAGCTGGAAAAGCACATTGTGGCTGGCTGGCGGAGGAGAGGACACTGCAAAACCAGGGGATCTCCCAAGGGCCAGCCATGCCACCAGGCAAACTAGGCAATCGCCTAGGGTGTTGGCTTTCTGGGGGCACCCCCTATGTGATTCGGTAATGTTATCAGTGCAGGGGGGCCCCAGAAATTAGCCTTGCCTAGGGTGCCAGACAGCCTAGGGCTGGCCCTCGATCCCCCCCCCTCCCCAGCATCTGGGGACTGGCGAGCCTAGACAAAACAGCTTAATGATATACGCCGAGAATCGTAATTAACTGGGATTCACACAGGAACCAGAAACAAAATTTCTGAAAAGATAGATGGTAGCACTGTCAGCGAGAATACACCCGGGAATTTCCACAGCCAAGTATTCCACTTCCTTATGAAAGAGTGACTGTCGGATGCACTGATCATTGTTTCATTACTGGAAGAATCTGTCTTTGCCCCTGGCTTGCACCTTATAAAAAATAATGTTGCCTATTCCTTCATTTTTCCCTCCATTTCATTTCATTGCGGTGCCTCGAAAATGACACCTGTGTCACAGTTACTGCCCAGTGTCTGTCAGAACAAGTTTTTCATCTTCTTCTGATCAGCAGCCCCAGTGTGTGCCTAAATGAGGACCTCTGGAGCCACTTTGCCGGCACAAAAGTTTCTCTTCTAGTCTTATTCTTCGGGATTCAGTTTTATGGCTTTAGGGTATCAATACCTCTTTTTTTCCAACACTGAAACCCAACTTCTGTTGCTATTTAACTGTTTGGCTGCTTCTGTGTTGCTCTGTTTTCCCCCAGCCCAAATTGGTACCTGTTACAGAAAGAGTGCTGTTTTCATTCCAAACATATCCTGCTTTCTGAATTCAGGACTGTTCTAAGGATTCCATAAAACTGGGTGTCAAATTCTTGGCTGTACTTCATTTCTAAGCAATAGGGCACCTCTTCTTCTTCTTCATGGGTTTTTTGTAGAAAAAGCACAGCAGGAGCTCATTTGCATATTAGGCCACACCCCCTGATGTCACCATTGTTTTGCACAGGGCTTTTTGTGTAGAAAATGCCCAGCAGGAACTTATTTGCATGTTAGGCCATGCCTCTGACACCAAGCCAGCTGGAACTGCGTTTCTGTGTGTTCCTGCTAAAAAAAAAGTCCTGTTCATCATCATCATCATCATCATCATCATCATCATCATAAGAAGAAGAAGAAGAAGAAGAAGATGGCCCCAGAGCAAGAAGGAGGAGGAGGAGGAGGAGGTGAAGAAGTCTTTATACTGTGCTTTTCTCACCCTTAAGAAGTCTCAAAGCAGCTTACAATCCGCTTTCTCTTCCTCCCCCCACAACCGGCACCCTGTGAGCAATGTTCCCTCTAAGCTGAGTTAGTGTGAGCTAGCTCACAGTTTTGGTTTTTTTTAGTGTCCGGCTCACACATTTTTGTTTTACCTCAGGAGGGATGGCCCCAGAGCAAACTAATTGATGCAGTAGCCAACTTACTTGCTCACAATTTTAATGCCAGTAGCTCACAAAGTAGAATTCTTGCTCACAAGACTCCACAGCTTAGAGGGAGCATTGCTTGTGAGGTAGGTGGAGCTGAGAAAGTTCTGAGAGAACTGTGACTGGCCTAACGTAACCCAGCAGGCTGCATGGGGAGGAAGAGTAGGGAATCAACCCCGGTTCTCCAGATTACAGTCTGCGGCTCTTAACCACTACACCAAACTGGCTCTCCTGAGGTCTCTGCAGAGGCAGCATATCCATCGTCAAAATTAATACTCCGTCCCATATTAAGAGCACAATGTGTTTAAAATGTCTGAAACAAGGTGCTCTCTCTCTCTCTCTCTCTCTCTGGCTGTATTCAAAGTGGGACCCGAGGTGTTTTACAATTAAAGTCACACTACAAGAAGCCCCTCTCAAACAAATTTGACAGTACAATAAAACAGCACTAAAACGTTCTTATTAAAAACATAAGATGAGCCCTGCTGGATCAGACCAGTGGTCTACCTAGTCCAGTATCCTCCTGTCTCACACTGTGGTCAACTTGTTTCTCCAGAGGGCGAACATCAAGGCCTCCTGGCATGGGATTCAGTGACTGACTGCCTTTGAATGTGAAGATTCCCTTTAGTCACCATGGCTAATACCCATGGATAGACCTGTCCTTCATGAAGGTGTCTAATCCCTGTTAAAGTCTGTGACCATCATGACATCCTCTGGCAGCAAATTCCACATTTGAACCTGAAGAATTCTGGCACATTCTAGCTATGATCAATCACCCACCCGTTCAGCTCATTTCTTGTTTGCCCACTGCAAGCAGAGAATGGATCACTCGGTGATCTGTTTGGGTATGTTCACGTTCAGACGTATCCATTTTAAACAACCGCGTTACTTTCTCATTCTGTCTTGCTGTCTTGTTACAGCTGCTCCTGCAATCACCACTGCCTCCAATTTTTAAAAGACTCAGTAAAAATGATGGTTTTTTATGTGTTGAGACTTACTAGTTAGCTGTCCCAGTGTGCTTTCTGTATCTGCCTATAAATACAGCTAAGCTTGTCATCACCTTCTCAAAACACCGCAGAGATGCAAAAAGCAGGCTATATGATTTGGCTAATACTGGTTATCAGGGCCAGAGCATCCATTAGGCTACCACAGGCCAGTGGTCCCAAACCTTTTTGGCACCAGGGACCAGTTTTGTGGAAGACAATTTTTCCACGGACCAGTGGGGGGGGCAGCACTGGGGATTTTGCCACCCTAGGCTGCCCCCCCACTGCCCCCATGGGGGTTTTAAATGGTGTGGGGAGACTAGGGCTGTTTCTTCCGCTTCCCGGCTAGGTGGCCAGGTGGCAGAAGTGGCCAACCTGCCTCCCCCTCCCATTTAAAGACCTCTGCCAATCAGCTGATCAGAGGGGGCCTATAAATAAAGGGTAGTCTAAGGTCACAGCAGCGGTGCCTCTTCTGCCAGGTGGATGAAAGAGGAGGTGTGGCCTTGCTCCACAGCCCGATTGCTAGCAGGCCATGGACTGGTACTGGTCCACGACCGGTGCTTGGAGACCCCTGCCATAGGCAGTTGCCTACAGGGGTAGTCCTGGGGGTGTCAAATTGGGCGAATGAGGAAGGGACAGCCATTGCCCTTCCCACTCACGCATAAAGGTGCCACTGATCAGCTGATAGGGTTGCCAATCCCCAGGTGGGGGCAGGGGATCCCCTGGTTTGGAGGCCCTCCCCCCACTTCAGGGTCGTCAGAAAGCGGGGGGAGGGGAGGGAAATGTCTGCTGGGAACTCTGTTATTCCCAATGGAGATTTATTTCAATAGAAAATCATGGAAAATTGATCTGCAGGTATCTGGGGCTCTAGGGGGGCTGTTTTTTGGGGTAGAGGCACCAAATTTTCAGTAAAGCATCTAGTGCCTCTCCCCAAAATACCCCCCAAGTTTCAAAAAGATTGGACCAGGGGGTCCAATTCTATGAGCCCCCAAAGAAGGTGCCCCTATCCTTCATTATTTCCTATGGAAGGAAGGCATTGAAAAGGTGTGCCGTCCCCTTAAATGTGCCAGAACGCCCTTTGGAGTTCAATTATGCGTGTCACAGCCTTGATCTTGGCTACGCCCCTAATGTCTCCTGGCTCCACCCCAAAAGTCTCCTGGCTCCACCCCCAGAGTCCCCAGATATTTCTTGAATTGGACTTGGAACCCTCTCAGCTGACCGGTGGGCCTTTCTAGAGCCCCCCCTGCATTTTAAATTGCACAGGAGGGAGGAGGCAGCAGAAGTAGAGCCAGGGGTGTGCATCCGGACATGCATCCAGATCGCAGTGCCCGCAGCCAGCCCTGTCGAGCTGCGCCATGCCACCGGAGTTCCAGCTGGTAAGGTGACTGTGGTGAGGCTGGTCAGGGCAGGGGGTGGGAGACTGGGGGGCATAGAGGGGCAGTGCCAGCACTGCAGGTCATTTAAAGGATGCCTCTGGCTGTACAAGCACAACGAAAACAGACACTGTAAGTGATTCCCTGTTTTACAACACAAGTAAGTCACTTTAATGAAATGTCGTATCTACATGGGAAATGCACTCACTAGGCAGTTTGGTGTAGTGGTTAAGTGCATGGACTCTAATCTGGGAGAACTCGGTTTGCTTTCCCACTCCTTCACTTGCAGCTACTGGAATGACCTTGGGTCAGCCATAGCTCTCTTATCTGGGAGAACCGGGTTTGATTCCCCACTCCTTCACTTGCACCTGCTGGAATAGCCTTGGGTCAGCCACAGCTCTCTTATCTGGGAGAACCGGGTTTGATTCCCCACTCCTCCACTTGCAGCTGCTGGAATGGCCTTGGGTCAGCCATAGCTCTCTTATCTGGGAGAACCGGGTTTGATTCCCCACTCCTCCACTTGCACCTGCTGGAATAGCCTTGGGTCAGCCAGAGCTCTCTTATCTGGGAGAACCGGGTTTGATTCCCCACTCCTCCACTTGCACCTGCTGGAATGGCCTTGGGTCAGCCAGAGCTCTCTTATCTGGGAGAACCGGGTTTGATTCCCCACTCCTCCACTTGCACCTGCTGGAATAGCCTTGGGTCAGCCAGAGCTCTCTTATTTGGGAGAACCGGGTTTGATTCCCCACTCCTCCACTTGCAGCTGCTGGAATGGCCTTGGGTCAGCCATAGCTCTCTTATCTGGGAGAACCGGGTTTGATTCCCCACTCCTCCACTTGCACCTGCTGGAATAGCCTTGGGTCAGCCAGAGCTCTCTTATCTGGGAGAACCGGGTTGGATTCCCCACTCCTCCGCTTGCAGCTGCTGGAATGGCCTTGGGTCAGCCATAGCTCTCTTATCTGGGAGAACCGGGTTTGATTCCCCACTCCTCCACTTGCACCTGCTGGAATAGCCTTGGGTCAGCCAGAGCTCTCTTATCTGGGAGAACCGGGTTTGATTCCCCACTCCTCCACTTGCACCTGCTGGAATGGCCTTGGGTCAGCCAGAGCTCTCTTATCTGGGAGAACCGGGTTTGATTCCCCACTCCTCCACTTGCACCTGCTGGAATAGCCTTGGGTCAGCCATAGCTCTCTTATCTGGGAGAACCGGGTTTGATTCCCCACTCCTCCACTTGCACCTGCTGGAATAGCCTTGGGTCAGCCAGAGCTCTCTTATCTGGGAGAACCGGGTTTGATTCCCCACTCCTCCACTTGCACCTGCTGGAATGGCCTTGGGTCAGCCAGAGCTCTCTTATCTGGGAGAACCGGGTTTGATCCCCGCTCCTCTACTTGCACCTGCTGGAATGGCCTTGGGTCAGCCAGAGCTCTCTTATCTGGGAGAACCGGGTTTGATTCCCCACTCCTCCACTTGCAGCTGCTGGAATGGCCTTGGGTCAGCCAGAGCTCTCTTATCTGGGAGAACCGGGTTTGATTCCCCACTCCTTCACTTGCACCTGCTGGAATAGCCTTGGGTCAGCCACAGCTCTCTTATCTGGGAGAACCGGGTTTGATTCCCCACTCCTCCACTTGCAGCTGCTGGAATGGCCTTGGGTCAGCCATAGCTCTCTTATCTGGGAGAACCGGGTTTGATTCCCCACTCCTCCACTTGCACCTGCTGGAATAGCCTTGGGTCAGCCAGAGCTCTCTTATCTGGGAGAACCGGGTTTGATTCCCCACTCCTCCACTTGCACCTGCTGGAATGGCCTTGGGTCAGCCAGAGCTCTCTTATCTGGGAGAACCGGGTTTGATTCCCCACTCCTCCACTTGCACCTGCTGGAATAGCCTTGGGTCAGCCAGAGCTCTCTTATTTGGGAGAACCGGGTTTGATTCCCCACTCCTCCACTTGCAGCTGCTGGAATGGCCTTGGGTCAGCCATAGCTCTCTTATCTGGGAGAACCGGGTTTGATTCCCCACTCCTCCACTTGCACCTGCTGGAATAGCCTTGGGTCAGCCAGAGCTCTCTTATCTGGGAGAACCGGGTTGGATTCCCCACTCCTCCGCTTGCAGCTGCTGGAATGGCCTTGGGTCAGCCATAGCTCTCTTATCTGGGAGAACCGGGTTTGATTCCCCACTCCTCCACTTGCACCTGCTGGAATAGCCTTGGGTCAGCCAGAGCTCTCTTATCTGGGAGAACCGGGTTTGATTCCCCACTCCTCCACTTGCACCTGCTGGAATGGCCTTGGGTCAGCCAGAGCTCTCTTATCTGGGAGAACCGGGTTTGATTCCCCACTCCTCCACTTGCACCTGCTGGAATAGCCTTGGGTCAGCCATAGCTCTCTTATCTGGGAGAACCGGGTTTGATTCCCCACTCCTCCACTTGCACCTGCTGGAATAGCCTTGGGTCAGCCAGAGCTCTCTTATCTGGGAGAACCGGGTTTGATTCCCCACTCCTCCACTTGCACCTGCTGGAATGGCCTTGGGTCAGCCAGAGCTCTCTTATCTGGGAGAACCGGGTTTGATCCCCGCTCCTCTACTTGCACCTGCTGGAATGGCCTTGGGTCAGCCAGAGCTCTCTTATCTGGGAGAACCGGGTTTGATTCCCCACTCCTCCACTTGCAGCTGCTGGAATGGCCTTGGGTCAGCCAGAGCTCTCTTATCTGGGAGAACCGGGTTTGATTCCCCACTCCTCCACTTGCAGCTGCTGGAATAGCCTTGGGTCAGCCAGAGCTCTCTTATCTGGGAGAACCGGGTTTGATTCTCCACTCCTCCACTTGCAGCTGCTGGAATGGCCTTGAGTCAGCCAGAGCTCTCTTATCTGGGAGAACCGGGTTTGATTCCCCGCTCCTCCACTTGCACCTGCTGGAATAGCCTTGGGTCAGCCATAGCTCTCGGAGATTTGTCCTTGAAAGGGCAGCTTCTGTGAGAGCTCTCTCAGCCCCACCCACCTCGCAGGGTGTCTGTAGTGGGGGAGGAGGGTAAAGGAGATTGTGACCACTCTGAGACTCTGAGATTAAGAGTGGAGGGTGGGATATGAATCCAATGTCGTCTTCTTCTAGATGCCAGTGGAGTGCCCCCTGTAGCAAATCTGGATACCGCCCAGATGTTTTAATCCAACTTCCCCAGGGGATATTGGGGGAGGGGAAGCAGCTTGTGCTGTGTGTATTCAGGAAAATTCAAGCAGGTGAAGCGATCCTGTCCATGTTGAGGTTCTCAGCAGGCCTAATGCATTCCTCAGGTGGAATTTCACACCTTGTTAACTCCCATACAATGCCTCATATATTCTTGGGGATCTTCAGAGATGAATCATGCATGAATTTACCTTCTCTGACCATCCCGGCCATTAGGCCAAGCCTCTGAACCATTCTATTGATTCAGGAAGCTGGTAGTCAAATGCCTGCCAGGGTTGATTTTGTAAGCAATAGGGTAACGCTGCCGCCGTCTGATCCGCGGATTCCCCCAGAAGAACGCCAGCTTCTCGGCTGCCATTCTTTTAGAGCATATCACATATTGTTCTCTTTGAACAAGGCTAATGACCTATCATTTCGAGGGCTGCCTTTTATCTCCTCAGGAATACCGCCAGACTGCAGCCACCTCCACCAGTGTAACTATTCTAAGCTTCTATTATCTCAGAGAGAAGTCACTGCAGCTCATTGTGGGTTTGGAAGATACCTCACTGTTCCGGATGATATTGCTGTGCTTATAAAATGTACCAAGCCGGGACTGGTTTGCCTTGTGATAAAACAGGCCTCAGCATTCCTTCTCTGTTAAAAGTGGAAATAAATAAAAAAAAAATACTCAGTCGCTTGATGAAACGCTGGTCAATGGAGGTGGATGCTGGTGGGCGGCCGTGTTGGTCTCAAGCAACAGAACAAAGCAGGAGTCAAGTGGCACCTTGAAGACCGATCACGTTTTATTTGAATGTAAGCTTTTGTGTGCTAGAAGCACCCCTCCTCCGTCAATAGGATGGAATGGCAAGCGGTCCTTAATGATGACGATATTGGATTTATATGGATTTATAATATCGAGAAAGTGGGCAGTGAATCAGGAAGCAAAATCATGGACATGTATTTTTTTAGCAGATTAAAAGAATCACAGATTAGGGTCTGGTGATTGCTAATTTGGGTTGGCTGGGTTAAAACAACAAAATACAAGGCAATGTATGTCAGAATGGCAGACTGATGTCTATGTCAGTAGGTATCCTGTGAGCTTGAGTTAATAAGAGTCTGTTGCAATGTTAGCTCTGGGTTAAAAAGAGGGCATGCATTTCTCAGAGGTTTCATTTAAACATGTAACACACATATAAACATCATTCCAGTTTGCCATTTGAAAAAAAAAAGAATACATTAATATATAGTGGAAGATGGGTTTAGTATATGTAATGAGATAAACAGACAATATCCCTTATTTGAGCATGTCAACACACACACAAAAAAATGTTAATCTGATAAAAGGAAAAGATAGTCCCCTGTGCAAGCACCAGTCATTTCCGACTCTGAGGTGACGTCGCATCACGACATTTTCACAGCAGACTTTTTTTACGGGGTGGTTTGCCATTGCCTTCCCCAGTCATCTACAATTTCCCCCCAGCAAGCTGGGGACTCATTTCACTGAGTTCGGAAGGATGGAAGGCTGAGCCGGCTACCTGAACCCAGCTTCTGCTGGGATCGAACTCAGGTCATGAGCAGAGCTTAGGACTGCAGTACTGCAGCTTTACCATTCTGCGCCAAGGGGCTCCTGTAAAGGCAGTCCCCTGTAAAAGCACCAGTCATTTCCAACTCTGGGGTGATGTTGCATCGCACCGTTTTCACGGCAGACTTTTTTTTTATAGGGTGGTTTGCCATTGCCTTCCCCAGTCATCTACACTCCCCCCCTCCTCCCCCACAGCAAGCTGAGTACTCATTTTACCGTCCTCAGAAGGATGGAAGGCTGAGCCAACCTTGAGCCAGCTACCTGGACCCAGCTTCTGCCTGGATCGAACTCAGGTCATGAGCAGAGAGTTCGGACTGCAGTACTGCAGCTTTACCACTCTGCACCACAGGCCTGCTTATTATTCGGATACACTATTCTAAAAGAGAAATACAATGGAATGCTGGGGACTTTCACCAAGCTCTCCTTGGTGAAAGTGGGTTTAATTTATGTAATGCGATAAAAAACCAAAAAACTAAAAAAAGGTCAACGGAGGGCCTGACAAAACGAGACAGGTGCCGTGCTTTCCATATATGGTACAAGCAATCGGATACTCAGTATGGATGAGAAAAAAACAGTAGAAACTGAGTAGCACAAACATGTATAATCTTAAAGAGAGAGTACCACACCAAACAAAATTTTCCACAAAGTCAATGCATGAAAAAGTCCATAGTAGAAAATGAAATCCTCAATGCCCGTCGTTCCTTGACTTGAATCCGGGGTCCATCAATGCAACAAGAAATAAATCCACCTTTCTTGTTGCATTGATGGACCCTGGATTCAAGTCAAGGAACGACGGACACTGAGGATTTCATTTTCTACTATGGTCTTTTTCATGCATTGACTTTGTGGAAATTTTGGTTTGGTGTGGTACTCTCTCTTTAAGATTATACGTGTTTGTGCTACTCAGTTTCTACTGTGATTTCCATACAGGCAGCTCCCAAGATTATTTCCATCTGGCTATCAGGCACACGGGGAACTGGCTCTGAGCATGTCTGTGATGTGAGGGAAGGGTTTGGTTTTGTCTTTTTCTGCTGACCTAAAATGGTGCAGGGGAATCACTGTTTGGTCCAGCAGGACAACCACATCAGCACCTGCAGGGAACCATGTTGCTTGGTACAGGGTTCCTAGTTCCCCCCTGGCCACCAGCGGGCAGATGGTAGCAGGATTAGCAGCTCTAGGCTGGGGAACTCCTGGAGATTAGGGGTAGAGCCTGAGGAGGACAGGGACCTCAGTGGGATACAATACCATAGAGTCCACCAGAGCATTTTTGTAGCAGGAACTCCTTTGCATATTAGGCCACTCCCGCCTGATGCAGCCAATCCTCCAAGAGCTTACAGTAGACCCTGTAAGAAGAGCCCTGTAAGCTCTTTGAGGATTGACTACATCAGGGGTGCGTGGCCTAGTATGCAAAGGCGTTCCTGCTACAAAAGAAGCCCTGGAGCCCACCCCCCAAATCATTCATTTTCTCCAGGGGAACGGTAGTCTGCAGATGAGTTATAATTATAGAGAGACAACCAACCCTAATGTGAACATAATGTAAGAACATAAGAGAAGCCATGTTGGATCAGGCCAATGGCCCATCCAGTCCAACACTCTGTGTCACACAGTGGCCAAAAAACCCCAGGTGCCATCAGGAGGTCCACCAGTGAGGCCAGGACACTAGAAGCCCTCCCACTGTTGCCCCCCCCTCCGCAATCACCCAGAATACAGAGCATCACTGCCGCAGACAGAGAGTTCCACTGATGGACCTCTGCTCCATATGCTTATCCAATCCCCTCTGGTACAGCCTTCCTCCAGAGGAAGAAGACTTTCTCCAAGGAAAAGTGGTTTCCAGGGGAGGAAGAGCCCTTTGCTCCAGAGAGTGCCTTCTTCCAGAGGAAGCCTCCACAATGAGCTGAGCAGAGCTGTAGAAGACAGGAGACATCTCCCAGGCTGCCTGAATTGAGAATCGATCCTTGCTCTTATGCTCACCACCATTGTCCATCACGAACACCATGCCCTGGACCTGATTTCTTTCACGTCTCTTGGAAGTTTGATCTGCCTGGCCCGAAGCTAATGAAATCTCTGTAAGAGCTCCCGAAGCCCAATCTACAAAGCAAATAGGAATTGGCAGGAGCTTTCGAGAGCTACTATTAGGTGACTTAGCAACTGACACTGAACAGCCGTCCTCCCGGCAGTGCCTCAGTACTTTCCACCTAGAATTCTGCGGCACGGTTGATCAGTGTAAACAAGTTTCCCTCCCAACTGCCGCCCCTGGGCCTTTTGGTTCTCACCTATCCCCAACTGGCATCCCGGTCTGATGCGGGAGGCAGACACCGACTGTGCCGCTCACCGCGCAATGACAGGCGAAGAAAAGAACAAACAAGCAGGAGAGATTTAGAACACGGGAGCTTGGGGACCCGTGCGAATTTCCCGGTGCCTCTCCGAACCTCCCACTAAATACAAGAGCTGTTATTCTCAGTGAAGAAAGGCAGTAATGAATGGCTGTCCTTATATCTCTCCGCAAAGCCTCTGGGAGTCAGGCAACAGAGTGTGGCATTCAGTGTGCACAGCCACACACACACACATGTCATTGGGCAGATGTGATTTACATACTGCCAGGTATTCTCACCTCCACTGAGGCCAGGTGAAGCCTGGAATCTGGATTTAAAAACAAAACAAAACAAAAACCCTCTTTATCTATGCTAGATATTGTACTTCAAAGGAGCACTGATTGCTGCTGACCATTTTTAACATATCAGTAATGTCCTTTTGTCTTTTATGTCTCCTCATGTTTTTACATCAAGCAAGGTACTAGAAGCAGATGGTACCAATCTCTCTCGAGTATTCAGCAGTAAATACCAAAGCAGCCAGAGAAATTTCAGTTCCGATTCCCCTCACCCTGATTCATATCCCTCAGAGAGAGAGAGAGAGAGGGGTGGCCAATTTGCTTGTACGGAAATACTAGTGCATCCTGGGAGGAAGGGAACAAGAGAAGCCTTAACCTGTTGATAAATCCAAAATGTACCAAAATGAATAAAAAGTTCAAAATTCATTGCCAGATTGCTTTGTCAAGGGCAATAACTTTTTGAGTTGAAGAGAAGTACTCATTCAGAATTCTGGTTTACAGGGTTGCCAGACCCCCTGGTTTAACCATAGAGTTTGCCCCCAAACCAGAGTGACCTTTGTGCAATGTCCCTAACACAATGACATCACTGCCCACCCCCAGAATGCCCCCCAAATTCCCCTGCCTAACGGGAAAGGAGACCTGGCAACACTACCTGCAGCACCCATTGTATGGTGACCTATACCTCCTGTAGCAGCCATTTTGTGGTTCCACCCACCCCCTTGTGCCAGACTTCCAAAGTAGCCCGCAGGCTCAAAAAGGTTGGGAACCCTGTACTAGAAAGATAAATAGGTGAGAGCTACCACACTGCCCATCATGGCAGGCAACCTCCTGTCCTCGCTCAATGGAGCAGCAGGAACAAATATGGAGGGGGGACCGTGTCACTCAATTATGTGATGTCACTTCAGCCATTGATAGACTCACTGTAGATGTTTCCCACCATTACAATCATAATCAAATGTACAATATAGCACCAGAAATGTTAATTTTAAATAGAAATGTTTAAATGTTGGTTTTATAATGTAATAATCTTGAATTGTATGATTTTATTGTATATTGGATTAATGTGTTGTGAGCCGCCCTGAGCCTGCTCCGGCGGGGAGGGCAGGATATAAATAAAATGTATTATTATTATTATTATTATTATTATTACGGTATTAACCAAGAAGTGATTGAACAACTACACACAGGGCTTTCTTTGCAGAAAAAAGCTCAGCAGGAACTCATCTGCAAATTAGGCTACACCTCCTGACATCACCATTGTCTCACTCAGGGCTTTTGTAGAAAAAGCCCAGCAGGAACTTATTTGCATATTAGGCCACACCCCCAACACCAGGCCAGCTGGGACTGCATTCCTGTGCGTTCCTGCTAAAAAAAACCCCCTTTGTGCAATGTCCCTTTGGGGGGCGTTCCGGGAGGGGAGAGCGTTCCCAGAGAGTCCACGCTGAGTGCAGTTGCTTCTCAAGCTGAAAATTTGCGGCTTGGGGTAGGTGCCGTCTGTGCCCATGGGGCCACTGGGGGTGTGGCTTCCCCCGCCGGGCAGCTGGCTTGGGGCGGGAAGAAGCCCTCGAAACCGGGGAAACCCCCGCTCGGAATGGGAGGTTGGCAGCCCAGGTCTTTGAACAATCAAATTATGTTCTGAAAGGCTGCCCCAAACTGGCGGCAAAAATAACGCATTGATAAACACTCTTTCAGGGCGCTCTTTGCCTATGTCCACTGCTATTTCTCAGAACCAAAACAATATTGAAAGCCTCTTACTTAGCAGGACAACAAAGCATTTAGCCAACTGTGACGTGCAGCAAAAGAGTCGTCTCTGCAATACTGGTTAAGGCCTAATGCTTTTTCCGTTCCTGGAGTCGTTTCATTTCTCTCGACTACTCATGAATTATGAAACCCGGCCGTATACTGATAAAAATAAATCTAACAATTTGGGGAATGGGCAAAGGCTGATAGAATCAGGGGGAGGGGGGAGAGGGAAGAATGCTTTGCACAAAAGTGTCTATAATATACTGACAACCACCGTCACTGAGCTCTGCCATACGTTTCTGAGCTTCCCAAACAGATAGTTGAAAGGGACGTCTTCTTTTTTGAATTCCTGCACAGGCCTCACTCCTGTTTGCTTCAAAGGCATGGCAGAAGGACCGGAACTTATCCTCTGCCTTGTACAGAAACCTCAGCACAGACTTAATAACCACATATTGTGCAGCCTTTCCTCTTCAATGGCAGGTCCTGCCTCAGAGGCAACTTGACTTTCTGGAGAGGGTATTTTGGGGGCAATTAGGGTTGCCAAGTCCAATTCAAGAAAGTTCTGGGGACTTTTGGGGGGTGGAGCCAGGAGCAAGGGTGTGACAAGCATCATTGAAGTCCAAAGGGAGTTCTGGCCATCACATTGAAAGGGACCGCACGCCTTTTCAATGCCTTCCCTCCACTGGAAATAATGAAGGATAGGGGCATCTTCTTTGGGGGCTCATAGAATTGGACCCCCTGGTCCAATCCCTTTGAATCTTGGAGGGTATTTTGGAGAGGAGCACTGAATGCTATGCTGCAAATTTGGTGCCTCTAACTCAAAAAATAGCCCCCCATAGCCCCAGATACTGATGGATCAATTCCCCATTATACCCTATGGGAACGGGTCCCCATAGGGAATCATGGAGTGCCCAGCAGACATTTCCCTCCCCCCCCTGCTTTCTGATGCCCCTGAAGTGGGAGGAGGGCCTCCAAGCCAGGGGATCCCCTGCTCCCGCCTGGGGATTGGCAACCCTAGGGGCAATAGACTGGAGCAGGGGTGTCAAACATGCAGCTCGAGGGCTGGATCAGCCCCCCGGAAGGCTTCTATCAGGCCCTCGAACAACTCATTGCTTCGTTCTCTGTCTCTTGTTTCCTTCTGCATCACAGATTGCTTTGCCATGCTGGCTCAGTTGCACAGGAGCTACAGAGTGAAGCCTCTATTTTCTCCATTGACTGACCAGCACATGAAGCATGTTACATACAAAAACTTACAATGCCCAGCCACTTCATGTTTTCCTTTGGCTCTTAGGCTCAAAGTATCAACCACAAGATTTCAGTAATGAATGGCAATAAGTCGGAAGTAGGTTTGCAACGGATACACACTTTAACAGCATACCCAAGATTGCTACAGCACAGACATTGTCTCCAGATTTTAATGCAATAATACAGTACAAGAGGTGTCAGTGATCAGAGACTGTTAAGTAAACAAAATATTCCAAAAAATGCTAATATTTTAAGCACATTTCATTTTAAGTTTTTCAATATTTTTTTTTTACCATCTCCTTTGTAAAGTTTATATCTTTGCATCACATTTTATGACAGGCATGCTCCGGCCCAACAAGGTCTCAGTTATGTCTGATCCGTCCCTTGTAAAAAAATGAGTTTGACACCCCTGCACTAGGGTGACTATGAAAAATAGGGCAACCATCAGGTAGGGAAATGCTGTCTCCAAAAAGTATCTTGCTTTCTTCATGCCAAAGGTGACAGAGAAGTACCTTGGGGCTGTGGCCAAGCATAACCCCGGGGGCCTTCTTCTTTCACATAGAGTTGCCAGGAGCGTGCTTGGAACCTTGAATGTGGGATATGGGGGAAAAGACATGGCTGATGACACAAAAACCTGGAAGTGATGTCACCAGTGTTCTAGGATTTCACCAAACTCTATGGTTAAAAACTATAGGGATCAGAAAAGTCTTAGTGTGCTCCTTCTGCATTTTTGCTAGATATGACGTTGGCACACAGACAACATCCTTTCCTCCCCTATTCCCCCCATCCACTGCTCATTTGAAAGTTCCCCACCAGGATCAGGTACCTGGCAATACAACTTGCGCACATACACACACCCCAATGGTGTCAGTAGATAGTATATGGAAGCCTATGGAAGAGTGACATCTCTAGTTAAACATGTAGAACTGGATGATGATTCAATGCATTTATTATCACAAATATAAACTCCCTAGCAGGGCCAATGGGACTCCTATTTGATTCTGACAGCCACTGCCCTGAAAGTGGTAGGGGAGGGGTTTAAATTGGGGAAATGGTGCTTTGAAAAAAGTCATCCCTTCCCATAGTTCTGATTCGTCAGGCACTGTTGCTATTGGTCTTTTTTTCTTTTCTTTTTTAAAAAAGGAAGATTCCTTTGCACAACAATTAACTCAGCTGTAAACTGTCAGCACATGGATAATATCCCAGACTGAACACACACACACTCCAGTTACAGCTGCAGTTTCCTCCCTCTTGTTAAGTTTACTGCCCTGGGTGTAGCCTAAGTGATTGGGGTGTTTCTAGAGCTCCCCACTCTCTAAGGATTGCATCTCCCCAGAACTGGGTATTGTGATATCGCCGCACTTATAGCAATTATTCACCTCCTGGAATATCTTGCCCAAATGGGAAAATCCAAGTGTGAATGATTCCTACAGGTCAACAGTATCACAATATACAACAATGTGTAGACGCAGCCAAAACCGCAGCAGGATGATTGTAGAGTGACAAAGAGGCAAATGTGTCTCAATAAGAGGAGAGCTCTCTGTTCCAGATTTCTTTCTGCCTTGGTAGGAAATTCCTAGAGCCACATTGACATTGACTGTGTGGGACCCTAGGTAAGGCTGACGTCTAGCACACACCCCGTGATAACGTCACCAAGTCACATGGGGGGTATCCAATTTGGTGCCCCCAGAAGGCCAGCACCCTACGCAATCACCTAGTTTGCCTAGTGGGAGGGCCAGCCCTAGGCACAAATGTGGCAATCGGATTGCCACTTCTATGATGTCATATCCCCCATTTCCTCCCACTGCAAGAGTGGAGGAGAGCTCACAGGGACAGGAGGTTGCCCACTGTGGGGTGACCTGGTAAGACTATGCGTTGGGAATGAGTCAATTGGCTCACTGATTTGAGAGAAGAAATCCAAGGAGAAGCAGAGCATCAAACTGGAACTCGAAAGCAATGATTTCTTGTTCCGCACAAGTTGCCCAGCCTGTTTCATTAACAGCCTTCCTCAGGGCCGCCGTAACTGGATGATATTCAGATGAGTGTGAAGTACAAAAATAAATCAAAAGATGTTTTCAAACATAGATGAACATGACACAGCATTACATGTGCAGCTCACAATGTCTAATAATCAGCAATCACGTCCCTCCATGTGTCTGGTAGCATCCCTGTTTCCAAAACATGGAAATACAAACAATTATATATATGAATGAACTGTTTTAAGATTCATCATCCAACTGACTGCAGGACTAATTGCTATCCAGATGTAATAAAGATGAAAGCATTCTATATTATTATTATTATTATTACTATTATTATTATTATTACTATTATTAGGACTTTCTTTAGCAGGAACACACAGGAACGCAGTTCTGGCTGGCTTGGCATGAGGGGATGTGACCTAATATGCAAATGTGTCCCTGGTGGACTTTTCCTAGAAAAAGCCCTGTGTGAGACAATGGTAATGTCAGGGGGTGTGGCTTAATACGCAAATGAGCTCCTGCTCGGCTTTTTCTACAAAAAAGCTCTAATGATGATGATGATTATTAAAAATCAAACAATTAAATCTGATGGAAACTGAAGATCCCCAAATTGGGACTCAGTGCTGGTCATATAAGACTTTAGAGAGATGGATTACAAGAAGATAATTACATCCACACATGCAAGAGTTTTGGCCAAGTTATAGTCTCATTCTGTCATATTGTTCTATTATATATGTTTTAAATCTTGTCCAGACTACTGTATTATACTATGTATTTTTTTTACTTTTTATGGTTAGAAGCAAACTGTATACTTGGGGGTTTTGCTGGGTTGTTATGGCCTACGGCAACAACAATAAAATACTTTGACACAGATCACAAAACCTACAGTCAGGACTTTTTTTTTGTAGCAGAGACTCCTTTGCATTTCAGGCCATGCCCCCCTGATGTAGCCAATCCTCCAGGAGTTTACGGGGCTCTTCTTACAGGGCCTACTGTAAGCTCCAGGAGGATTGGCTACATCAGGGGGGCGTGGCCTGATAGGCAAAGGAGTCCCTGCTGAGAAAAAGCCCTGCCCACAGTCATGTGATAGATGCAAAATTCCCAACAAGACTAGACAACAAGCAGTTGCCTTAGAGTGAATAATAAATGCTTCACATATACAGCCACTGTCAGAGAAATGAAACCATATATGAGAAAACCACTCAGTGAACCGAACCTTATTGTATTTATACAGCTAGAAACTTCTTACAGCTTACAACACAATGAAAAGGTTTTTTTTTTCAATGGATGTCCTACTTAAAAAAAAAATTAAAAGGTCAAAGAAGCCATTTATTCCACTGCTATGCAGAAAGAGAAAACTTGTATCTGCAGCACTGACTACTAGAATTTTTTAAAAGATATTTTTATCCTTAGAATTTGAATCACAATCACACAGTCCCTCAGGGCCTGCAAAATGGTGCTCTTCCACCAGGCATTTTCGAATCAAAATCTATAACTATAGGACAGCAGAAACAAATCCACCTGGCCCACCTCGAACATCATAAGAACATAAGAGAAGCCATGTTGGATCAGGCCAATGGCCCATCCACTCCAACACTCTGTGTCACACAGTGGGCAACCCCCCCCCCCCCCCAAGTGCCATCAGGAGGTTCACAAGCTGGGTTAGAAGCCCTTCCACTTTGCCACCCCCCCCTCCGCCCCAAGCGCCAAGAATACAGAGCATCACTGCCCCAGACAGTTCCAACAATATACTGCGGCTAACAGCCACTGATAGACCTCTGCTCCATATTTTTATCCAATCCCCTCTTGAAGATTGGATAAAAATATGGAGCAGAGGTGTAACTGGGGGCCTTCCTTTCACAGGACATCCAGCAGAAGTAACTGAATAACAAAATTTTAACATCAATATAATCAGTATCCGCCATCTCTAATACACCATGGTGTTTTAATGTGAGATCAATAGCACCTATTACTATTTTATGTAACTGTTGTATATGTTTTATTTATGATGCACTTGTGTTTTATCATGTTTATTAATGTTGGTCTTGAGACCTCCTAGTGAAAGCCGCCCTGAGCCTGCTTCGGCGGGGAGGGCGGGAAATAAATCAAGGAGGGGCAGTTACTGAAGTAGAATCTTTGCTCACAGGACTGTGCAGCTTAGGAGTAGTTAGGGTTGCCAAGTTCCCAATGGCTGCTGGGGGGCTTTTTTCACGTACACACAGTGCAATTGACGTCACCTGGAAGTGATGTCATCACATGGAGCATGTTGCACGGGGACTCTCTAACAGCTCTCTAGCAACTCTCTAGAACATGGGTGTCAAGCTCATTTGTTATGAGGGCCGGATCTGACATAAATGAGACCTTGTTGGACCGGGCCATGTCGGGGTGGGCCATGGGTGTACCTATTTAAGATTAGGTAGCAGAGATATAAACTTTATAAGGGACACAGACAAACACAGTTTTTTTAAATAAATAAATTTATATATATATATATATATATATATATATATATATATATATATATATATATATATATATATATATATATATATATATATATATATATATATATATATATATATATATATATATATATATAAACTTAAAACATGCCTAAAATGTTAGCACTCATTGGTCTTAATGGAGAGTCAGTTTGGTGTAGTGGTTAAGTGCGCAGACTCATATCTGGGAGAACCAGGTTTGATTCCCCACTCCTCCACTTGCACCTGCTAGCATGGCCTTGGGTCAGCCATAGCTCTGGCAGAGGTTGTCCTTGAAAGGGCAGCTGCTGTGAGAGCCCTCTCCAGCCCCACCCACCTCACAGGATGTCTGTTGTGGGGGAGGAAGGTAAAGGAGATTGTGAGCCGCTCTGAGACTCTTCGGAGTGGAGGGCGGGATATAAATCCAATATCTTCTTCTTCTTCTTAAAGGTGCTTTCTTTGTATTTCTCCCATGGGATCCGGAGAACTGGGCAAAGGAAGCTCTGGCTCTTTCCTTCCTTCCCCAAGGGACTCAGGGGGAACCTCAGCCAATAGGAGGGAGGTTTGGCTCAGTAGCTCTGCTGTGGAATTGAGAGAGCATGGAAAAACAAGCTCTGCCTCCCCCCCTTCCTCCCTCAGCCAATGGAGAAAATAGAGGTTTTGCTCTGTGGTGTCTGTGCAATTGAGCAAGCCTTGCAAGGCAAGCTGTTATGCAGCAGGAAGCAAGAGAAAGGGAGAAGGAAGCAGATGACAGCCAGTTGCTCGGGGGCCTGATTTGGCCCCCAGACTGCATGTTTGACACCCCTGCTCTAGAAACTCTATGGTTTCATGCGAGGATGCTCTAGCAATTTGGGGGAAATTCTATGGTACATTAGAGTTTCCCCCAAATTGCTAGAGCATCCCCACACAAAACCATAGAATTTTCCCTGAATTGCTAGAGCATCACCACTCAATGGCATCACTTCTAGGTGACATCATCGAGCTGTGCACACTGCACATGATGGAGCTCTTTTGGGGCAGGGATCTCTCAGAGGTCTACTCCGTACCAGCAGGTTGGAGGTCCCAAAACCAGGGGAACCCCCACCCCCAGCGGAAGCTTAGGATCCCTGGGAGTATTGGTTACCAACCACCTAATCTCAGAATGTAAAGGAACATAAAGCAACAGATGACCACAGTGGCCAGGCAGATTAATATGGGAATAGCTGATACTCCAGGCATGTTGGTCTCAAATCACGTTCTATGTTCATAACCCCAGCCAAGGGGAGGTAAAACTTTCTCCCTTGTCACTCAATGGCTGCTATTTACTTGTTCTATAAAAATCAATGACACCGAGGAGTGGGCAGACTCAACACACCATAGTTCACAGTGGGGAGCACATGCAGATGGGGGCGATTGGTCTCTTTGTGGCTAAAGGTCTTTTTGTATCTAAAGTGTGTGGAGATGCTCTCAGTTCTTCCCCATTCCTCAAATGTCCCTGCTTCCATCCCAAGAACCCTGTCCTGTATCAGAAGGACAGGAAGCTTGCTAATGAGAATAAAAGAGACGTCCAGTCCATTTATAATCCTTCCCTGATCAAGACTGCTCTGGCTCCGGTACCTTTGACATTTTAACACTCTGTCCCTGCCATTATCACATGAAATAAGGCGACAGCTTTTGCCTTTGACGCTTCTGCCCTGAAGGTTTTGTTGTCGCAATCCCATTTTGAAAAATGTCAGCCGAAGGCCATGGTTCCTCTCCCTTTCTGATGGATAAATAGAGGGTGCGGTCAGATGCCATTCAAGAGCACGACTGTCAGATGTGACACGGGGAGTTCTTTGAATGGCCCTCCCAGCAGGTCTTTTTCCTTTTCTTTTAAAAACCAGGGCCTGGTTCGGATCAGGGCCAGGTCATGGGGAAGGTGGTTAAGCCTCATTGCTGCCAAGTTCCTGTCGGGGACAGGGAATCCCCCGATTTGGGGGGCACCAACCCACCAGCATGGAGCAGGCCACCAGCGGGATCCCTGCCCTCGCAAGAGCCCCATTCTTGTGAGACTTGTCCTGCACAATGACGTCACCGGGAAATGACATCATCACACCATGCACATCACGCCAGGGACACTCTAGGATTCACGGTAAAATTCTATGATACCGTATGGCTTTTACAGCAAATATAGAGCAGCGGTGTTATGAGGGCCGGATCTGACATAAATGTGACCTTGCTGGTCGAGGCCATGTGTGCCATAAAATGTAACGCCAGATAGGGGAGATATAAACTCTATAAAAGACACAGACAAACACACACACAGCCTAATCCACCTCACTGGCTTGTTGAGCCTCAGACAACAGAAGGAAGAAAGGCTCGGCTCAGTAGCTCAGCTCTGCAATTGAGAGAGCCTGGCAAAGCTAGCTTTCCTCCACAAGGAGGAGCTTTCCTCTGTTGCTCCTGTGCAACTGAACAAGCCTGGCAAAGCAAGTTGTGATGCAGAAGGAACCAAGAGAGGGAGAAGGATGCAGACAACAGTGAGTTGGTTGCGGGCCTGATAGCAGCCCTCCAGGGGCCTGATTCGGCCCCCGGGCCACATGTTTCACACCCCTGTCCTAGAGCATCCCTGGTGCAATGTACCCTGCGCGATGAAGTCACTGCTGGGTGATGCCATCGCGCCACACACTTTGCATGAGTGAGAAGGGTCCTCCACAGTAGCTGCAGAGGGACTCGGCAACCCAATTAGTTGGCAACCTCAGCTGAAAAAGCCTTGAAGCACCACGATTTCACCTACTGGGGACAACCCGTAAGTACTGACATGAGCACCTACAAGTTTGCCATATGGAAGGAAATTAACGTCTCCACAGAATCTATTCATGTCAGGAAAACTGGGAGGAAAAGGCTTATAGTGAACTGGATGGATAAGATAATGGGGAGGGATGGTGGCTCAGTGGTAGAGCATCTGCTTGGGAAGCAGAAGGTCCCAGGTTCAATCCCTGGCATCTCCAAAAAAGGGTCCAGGCAAATAGGTGTGAAAAACCTCAGCTTGAGACCCTGGAGAGCCACTGCCAATCTGAGAAGACAATACTGACTTTGATGGACCCAGGGTCTGATTCAGTAGAAGGCAGCTTCATATGTTCAATTGACTAGATGGACCACTGATCTGATCTAGCAGAGCTTTTCTTATGTTCTTAAGATTTTGTTCCACTTTAAATCTGCTTCTTTCCTGCTTTGAAAAGCACTGAAACAATGGCTTCATAATAAATTTTCTCTCCTGAACTTTGGAGACTTTGTAATATCTTTTCCTGCTTTATTTTTTTTACAATCCTTGTGGAACTTATAGGAGAAATCCTTACAAGCAGAAGCTGTGCTGATGAACCTAATCTTCCCAATGTCTACAGTTCCTCTCTGGAGCTTAAAGGGAGGAGTCTTGAGAGGGTGGGGTTGGGGAGGGAGATCAGCAGGGATGTGATGCCATGGATCGTGGTCCCCAACCTTTCTGAGCATGTGGGCATGTTCATAATTTTGAGAAGTGTTGCTGAGCATTGCCCCAAAATAGCTTCCACAGGAGGCAGAGCCAAAGCCAAAAGGGTGGCCTCAGGAGGTGGAGTCAAATGGAATACTTGACTTCTCATACCTCCTGGGTAGAAGAAAACCTTGAATGATGAATGAAGTCACACACTGACCAAGGAGAGCTCAGATACTTACCAGTTCTCTAGTGGAAAACCCTTTCATTTGAAAAAGGGCAGCCAAGAACAAGTCCTGCCTTACAATGGCCCCACCCACTTTCTGGAAAAAGCCAGCACCCATGGAAGTACTAACAGATGCTGACGTACTAGGGTTGCCAAGTCCTTACCTCTCACCAGCAGGGAACCTTACGGATGGGGAGCTGCACAACATCCCATTGTGGTGACTTCACATGGAAATGATATCATTATGTCAAGGATGTCACATGAGGGACTTTTCACCAGTGGGGTGAGGAAGTCTTCCAAGAGGGCTCTCTTCCCCCAAAGAGCAGCATTGGCACATAACTTCACCAACATGATGATGACATGAAAGGGATGTCATGTGGGGATGCTCTGGTTTGAGGATGAATCTCTATGGCCTTCAAACCACAGAGTTTTGCCCTCAAACCAGAGCATCTCCACATGACATCACCAGCATTGATGTAACTTCCATGTGACATCATTGAGTTGGGGACATCACTGTTTGAGGGCAGGTTTTCCCTCATTGAGCAGCTGGACAGAAGCAGGGAGGACCCCCAAAGTGATAGTTCCCCTGCTCAGACCTGGGGGCCAGAAACCTTATGTAGTACCCATGGGCACCATACTGGGAAACCCTACCACAGATTCTACCTTCTGAACCTGTCATTTTCTCCCTAAGGGAACTGACGTCTGTAGTCTGGAGATCAGTGGTAATTCTGGGAGATCTGCAGGCCCCACTGAGACGCTGGCAACCCTAAAAGTGACTGTTGCCCGTGCAATTCGTGTCAACCAAGAGGCACTCATCGTTAGAAAATAGTGATGATGATGATGATAAAGTACATCAAAGGTGTTGCTTTTCCAGTTTTGGTGACCTGAATATACCCCTAAAGATCATTCTAGACGTTCCTGTTGCTCAGCAACAAAACAACCAGCTTGTGAAAGAGCATGGTGTAAGAGCTGTGGAAAGGAGTCTAGCTTTGTTCCTTTTGGGGGGGGGGGGCAGGGGGGAGGTAGGGAGAGAGGAAAAGGCAAGCGCCAACTCAAAAGCTTTGAAATGCTGAAAAGGAAACAGGGGATATAAGAGAAGCACACAAACTGTAACAGAAAGGGGAAAAAGATAATTTGGTCATTACATGCCGATCTGGCCACCTTCACAGCCAGGTTCCATTTTCTTCTAGTGGGGTTTCACACAGTATCACTTTAAAGGGAGCAACAGTGAATGAATGAATGAAAATAAATATTGAAACAGGCCTGCTCATTCAGTCTGGGAGATTTACCATGCAGTCCTAAGCTCCCTTCAGTGTTCAGTCATGCACCCCAATGTCTCCTGGCTCCACCTCCAAAGTCCCCAGATATTTCTTGAACTGGACTTGGCAACCCTAGGTGCTTCTGAACTCATATTTTGTTCTATTATAGACTAACATGGTTTCCCACCTGACATCTTTTTTTCTTTTAGAAAGGACACACCACACCCACATTGAGGGCTTTCAGAAAACTCCATCCTACCAGGGAAGTGTAACAATCCAGGTCAAAGGAACTTTTACCTCATTTTAGGAAGATGCAATTAGCCCAAAGGGCCATGGATCTGTATTATATGTGAGGGCCTTCACAACTCTAAGAATTCTGTCAGCACCAGCTAGGTAAGCAGGCCAAAATTATCCTGGCAAAATGGAGCATCCAAGAGAAAATTCTAGAAATCAGAGCAGTGTCTGAATACAGAAACACACAAGGCCCCGGCCAGCCCTGGCTCTGTCAACCTTTGTAAAATATCGGCTTCATTATAACATACACACATCCCTTCCAGTAAGAGACTGCTTTAGTTTAAAAATAACAAATTTCCCTGTGCTTTTTTCCCCCTTAAAAGACACCAATTTGATTTGCAACTTTAGAGCAAATTTCATTGTTTAAGAGCAGGGCTTTTTTCAAAGGCAGGCTCTTTTCAAAATTATAGTTTGAGACTTCTCCTTGTTTCCATGGAAATGACCTTTTACTATTCTATGGAAATGGAAGTAGTTTTATATATTTCTCTTCTTCTGGGCTTTATTATAGCCACAAAAGCTATAATTCGGAAATGTGGTCCTCCTAGCACGGCTGCCCACTCACCTGAGAGAAAAACGGTGAAGAATCTCTGGGACTTCCTGGGCATATTAAATTTTGGTACATCTTTCCAAGATGGTGAGAGTGCCCAGAGATCACCTAGTACATGCAGCCAGCGGTGTAATTTTTTTTAACACGCTGATAGGTTCCTAAGGGAGTTTTTGCATTTTTTTTTAAAGAAAGCCTCTCTTTCCAACTTACTTTTGAAGTTAGAGAAATGTAGAGTTGCTTTCTGAAAGGTTAAAGCTGGGCTAAGGAGTTCATCTCCCATGGCAATAGAAGGGCAGATTCCTCGTTTAGAACCAGAACTGAACCTTTCCCTCCAACTTTCCTCTTTCTCTTTCACCTCTCGAAACAAGATTGTCGAGTTGGCTTACAAGGCTTGACCTGGATGGCCCAAGTCCTCTTCATTCCCTGGTGGGAGACATTTGCGTGCGCGAGGCATGTATGCATGACGGAATGACAACACCCGGAAGTGATGTCATCAAAATGGCAGTGCCCGTGCAGGGCCGCTCTAGGCGCTTCGGGAAAACTCTATGGTTTTCCTGGATGCTCTAGCCATTTGGGAGGTTAAAACTATTGTACCACCATTTTGATGACATCACTGACGTTATCGCACCAGCGACGCAGGGGGAAGTTCCCCCCGCCAGCCCAATGTTGAGAAGCTCCCAGGTGGGAGATTCCCAGCCCAGACTGGGGGCTTAGCAGCCCTGCCCAGGCTACCCCAATCTCGTGAGATTTTGGAAGCTAAGAAGAGTTGGTCCTGGTTGACTATTTGGATGGGACACCTTCAAGGATTTCTGGGGTTCCAATGCAGAGGCAGGCAATGGCAAACTACCTCTGCTTGTCTCTTGCCTTGAAAACAGCAGGAACTCCTTTGCATATTAGGTCACACCCCTCTTATGTAGCCCATCCTCCAAGAGCTTACAGAGCTCTTCTTACAGGACTCTTCTTACAGGTATCTTCCTTCCCTGCCAGCCCAACTAATTTCTGGTGGTGGCTGGAGATCTGGAATTACAACTGATCTCCAGCTGACAGAAATAAGTTCCCCATAGTTAAAATAGCATCTTTGGAAGGCAGACCCCTATGGTATTATTCCCTGATGGTCCCTCGCCAAATACTGTCCCCTCTCAGGCTCTACCCCCAAAATCTTCAGCACAGCAGCTAGTCAAAAGGGCTTTTTTTGTAGCAGGAACTTATTTGCATAATAGGCCAAACACCCCTGATGTACCCAATCCTCTAAGAGCTTACAGTAGACCCTGCAAAAAGAGCTGTGTAAGCTCTTGGAGGATTGGCTGTATAAGAGGGGTGTGGCCTAATATGCAAAGGAGTTCCTGCTACAAAAAATGCCCTGGTGGTCAGGGTCTGGGATACATGTCCTAAAAGGAAAGGTGATAGCAACTCGGTATGATTAACCTAGAGAAGTGAAGACGGAGTGGCAGTATGAACATATGAAGCTGCTTTAGACTGAGTCAGACCATTGGTCCATCAAGATCAGTATTGTCTCCAGGGCAAGTTTTACTTTTGGTTTCCTGCCTGATTGGGTCAGGGTAATATTTCCGGTTTCTGATAGCCCTGAACTGGGGGAGGGGTTCCAAATCACAGGATCCCCTGTTCCCAACAGGGTGGGGACTGCCAGCCCTACACCAGGCTTAGGGTTGCCATTCCCCAGGACTGGGTGGGGCATCTCCCATATTTAGGTCTTCTGTCTGCCCCCAAACCATGATGTCACCATGCATGATGTCCTCTATGTGATGATGTCGCACAGAAATGGCGACATCACGTCCGGGATGTCACACAGTGACGCTCTGTTTTTTGGCCAAACTCTATTCTTTGATGCCGATTTTACCATAGAGTTTTGCCCAAAAACCAGAGCATTGCCCCCAACATCACTGATATGATGACATCACTTCTGGGTGATGTCAGCGTGCTGCACAATGTCTCATCCACTCCTGGAATGCCTTTCCTCAAATCTCCTCACCAGCACAAGGGAACCTGGGAACCCTGTATAGCAGGGGTGTCAAACTCATGAGGACCGGATCTGACAAAAATGAGCTTGTTGGGCCATGTGTGTTATAAAATGCAATGCCAAGTAGCAGAGAGCTTTCCTATCTCAAACATGGCAATTTTTCTCTGCAAGTAAGTTTGCCATCAGCTAATGGGACATTTTACATAACAACAAACGGGTCAGTTCAAAGGAAGGGAAAGAGGTGAATTCCTCCCCCCTCACTTTCCCGTGAACCCGGCTTCCAAAAGATAAAAAGAACAACTTTGAATGCCTGCAACAATCTGAATTAGACTGAATATAGATACTTAAATCGACCTGGATTATGATTGAATAAGTGATAAAGAGACTATTATTTGGTTATAATTTGGTCTGAACAAATGAAATATATTCCAAAGAGATTGGTATTTGTCGTCTGAGTGCAACAAGTGGCAACAATCAAGATATACAGCTGGTGGAGATTTGGAAGGATAGACTAATTGGATCTGAGTTACATTTCAACTTTGATTATTAGACTGAGTTGTTCTGTGGAGTAAAATGGCATCACAAAGCGAAATATTTCATTTAAAAGATACAATGGATATCATATTTTCTCTAAAGCAGGACCTTGATTTATTAACAGAATTGATAAAAAAGCAAATGGGAAATTTTATGTTGAAAGCTAGCGAAAACTTGAATCTACATGGGCAGAGATCTTGGTGATGTCTGCGGAGTTGGAAATGGAAAAAGATCCTTCAGGAAACGAAAAGAAGAAAACTAAAATGGAACCTTATGGTGCAGTTACTAAGAACCAGAAGTTAAGGCTGTTTGAAGTTTTTTTGAGAGGATCTAATGGCGTGGGATTTTTACTGTCATTACCAAGAGGGTTGCTTGCATTAAGGAGAGAGGATGCACATTTCATTAAAAAAATCAAAACGTGGAAAACTTTCAGGAAGAAGGGATTTTGTATTGTTTTCCCTCTGTGTAAGTAACTGGATAATATGGAACTCTCAGCAAGATATGCAATTTTAAAAGGCAAAGTGAGATCTTTGGGACATAATAGGTTTGTTTCTCACTTATTAATATGGACATAAGAGCTAAAGGATTGAAAAGTTCTGAAAAGAAATTTAGATAAACAAACAGTTAACTTGGATTAATTTTTAAGAAAACAGACAATACAATTGTTTTGTAATCTGGTAGACCTGCTCTTAATATGTTTGTTTGGAGAAACTGCTTATATTGAGATAGATAAACTAATATGCACCTTGTTTACCATTTTTCTTTCTTATCTCTCCACTTTTTACGTTATTTTAAATTTGATCTTTTTCTCTATCCGTTTGAAATATGTAAGTTAGAAGGATAAAGAAATATTTGTTTTTTATGCCTATCTAAATGATGACATTGTTAAAATAACAAGTCAGTTTCTATTTTTAATATGTTTAAGCTTATCCAGTTAGTTCCCTGTTCAGACTTTGGTGACTTTATATATTGTTTTGTAATCTGGTAGACCTGCTCTTAATATATATATGTTTGCTGAAGAAAAATAGTTCAGACTTGTATTTTAAGTAATAGTTTAGTAAAAAATGTACAATGGAAAATGAAGACGGTAGAATATAAGGGGAAAATACTTGCAGGTAGAATGGATTAGGTATTTTGTTTTGAGGTATAAATGTAACTGATATATTTGCAGCTTTCTTTGTTTCTGATCTCCCTCTTGATGTTTCTGTACTTGTGCGTATGCTTTTTATTTTTGTAGTTAAAATTAATAACAATTATAAAATCTATTTTCTGCGCATAATTGTGCCCATGGGTATCGAGCAGCACCAACGTCCCCCATGCCGTAAGGCAGCTGAGATATCTTTGTCCATTCCCCAGCCATGTAATCAACAGGGGTGGAATTCTAGCAGGAGCTCCTTTGCATATTAGGCCACACCCCCTGATGTAGCCAATCCTCCAAGAGCTGACAAGGCTATTTTTTGTAAACTCTTGGAGGATTAGCTACAGCAGAGGTGTGTGGCCTAATATGCGAAGGAGCTCTTGCTAGAATTCCACCCCTGGTAATCAATATTTCAATTTCTAAACATTGGCAGCAGCAACAGTTAAGAAACTCCAAAGAGGAAAATGTAGAAGCCGCCCGTGCCCTGTAATGCGTGGAGAATTAACTTTCAAGTCACATTGCCGGAAAGCACTTCACAGTCCTCTACTGAAATTATTTTACACTTTGTCATTTTCCATACCGAGACTCCTGTATTAATTACCCAAATATTTCTTCTCGCAGGAGCCATTTTTGGTAATGTCAGCTCCCTCCTTCCCTCCCTGATAAGATGGCAGTCTGTGTCACCAGGGAAAGAAGCAAAGGGAGAGCAGGTCTAGGGAGGCCATGTGAGAATGTTAATTACAGAAAATATGAAACAAGTGCTTGGCGGCTCGGCAGTGCCCACACTGGCATGAGTTACAGATCAGCAAAATAAGAAAAGAAACAGAGACAAAAGGCGGAATAATATTATGAATAAAACATTAAATCCACAAAGAAGCATGCCGCGCTCACACTCTTAATTCATCACAAGGCCAGAAGCCTTCCTCTGATATGGAACGCGGCCCAGAGAAAACGGTTATTTTTCAAAAAGACGGTCTGAGGAAATGCTCGCGGAGATAGTTCCTCTGAGCACGTCCGGTTCCTGTCCTCTTTGGATGCACACTGTTTTTAAAAAGGACTGAACCCAAATTTTCTTGTTTAAATTTCACTGTGGGGAGGAAAAAACAATAGGATTGCTTTCTGCTGTACAGTTGAGGGGCTTCTTAACAGTTTCCATTTTACGACCAAGACACAGGGCTGCTCTAAAAAAGTAGGACAAGTCTCTCCCTTCCCCACCAGCCCAAATAATTTCTGGTGGAAGCTGGAGGTCTCCTGGAATTACAACTGGTATCCAGTTGACAGAAATAAGTTCCCCATATTGAAAATGGCAGTTTTGGAAGGTGGACCATACGTAGGTTTACCAACCCCCCCCTCCACTTTTGCAGCCTACGCCCCCGCTCTCCAAAAATCCAGAAGCGGGGAGGGGGGGAAGATAACATGCATGTAGGCATAATGTCATTGTAGAGCTCCTGCAGGTTTAGAAACCTACAAACAGTTTTTAAAATGTGTGTCCCTTTAAGGCTGCACAGGAAACAGGAAGGGTTTCATGGGAAAGGGTCAGTAATAGTTTCCATGGAGAATGGCCCCTCCCTTTCTTTTGCTTTCGTTTTCACAGCAAGCAAAGTTCTGCTGGAAGAAGACCAAGTAAGTATTTGTGTGTGAGAGAGAGGGAGGGAGCAGGGGATTCCCTGGTATGGAGGCCCTCCCCCCCTTTAGAAAGCGTGGGGGGGAGGGAAATGTCTACAGGGCACTCTATTATTTCCTATGGAGAACGATTCCCATAGGGAATAATAGGGAATTAATCTGTGGGTATTGGGGGCTCTGGGGGGGCTATTTTTTGAGGTAGAGGCACCAAATTTTTAGTATAGCATCTAGTGCCTCACCCCCAAAATACCCCCCAAGTTTCAAAACAATTGGATCAGAGGGTCCAATTCTATGAGCCCCAAAAGATGGTGCCCCTATCTTTAATTATTTCCTATGGAAGAAAGGCATTTAAAAAGGTGTGCTGTCCCTTTAAATGTGATGGCCAGAACTCCCTTGGAGTTCAATTATGCTTGTCACACCCTTGTTCCTGGCTCCACCCCCAATGTCTCCTAGCTCCACCCCCAAAGTATCCTGGCTCCGCCCCCAAAGTCCCCAGATTTTTCTTTAATTGGACCCTAACCATATGGCATTATTGTCTGAAGTCCCTCCCCAAATGCGGTCCCCTCCCAGGCTCCACCCAAAATCTGCAACACATCAGAATGGGTTGAAAGAAGGCCATGGTCAACAGGGCTTTTTTTGTAGCAGGAAATCATTTGCATAAAAGGCCACACACCCCTGATGTACCCAGTCCTCTTACAGTAGGCCCTCTAAGAGCTCTGTATGCTCATGGAGGATTGGCTACATAAGAGGGATGTGGCCTAATATGCAAAGAAGTTCCTGCTACAAAAAAAAGCCCTGATGGTCAGAGTCTGGGAAACATGTCCTAAAAGGAAAGGTGGTAGCCAGGGGTGGAATTCTAGCAGGAGATCCTTTGCATATTAGGCCACATATTCCTGATGTAGCCAATCCTCCAAGAGTTTATACAAAAGAGCCTTGTAAGTTCTGGAAGGATTGGCTACATCAGGGGCGTGTGGCCTCATATGCAAAGGAGCTCCTGCTAGAATTCCACCCTTGGTGGTAGCAACTGGGTATGATTAACCTAGAGAAGTGAAGACCAAGTGGCAGTATGAACATGTGAAGCCGCTTTAGTCTGGGTCAGACCATTGGTCCATCAAGATCAGAATTGTCTTCAGGGTTCAGGTAGAGAGGTCTTTCCCAACACCTACTGCCAGATCCTTTTTGCTGGAGACACTGGAGACTGAACTCGGGGCTTTTTGCATGCCACTGACCACAGTTTTTAATACTTGAGGGTCTGCCTCACGAAAAAGGGCAAAGTCTTCTTCTCACATGTTCCAGAGGGCAAAATGAGCTTTAAGTTAGAAGACTTCAGCTGAGCACTAGGAGAAACTTCCTAACAGTAATATAGGTCAACAAGGGTACCCAAGACCTAAGTGGGTGGAGTGGACTGTCACTTACTGGAGATGTTCAGGGGAGAGTGGGCAGTAGGACTGTGAATCCCCAGGTGGGGCAAGAAAACAGGGATAAACCCGCCACGAAAACCAGCCTCACAATTATAAGCAAATTTTGTGGGGGCAGGTGATCTCCCAGTCTGGAGACCCTCCCCCCAATTCAAGGTTATCAGAAAGTGGGAGGGGGAAGGGAAATGTCTGCTGAGCACTCCATTATATCCCACTGAGACTGAGTACCATAGGATATAATTGAGAATTGATCTGCGGGTATCTGGGGCTGTGGGAGGGCTGTTTTTTTTTTAGGTAGAAGCACCAACGTTTCAGCATAGCATTTGATGCCTCTTCTCAAAACACCCTCCAAGTTTCAAAAATACTGGACCCGGGGGTCCAATTCTATCAGCCCCCAAAGATGGCGCCCCTATCCATTATTTCCAATGGAGGAAAGACGTTTAAAAGGTGTGCGGTCCCTTTAAATGTGATGGTCAGAATTCCCTTTGGAGTTCAATTATGCTTGTCACAACTCTCCTGGCTCCACCCCCAAAGTCTCCTGGCTCCATCTCCAAAGTCCCCAGATATTTCTTGAACTGGACTTTGGCAACCATAGCACACACAGGTGCAGCCACTGGAGTATAACTTTCATGGTGCGCCAGTGTTGGGTTTTCTGCAATGAGTGGGTTGGACTAGCTGGCCTCAAAGCCCCCTTCCAGCTCCATGATTCTATGAGGAGGGGGAGAAAATCCTGTCTCTGCAATGGCATTCAACATTTTCTCATCATCTCCCTCCACTACATTTTCTGATTAAACTGCTTTGTCACTGGGTAAAAACTGACCACATACTTACTTATTCTACAAGCTGGCGAAGCCATTTGGATTCAGAAAAAGGATTATGTTCTTCTCAATTTTTAATTACCATATTTCTGGCCACAGTCAAAGCGGCGCACTGAGAAGTTTCCATTTAGCATTTCTCATGCAACGGAATCTTAATCCACCCACACTTTTTTGATAAGACAGTGAATTATGATCTAAAAAAGGGTGGGGGGACTAGTACAAAAAGACTTTTTGAATTTTAAATATAGAACTGGAACTATTCTTAGGCAATGGTTACTGATCGAAATGGCTTATTAAACAAAAAAAAAATCCTTTCTTTTAAAAAGTATTTTGCAGAAAAAGAACAAGAGAGTAAAATCGTTGCAACCAGGGCATTTTTTTTTTTTTAGCAGGAACGCACAGGAACACAGTTCCGGCTGACTTGGTTTCAGGGGGTGTGGCCTAACATGCAAATGAGTTCCCGCTGGGCTTTTTCTACAAAAAAAGTCCAGATTACAACCACAAAGCAGGCATTTCCAAAGCATTCCCCCTTTTTCAAGGCATAAAAACATTCCATTGGCATGAACATAGACAAGAGTGTTTCCTGTCTCAAACTGACAAATAACAATCAGAAGATTATAAATCAAAGGTTACAGTCATAAAATTGTATGCCCATTAATACTTATAATTAAAAAAAGGTAGTCCCCTGTGCAAGCACCAGTCATTTCCAACTCTGGGGTGACATCACATCAGGACGTTTTCACGGCAGACTTTTTTTACGGGGTGGTTTGCCATTGCCTTCTCCAGTCTCCACTCCCCCCCCCCCCGCCAGCAAGCTGGGGACTCATTTTACTGACCTCGGAAGGATGGAAGGCTGAGTCAACCTTGAGCCAGCTACCTGAACCCAGCTTCCAGCAGGATCGAGCTCAGATCGTGAGCAGAGAGCTCAGACTGCAGTACTGCAGCTTTACCACTCTGCGCCACGGGACTCTTAATACTTATGGGAAGGACACACTGTAAGTCACCTCTCTGTGTATAGGGAGCAACTGCTACCTGCTTCCTCATGAAATGAATTCATGGAGGACAGGTCCATGACTGGCTATCATCATGCTTGCAGAGTGCAATTCCCATACCTGGAGACAGTGTAGAAAGTTGTACAGCCATATCAGTCTACACAAAATCCCAAAAAACAACAACTAATATTACCTTTTCTATTGGACTGATTGAGTCAGCGCAAAATTCTCTGCAAGCTTTCAAGTTCCCTGAGCTCTTTGTCAAAATGACAGAAGGTGAGAATATGCCTGTATGAATACCAGAAGGATAATCATGACATCTGTGCCATCCACACAAACACAGGGGTATTTTTGAGCAGGAATGCACAGGAACGCAGTTCCAGCTGGCTTGGCACCAGAGGGTGTGGCCTAATATGCAAATGAGTTCCTGCTGGGCTTCTGCTACAAAAATCTATGTCTGTCTGTCTGACTCTCTCTCTCATCTATCTATCTATCTATCTATCTATCTATCTATCTATCTATCTATCTATCTATCTATCTATCTATCTATCTATCTATCTATCTATCATCTATCTATCTATCCCGATTTTGCACTCAGTTTACCCCACGGTCACGTTCTTCTTCTCTGCGCAGCGTCCATCGGATTTCCCACAACCTGCGCAGGAGTTACAGGAAGCGTTGCGGTTTTCGCACAGGAAATGGAAACTGTTAAAAACTGCTGCATGAAGGAACATGACCGCAGGGTAAGCTGAGTGCAAAATAAATCTATGTCTGTCTGTCTGTCTATCTATCTATCTATCTATACGCGCATACATATATGTGTATGTGTGTGTGTGTGTAGTGGAATAGGGACAACCAAATTCTGTATTCTCCAGATGCTAATCGAAGGGACAGAATTTTCCAACAAGGTCTACTGAATGTTCAGGTTCTATAATAAAGATGACCAGGCCTCAGATTCAGTGGGAGCTCACAGGAGCACAGCTCCTGAACCTTTCTGAGAGTTCCACCTCCTTGTATATTGAATATTATGTGCAGCTGCATAACAATCCCTGGATGAGCTCCACCACCTATTTTATCTACAACATGACCCCTGAAGATGACACTATCAAACAGAAGTCAGGAAAGCTCAGGTACAGAGTAATCAGGAGGCCCCAGTGTAGTAACCACTAGGGTCATGGTTCCCTGTCAACATCTCTCCAGATGCCCACCAAGAGCCCATCACCATGCAGTATGATGACATCACTCAGAAGTGGCGTCTTGCACTGGGCACATTGCAAGGGACATTCTAGGAATTCACTGGAAACTCTATGGTTTCATGTGGGGATGACCTAGAAATTTTTTGGGGGAACTCTATGGTACTGGCAGTCACGGGGACCTTGACAACCTTTTCCCATGGGGTACTAATTAGGAGAAAGCCTTTGCTTATCCTTTCAGGTCCAGAGGAGAACACCTCCTCCAACTCCTTAGATAGCACCTTATCTTTAAATAACATCATGTGATTTGGTGAGAACAAAGGCAATCCCATTTTTTGGATGTCAGTGGCACAGAGCGCTATAATAGCTGCATAACTCTATAATGCAACATGACATTCAGCTTTCCCATAAATTCCCTATTTAAAAGTTCTAGTGTGTGTATCTTGTCGAGGGCTGCCAAGGCACATTCTGTTTTCCCCTCTGCCGTGGTGTGACAAAAGTCTGTTTCATGTTGCCTGCGAGGAGGGAAAAAAAACTTCCGTATGAAATGCGAAGTGAGCAAATGGGAACAAAGAGGACCAGGTTCCTGCTATAAATCCTCTCCATGCTTCCGATCTAGGAGAGCCCGTTTTCAAAGAGGAACGTTTTTTGACTTTCATGCTCACAAAGCACATTCTTCCAAGACAACAGCTGCCGGCAAATGCACTAGTATTTCAGACCATTCTGCCACACACATTGCTGCTCACAGGTGCAGGGCCGGTGCATGGGGTTCCACCGCTCGTGGCAGAAACCCGACACGTGCCCATTCCCCCCCCCCAGTCATTTTATCGTGCGTGTGGGAGGGGGCACGATGATGTCACACGGTGAAATCACATGCCATTGTTTCTGGGTGTGCAGGAGTGGAAGAACTCTCCCAGCCCCAGTCCAAGTTTGGGGTAGTTCTTCCGGGCCTTGCGTGCCCAGAAACAATGGCGCTTTCAGTCCTGGGGCACTCTCCAAACTCAGAGAGCGCCCAGGACTGAAAGGCGCCACGTTGTTTCTGGGTGTGCAGGGGCTGGGGGAGGTCTTCCGGCCCGTGTGCCCAGAAACAACGCACCTCCCCAAGAGCCAGCTCCTGAGGCAACTACCAAATGTTGCGTTATGGACACACCGGCTCTGCACAGATGTTAAAAGTGCTCTCAAGATATTTTTTTAAGTGCTTACAAAAATCCTGCTTTTCTTCCAAAGACACATGAACACATGAAACCGTCTTAAACTGAAACAGACCCTCGGTCCATCAAAGTCAGTATTGTCTACTCAGACCGGAGGCAGCTCTCCAGGGTCTCGGGCTGACGTCTTTCACATCACCTACTGCCTGGTCCTTTTTTGACTGTAGGTGCTGGGGATTGAACCTGGGACCTTCTGCATACCGAGCAGATGCTCTACCATGGAGCCATAGCCTCTCCCCTAAGATCTCAAGGGGCTGGATCCTGCAAATGTCTTCTGTTATAACAGCATAAAGATCTTTCCTGGATGTATTTGGTTCTTTTACACCAGCTGGAATTTCAGGAGAAGCTGGAATCTCCAGGCCCCATCCGGAGGTTGGCAACTCCAGTCGTTGATACAAGAGTAAAAGTACCAGACAGAAACCTCCCTCCACACTGACAAAGTGCCACTGATGAGTATTCTTTATCAGGGCTTTGCATATTAGGCCACGCACCCCAGATTACCTTAGGGACCATCTCTCCCCACACGTTCCCCAGAGGGTACTTAGATCTGGGACACAAAATCTATTAGTGATCCCCGGGTCGAGGGAGGCAAGATTGAAGTCCACCAGAGAGAGAGCCTTCTCGATCGCTGCCCCCTATTGGTAGAATCAGCTGCCGGAAGAGGTTAGGGCCTTGCGGGACCTCGCCCAGTTCCAGTTCGACAAGGCCTGTAAGACAACACTATTCTGGCTGGTCTTTAATTGATCCGGAATGACTGATATGGTAGTAGGGAATGATACCTAATATATATTGAACGCCATCTGAAATAAAACAATATCAAATTACTGTTTTAACGGTTTAATTTTAATTTATGATGTAAGTAATGTGAGTGAATTGTTTTGATTTTCCTGGTTGTGAGTCACCCAGAGCCTGCTTTGGTGGGGAGGGCTATAAATCCAATAAACCAAAATCAACCAAAAACAGATGTAGCCAATCCTCCTGGAGTGTCCCTCAGCCCCATGGCTAGTAGCCATTGATAGGCTTAATGAGAACATAAGAAGAAGGTGCATACTTGAAACTCCTTTTTGGCTTAAAGAATACTCAACTTCTCTCAGCTGTGCTGAATTTGTGACGTAACACTGTCACCTGTAGTTGCGCTCTATCGATGCTTTGTACACTTACAGTGGATGAGTTCTAGTAACTTGGAAAGACTGCATCCAATACCAGAGAAAGAGACTCTCGATCGCTCTATATTTCTTGTTCTGTGAAACTATCTAAAACCCCGCTGTGGTCTCTTTCTAGTACTTCAGATGAACATTATGTATGATATCATCAATGCACCTGTTAAATCTTTACTTCAGCTACAAGGCAAGCGTGTGAATCCCACATTGTCATACAGTCCCAGATATAGCCTACCTTGAACAGCTGACTTTTCTTTCTTATCCTCCTTTGGCAACATACACACGCACACACACAAAACTGTTTTGGAGCCCAACCCATCCTGAAGCTCAGAGAGGGAGATAAAGCCACAATATCCTCAGCACAAGTCCATATAACCTGTGGCTCAGGAAACCATACACAGTGCTCTAGTTGCATTTTGGGGGCTCCCAAGTGCATAGCTACATATTTTGGACAGGCAGAGACTCCAGGAGGTTTATCGAGACAAGCTGGGCCACCATAAATGGCTGGTAGACCATATCCGTGGTCCACAAGTTGCTCAACCCGGATTGTTTACAAGTTTCCAGATTCTGAAACGAAAATGTGACTGAATGCCTGCGAGATTCCATACCTCTGTTAAAGAAGTTCATTGTATGAAAACATATTCCATGAAACTGAGCCTGTACTTCAATACAACCTTTAGCACAGGGTGAATATTTACATATTAATCATTTACCGGAATGGTCATTTAAATATCTGATAAACTGGGCCTTTGTAACATCTTACCAAGTAGAGGAGAATTTGTATCTGACTGAATCATGAGAAGGAAGGGGAGAGACAGAAAGTCCAGGGTCAAATGCCTACTGTAGTAAAATATCACTTAGAAAATGGTTCTGGTAGTCACCCAAAATCTCTGAATTATACTGTTACTAAGCTGCTTTGTGAATCCTGCCAAAGTATTTTGTGCAGGTAATAAACAGTGTACACACTTTGTAATTCATCATAGCAAATATAGCCCACTAGCCATGTATGGCAGATAACCTTGTTCTAGAGAAGTATTTTTGAGTTGGAACTGTAAGGAGTTGGGTGTTCCTCAAGCGTCTGAAAGACCACCATACATGATCAGCTTATGGACACAACTTTCATAAGCTCAGAACCTGATGAAGAACTTTGGAAGAGAACGGTAATAGATAGCTGAATTTCAATGCGGCTGTTACCCCCAAACAAAATTGCTTGCAGAGGGCTTTGCTAGAACTCAGGGTTGCAGGTTGCACTGAGAAATTAAGTTGCCCCAGATCACCCAAGGTCATTCTTTTCTGTTGCTGTTGCCCAATCGACAAACAGTATTCATTTATATTCAGGATTTTTTTGTTGGTTGGTTGGTTGGTTTTGTAGCAGGAACTTCTTTGCATATTAGGCCACACATCCCTGATGTAGCTAATCCTCCAAGAGCTTACAGGGCTCTTAGTACAGGGCCTACTGTAAGCTCCAGGAGGATTGGCTACATCAGGGGTGTGTGGCCTAATATGCAAAGCAGTTCCTCTGCAAAAAAAGCCCAGTTATATTAAGGAAGAAATAATTTATCCAGAAGGCTGTAGAATGAGGCTTAATCCCGAGACCTCGCATGTTGATGTATGAGGAGATCCTTTCACCCTTTCTTGCAACAGGGTTGCACAAACAAAGCCTCATGCTACACCAGGGGTCCCCAAGCGTTTTAGAAAGTAAGTTGGGCCAGACAGGATTTTCTCCCAGCAGGGCTTCTGACAGACCACTGGAGATCTGATTGTTTGTGTAGATCTTTTTAAACATCTCTTTGGCAGCAGCTGCAATCACAGCCAAATGATCTTCACCACATGCCTGAAGTTAAGCGGAGGGTATTCCAGAAAATATTTTACAACATTTTTCATTTTAAAAGGCATCCTGTTAAGCAGAGCTTCTGCCTGCAATGCTGAAGAGATTCTACTGGAGTTAAAGAGTTCTATTCTATTAGAGTTATGTGTAACCACACTCCCTGTGGTTGGCCCCGCCTCCAGCAGCAGCCATCTTAGGGTGGCGCCCACCACCCTGGGTCAAAACTCCAAAGGTGTCCATGAGCTTGAAAAGTTTAGGGAGCCCTGTCCTATATGATCAGACACTTATAACCAGGGGTGGAATTGTAGCAGGAGCTCCTTTGCATATTAGGCCACACACCCTGATGTAGCCAATCCTCCAAGAGTTTACAAAAAAGAGCCTTGTAAGCTCTTGGAGGATTAGCTACATCAGGGGTGTGTGACCAAATATGCAAAGGAGCTCCTGCTAGAATTCCACCCCTGCTCATAACCCACGGTCTGTGTAAAATATACCACACGTGGATTATATGGATTCAAAATTTTCTCCCACAGCACACGGTGGCCAATAATCATCACGGAACTATTAAACATGCTTTAAAATCCTCCCAGCTCCTATGAAGTGGAAGAAGTGTATGAGGCTAAAACAACCACCTTGATAGGCACCATGTCACACCAACAACTTGCATGAGTGTGGAGGAACCAGGGCTTTTTTGTAGCAGGAACTCCTTTGCATATTAGGCTACACCCCCCCTAATGTAGCCAATCCCCCAAGAGCTTACAGTAGGTCTTGTAAGAAGAGCCCTGTAAGCTCTTGGAGGATTGGCTACATCAGGGGGGTGTAGCCTAATATGCAAAGAAGTTCCTGCTACAAAAAAAAAGTCCTGAGAAGGCACACTTGATTTTTTTTTTTGTCAACATGCTTGCATGAATTGCACTGGGACACGGCACCTGTCAAAATGTTTGAACCGCCTCAGATGTCCCTTCTTCCGAGCGGCTGCACCTTCAGGGCCGCTTCACATGGAAGATTTTCAAACACACGAAGCAGCTCTCCCAAATGCTGACTAAACAAATAATGGGAAATCAAGTAAATAGGTCAACCTGTCTTTTTTGTGCGTGTATCTCCCTGCACTCTACACATGAAGGACTATTAAAAACAATTGAATTATACTTATCGAAGCACATATCAGTGTTTTCTTCCCTCCCCCCTTGGTGGATCATGTTGACTTCTGAACTTCAAGGAATTTTAGGTCACAAACCTTTGCTGTCTATAGTAAAAGGTGCCACAGGAGTCAGGATTTGTCAAGCTCAGCCTAGCAGGCTTCCAGATTTAAACCAAGACAGCCCTTGACTGAACATTCATTCATTATAAGACACACCAGATCTATATCATTTTGACATCAAGGTTCGTTATGTATTCAGTGGAGGAGAAGCCCTGCTTGAACTTCTCCAGTGTGCCGATTCATTTCAGTTTCTCCACAAAAATTCAAGACAAAGCTTCAATATTGTAAAAAACAACTTCTGAAACTTTATTGGGAATTTCTTTTTCTTTTTTTCAAAGTACATTTAGCAAACGATCATTTTTTTTTTTCTCAAAATCCTCAATTAAAAAATAAAGCTGAAAGAAGTTCACAGAGTAGTAATTTAAGCATAGTTAAGTTTCGGTACAGACTTTTGAAGTCACATCATATAAATATATACACAATTAATACAAGTGCAATAATCTTGCAGTTACATTAGGTATATATTATATATTGTAAATAAATAGTAAGGATTTTTGACTTGACAAGAATGAAAGGCATACTGTTTTACAATAGAACTCTAACAGAATTATGATTAAAAAAATGGAATGCAGTACAATTGGTAAATACAACCATTTTAATACTTTTATAGTTTGATTTGCAATTAAAACTGAAATTATAGTGTACAAAAAAGAATTCTATTTGATAAAGGTCAGGATTTTTTTTTTTTACCAGCCTTGCAAATGACTCCAGACAAGTTACTAGCCCACATAGGGTTATCAGTTGAAGTGGGGACCATCATTCATATCCTCATACAGTTATTTTAAACATTTCTGGGTTTAAAGGAGGGGGGGGGGGACAACTTCTATAAAGCTTCTCTGCCTGATCACCTAGAAGCAATTCTTTTTGTTTGGTTGTTTGTAATCAGGACAAGGCAACTGGGTATTTGCAAGCCTGGTTTTCACCATCCACCACTGCTCAAAATGAAGCATAAACTTATCTGTACATGTACTCAGTGAATTTCCAGTTAACAGAGTGGTTGATATAGGATAGACAAAGTATCTGGGATAAATGCATAGAATCTTCTTATCTAAACTACTTATATGATAAATACATAGCAACGGGACCGAAACCCTAAAATAGACTATCTGAATGCTGCAGCTGCTTCTTGTACAAGACTATGGAGGAAGGGTATTTGTTAACCAGTTGGATGAATACACACAAAGCTTGAGTAAAACAGTGTTTACTGGTACATAGAAGGGGTACATATTCCCCTACACAGATCACTATTATTGATGCAACTGTTGAGATTGTATTATAAATCCACAGTGTCCATGTCGTACATACATAGCAGAATAACATTATATTACTTTGCCTAGTAACGATTAAGGAACAATAACCGCTGACTAGTAATTGCATTGGAAATGTTCACGTCAAGTGGCTAACACTGTACTTTTACAGCACCATGGACTTCTAAACGAAAATCATGCGATTCTTACCCAGTCAACAAGAGAGAGATGAGTTCCTCCCCCAGCCTAAAAGGTATGAGTCATGATTGGGTAGGCAAGCAAGAAGTTTCTTGCCTCGTCGTCCAATCAGGCTCTTGCTTGTTGACTGTTCCCCTTCACTTTTCCCCGATCCAGCGACAGACATCTGCACCCAGAAAACATCCATTTATCAACACAGATAACGTGGATGCAGATGACTCTCTTGATGGCAATGTTCATCTCAGCCTCAGTTAACTGGCCAAATGCTCTTCTTCATTCACTCGGGAACCTTTAGTCCCATCTGGGGCCCTTAATCTATCAAAGCAATCGTCCTTATGGTGCTTAATGCCCATGCCTGCATGTGTGGAGAGAGCAGAGCTACTGCTTTTCATACGTATTTCCGGGGCCCTTTTTTTGGTAGCAAAATGCCCAGCAGGAACTTGTTTGCATATTAGGCCCCACCCCATGGCATCACCATTGTTTCACACAGGTTTTTTAAATAGAAAAAGTCCAGCAGGGACCTATTTGCATATTAGGCCACACCTCCTGACACCAAGTCACCCGGAACTGTGCGTTCCTGCTAAAAAAAAAAGCCCTGTGTAATTCCTTTTCTTCTCATGATTTTCTGAACACGTGTTCAAAGCATGCCCTCTTCCAATTCCTTGCTTAAAGCACGCCCCAATAGTTCACCAAGCTCTCCATCTGGTGCTTAAACCAGGTGCATTAGGCAGGGACGGATCTAGGGAGGGGCGGAGGGGGCGCTTGCCCCATTTGCTGTCAGAGGGGGGCGCCAAATTGGGCATGGAGTCCATTCTAGTCTATGGGTCCATAAGACAGAATGGGCCCACAAGGCAGCGTCATTTTTTTTTAATTCCGCCCCCCCTCAAAAAAAAATGTAAATCTGGTCCTGGCATTAGGGCCAACGTAAATGTGATGCTGGGAATGAGAAGATAAAGAAGATGAAGATGATGAACTGTTAATATTTTTATTTTAAAACTACAGCAAGGCTGTCCGGTGGCGTTACTGGAAGTTCTGCTCCGTCTTTTGGTGTCATTCCCTCTCCCTAAATCCTACCAGACCTTTGAGGGGAAAATCTGTGGTGTTTGGAAGTTCTTGGTGGATTGGCTGCATCAGGGTGGTGTGACCTAATTTGCAAAGGAGTGTCATTCCCTCTACCTAAATCATATCAGACCTTTGAGAGGAAAATCTGTGGGAGGGAAAAACACCACCCATCTCAGTCAGAGTTGCCATCTCTGGGTTGGGAAATACCTGGAAATTGGGGAGGGGGCAGGGTGTGGAGCCTGGGAAAGGTAGTTTGGTGAGGGGAGGGACCTCTATGGTATATGCTCTTTCTTTTGTTTGCTATCTTGAGAAAATTAACAAAAACATTAACAACACAAAAGATACCCTTTAAAGTCTCTTGTAAAAGCACCCCGAAAGGCTAAACTTTCAGGAGAAAGGAGATTGTGTGGGAAATTCTAGGCATATTCTGTACCTTTAAAAAAAAAAACTATTCTTTTTTTTTTTTTAAGTCACTCCCTGAACATACACACAAAACATCAGTGAATAATGCGTCTAGCCTCAGCTTTCCCATTCAATGTCTACATACCACAAATGTATGTCGGGTGATATTCCAAAAATTGAATTCACCTCCTGAGCTCTAACGCTGTTTTTTTCCCCCCAATTGAGTGATTTTATGGGAAGTGCAGATCGGCTCCACAGTTCCAGCGCAAACTCAGGTTCCCTCACTCATTTGTGACTGTGACTTTATTCAGAGTAACAAGGCCTGTCTCTCAATCTTAGCTGATGTGTGAACACAGCTGTTTCAGGAGCCATTGCTGGCGTTGTTCTCCACTATTCTACTGCATCCTCCTGCCTCAGGGTGTGAGATGACTAACACAGCACCAGACAAGACCTATTACTCAGGAGCCATCCTGTGTCAACGTTCTATCAGACAGAGCTGGAGATGTTCTATTTTTGAAGACAAGGTGGACTTTCCCCAATTCTGTGCTGCTTTTTAATGGCTTGTGTAGAGTGTGTCTATCTACAGCTGTGTGGCAAGAAGTCTTTTCTTTTTCTCCTAGCATCAGGAAAAATGAGTCACAAAAAAAAAAACGGTAGCGTGAAGAAACTAATTGACTGTCTTGAGAGAAGGGAGAAGACAGATAGACAATTCTGAGAGAGATTTAAGAAGCTTATTAATGCAGCCTGTGCTTCGGTCTGAATTGAGCTCTCTTTACACCTGTTTATGCAGGCCTTGGGCTTTGATAAACCTGAACTAAGGAAAACCAGACTGGTATGGGCCTACTGGGCAGCACCAGTAACATCATTAATACAGTCAATTCCTCCCTGTTACACTCAGTTACTTTCGGTTCCTGCAACTGCTTTTAAAACATTCGTGATTAAGGATGAACCTTCCTACAGTTATAGGTAGGGTTGCCAAGTCCCTTGCATTCTCCAGCGGGGGACTTTTGTGCACATGCGAAGTGCGCACACGACACAATGACATCACTTGGAAGTGACATCATTGCACCGGCGACATCACAAATGACCATTCTAGGCATTTCTGAGGAAACTCTATGGTTTTCCCGGATGCTCTAGCCATTTGGGAGGGAAAACTCTATGGTGCAATAGAGTGGTCGCCGCACAACATCGCAATGATGTCACTTCCGGGTGACATCATCACGCCGGTGACATAGGGGGAGGTTCCCCCCCACTGCTCCTCCTAAACCTTGGGCTTAGCAGCCCTAGTTATAGAACACTTTAAAAATTGAACAAAGAAGTGTCAAACAGTTTGCCTGACACATGGCAGAAGAGACAGGACAGAGAGCTGACAGCCTCCTAGATATAAAAGCCATTTATCAATCCGGCCCTCAACATATTGCTACGTATGTAGATTATACAATCGCATAGACCGAGAGCCCATCAACCACATGGAGACGCATTGGAGAAAGTTCAGAAAAGGGCAACTAGAATGATCAAAGGGCTGGAACACCTTCCCTATGAAGAAAGGTTGAAACGCTTGGGGCTCTTTAGCTTGGAGAAACGTCGACTGAGGGGTGACATGATAGAGGTTTACAAGATAATGCATGGGATGGAGAAGGTAGAGAAAGAAGTACTTTTCTCCCTTTCTCACAATACAAGAACTCGTGGGCATTCGATGAAATTGCTGAGCAGGCAGGTTAAAACGGATAAAAGGAAGTACTTCTTCACCCAAAGGGTGATTAACATGTGGAATTCACTGCCACAGGAGGTGGTGGCGGCCACAAGCATGGCCACCTTCAAGAGGGGGTTAGATAAAAATATGGAGCAGAGGTCCATCAGTGGCTATTAGCCACAATGTGTGTGTGTGTGTATATTTGGCCGCTGTGTGACACAGAATGTTGGACTGGATGGGCCATTGGCCTGATCTAACATGGCTTCTCTTATGTTCTTATGTTCATGTAATGGAGAGCACATACTACCTGTGATTTTCCCAATACATGCAGTCACTATGTTTACCATGCTCAATATATCTTCAGTATGTATGAAGTCATGATTTTTTTAGGATTCACGTTCACACAGAGTTTATGCGCATACAGTAAATAAGTACATTGTTTCCAGTCACATGACACAGCGACTGCATATATGGGATCTCAATAGCGTGTTACACGTGGTTGGTGGGTTGGTATGTGTGACTGTAATGTCTGAAAAGGACTACACAGAAGTATATGCATTCAGTTCCATATCATGAGGAAAGAAACCACTGTGTCTGCTCAAGGACTACCACATGAAACAAGAACCATTTGAGAAGAGTTTCAGTGATTTCCCACGACTCCAAGGCGGGGGAGGGGGAAGGAATCAAACACTCGTAGAACTGCAACTTACCCAGTTCAGGTGAGGCCCTCCCAGCAACGCTCCTTGTCCCCCACCCTTGCTCAGTGGAGTGGATGGGGGAAAATTGGGAGAAGGAATGATGTCAAACAATACCAGGACATAACTTCCTTTTCTGGAGTAGGAAGTGACATCACAATTGCTACAGAACTTCCAAAATCCCTATGGGTAAAACCACAGAGATGTTTGAAATATGTAGAGCATCATCACAGCATCACATCCTGTTTCAAAACAGGAAGTGATGTCTCAGAAGTCTCTGCCCCCAAACTCTCCCGGGGATAGCAAGCCCAGACACTTGGAAGAAGACGACATTGGATTTATATTCTGCCCTCCGCTCAAGAGTCTCAGAGTGGCTCACAATCTCCTTTATCTTCCTCCCACACAACAGACACCCTGTGAGGTGGGTGAGGCTGAGAGGGCTCTCACAGCAGCTGCCCTTTCAAGGACAAGCTCTGTGATAACAATGGCTGACCCAAGGCCATTTCAGCAGGTGCAAGTGGAGGAGTGGGGAATCAAACCCAGTTCTCCCAGATAAGAGTCCGCACACTTAACCGCTACACCAAACTGGCAAAGTAAGCTGCGAGGAAAGTGTAGATGACTGGGGAAGGCAATGGCAAACCACCCCATAAAAAGTCTGCTGTGAAAACTTCGTGAAAGCAACGTCACCCCGGAGTCGGAAACGACTGGTGCTTGCACGGGGGACTACCTTTACCTTTTAAAATTAGCCCTGAAGGTAATGAATGGAATCTTGGGTCATCCATTTGACCAACCACCAGTGGGGATTACTTCATTCACACTTCACAACCAAAATGAATTAGAAAAGGAGGAGTAGCTTAGAATTCCATACTCTCAAGGAAGAATACTGATATTTCTATCAGGTCCTTTAAGATCTGGATATCCCACCAGTGTCTCTATCCACAATACACTTAGGACAAACAACTGTTTTCTAAACAGATTTATTCATAGAATCATAGACCAGAATCACAGTGTTAGAAGGGGCCATAGAGGCCATCTAGTCCAACCCCCTGCTCAAAGCAGGATCAGCCTAGAACATCCCTGATTAGGGTTTGTCCAACTGCTGCTTATAGACTGCCAGGGAGGGGGAGCTCACCAGCTCCCTAGATAGCTGATTACATTATTGAACAGCTCTTTTTGTAAAAAAGGGGCTTTTTTTCCTGATATCCAGCCGGTATCTTCCTGCCCTTACCCATTACTGAGAGTCCTCTCCCCTGCTGCCAAAAAGAACAGCTCCCTGCCCTCCTCCAAGGGACAGCCCTTCAAATACTTCAAGAGAGTAATCATGTCCTCCCTCAACCTCCTCTTCTCCAAACTGAACATTCCCAAGTCCCTCAGCTTTTCCTCTTTGGGCTTGGTCTCCAGGTATTCCAGGTGTTTGATCTAGTTTCTGGATCAAAGCAAAAAGGCTTCTGGTGTAGAGAGCTTTTCAGAATAACAGCAGCTGCTTCAATAAACTTCCATTAACGCTAAGCAGAGTTCACTTCTCCAGGAACCTGCCACTGCTATGACAGAGGTGCTGCTGGTTATGATTATATCATCCATTTGATGTAACAGTGAGCCCCAAGGGCACCATGAGACCTGTCATTGTGTTTCATGGTGCCCATTTCCTTTCCCCCCCCACAGCAAAGAATCACCCCTGGATTTAGGGTTGCCAAGTCCCTCCGCCACTGAGGCACGGAACTCCTCTTGCACACGAAATGCATGTGGCACGATGATGTCACCCAGAAGTGACATCATCATGCACAGCACGTCACACTGGGGACACTCTTGGATTCATGGTAAAAACTCTATTGTACCATAGAGTTCATTGCGAATCCTAGAGTGTCTCTGGAGTAATGTGCCTGGTGCAATGGCATCACTTCTGGGTGACAACATCACAAAGGGCACATTGCATGACAATGGGGCTCTTTGGGGGCAGGGATCCCCCACCGTTGCCAGGGAGATTTTTTGGGAGGAAGTGCCTAGGGAGAATGTGACATCATTTCATGATGATGCTCTAGGAATTACCACTAATCTCTATGGCATAATACAGAGAGATGGGGAAGTTCCTAGAGCACTGCTGTAGAGGGCATTCTCCAGTGCATCTCATTGTCTTGGCAGCAGGGGATCTTCTGTAGCAAAAAATGCAAAAGAATCCCCTTCTGTGTGCAAGCATTCTCCCTCACTGAATAGAAAGGACAAGTGTGGTGGCTGACTTTTCATTCAGAAAAATCTGCAAGGTGAATGAACACTGGCATGCGTGCATGTTTGCATGTAGGCATGGAAAATGTGCACAAATTGAGTGCTTTGAACAAAGGGTTTCACACATTTCCCAATCAATACAGGGAATCACCTCTGCAAAAACACTCTGGAGAGTCTTTGGGCAGCAATCCCCGAATGGAGAATAGATGTACTGATTTTGGCGACCAAGGCAGCATGCAAAATTTCCTGTTACCTTGTCACTTTTGCTTGCATGTAAATGTCTGCAATTATCACACTTACTGGTAATTATGCCTATTAACCATTTGGAGTTTCTGCTGCTTTGGTTTTGCTTTGGACTCTGTATCATTACACGGGGGGAGTTTTAAAAAAAAATTAAATTATGGAGCGGAACAATCAGGTTCCACCCAACCTCCTCTACATTTTCGGCTTCTACAACTTTTGTCGAGCAATGAAATTGTAAGCAGATCGGATCATGTCTGTTAGGATAATGCCATGCTTCTCCTTTCAAAACAGGACCTACCGTGGCACCCTTTCCCCTTCCTACTTCAGTCCTAAGCAAGGTAAAAGTAACCATGACAGCTTCAGTGTAGGGTGGAAACGGTTGGTAATTACAACTCAGTCTGTGGAAGGGATAGTTAATGGAATTAATAAATTGCTTGTTACCCCACAATCAAAAAGCCTAAACAATAATATGACCTTCAGTCAACACAACGCAAAAAAGTGCTACTTAAACCAACCCTAAAAACAGCAGCTACAGAGTACAGACAGGGTGATAAATAAGTTTGTGAGTTTTCTTTTCACCTTTCCACCCTCTCCCCGTGTTCATTTCGTTTCATTTCACTTTTTGCTTGGTCATGCAAAAGTTGAGTTAGGAACGGGACAAGCAATGGCAATCTATGGGCTCAATTTAGCATCTTGGTTTGGAGGGTTAGCAGAAAGCAGCGAGGAGAGGAAATGTCCGCTGTACACTTCATTACACCCTATGGGAACTGGTCTCCATAGGATAGAACGGATAATCGATTTGTGGGTATCTGGGGCTCTGGGGGAGCTGTTTTTTGAGGTAGAGACAACAAATTTCAGCATAGCATCTGGTGCCTCTCCTCCAAAAAAACCTATATAAACACCAGGTTTCAAAAAGGTTGGATTAGGGAGTCCAAATTCTATGAGCCCCCAAGAAGGTGCCTTCTTTAATACACTGACATGAGTCTTATATAAGTTCATACCTTAGATTACTTATTAATATTTGTCACAGGTTACTTTCAATAGTTGATTCTCCTTGTGTGACTGCTCTCTACATTTAGCAACCCCCCCCCCCGGTGAAGTCTGGAGATTTCCTGGGATTACAACTGATCTCCAGGCAATGGATCACTTTACTCAGAGAAAACAGCCGCTTTGGAAGGTGGACTTTGTGGCATCACACCCCCCTGAAGTCCTTCCCCTCTCCAAACCCCAACCTCCTGAGGCTGCAGTCCCACAAATCTCCAGGGATTCCCCAAGCTGGAGGTGGCAACCCTACCACTGGTCCATCTAGTCCAGCATCTGGGTTTACAGAGCGGCCAACCAGCTGCCTTGAAGGGCCAACCAGTAGGGTACAAGAGGACTGGGCCAAAGCATAAAGCTATTTGTTTAGCACGTTGCCCCCGGTCCAAGGATAGCAACTGTTCCTGCTTGTCAAAACTGCTGAAAATGACAGCGTTAAGAGCTTTGTGCATTCGATGGCATATACAGCCGTGACAGCCTCAGCGCCGCAACCACAGTCCGCTTGACTCTGACACACTTTATTTGAAGACATGCATGTATAAAGATCAGCAGCAATTGCCGATTTCCCTCGCCTCCCACATTACCATAGAGCTACCGCGACAGACAATCCCCCCTTAGGTGCAATTTTGTCATCCTCTATTAATCCTTTCAATCCTCCCCCAATCCTGCGGTCTTGTTACGTAGTAATCCCCCAATTGTTCCGCTGTGGGAACACTGGGAAATCTCTGCTGTCCTCCGGGGCAGACGCAGCTCTGACAACAGCCACTCGGACACCTCCTGCTCATCGGGGCCTTAACCCGGAGCCGTGGCGTCAAGAGTAAATGATCACCGGCGTCTGGAATGTCAATGTAAAATTAACATGGGGCCTCCCACCGCAGATGGCTGCAGAAACCTAGATGTCTTTTTAAAGGTCGCTCGGACACTAAAGCAACGTGTTTCGTTTAGGTTTGACTCCAGCCCCTACTGGGGGACACATAAAAGTTGCAGCTGAGCTCACTGGCTCCTCCCACCTGTCATTCCCAGCATTAGGGTCTGCTCCAGGAAGCACTCGCTGGAGAAGCCCCTGATGCTGGGAAAGACAGAAGGCAAAAGAAGAAGGGGACGGCAAAAGAGGAGACGGCTGGACAGCGTGACTGATGTGACTAACATGAATTTGAGCAGACTTCGGGGGATGGTGGAAGACAGGAGGGCCTGGCGTGACTACGTCCATGGAGTCTCAAAGAGTCAGACTCAACTTTGTGACTGAACAACATCAAACCTGGCTCCACGTCACTCTCAATAGTCCAAAGTTACCAAGGGCTTAGAATTCAGCAATGGGTGTCAGTGTTTCCCAAGGAACCATTTTGAATTTCAGCAGTGGGATAGCTATGGGTGAGTGGAGGGAATTGCAACAAGACTTCATAAACAGGGTTTGATGGGGCCTAGAGGCTTCCCAGAGTTACGGCATATGTCTAGACTACAGAGATCAGTTAATGGCTGCCTTGGGGAGCGGGTTTTATGGCATTTTACCCCACTAAGGTCCTTTCCGTTCCCCAACGTCACCCACCCCAGGCTCTGCCTCCCAAAATCTCTATGAATTCCCCAACCCAGAGGTGGCAACATTAGCTCCAAGCTTTAGTGTGGATATGAATTGAAAACTGAATTACAAATGAGTTGTGAAGACTTTTTGACCCTGCAGTTTTATAATTCATAATATTTAGTCCTGAGGAACAATTGCAAGTAAACAGAAATGCAGGGGTTTTTTTGTGTAGCAGGAACTCCTTTGCATATTAGGCCACATCCCTGATGTAGCCAATCCTCCAGGAGCTTACAGTAGGCCCTGTACTAAGAGCTCTTGAAGGACTGGAAGAATTTTTTTTGTAGAAAAAGCCCAGCAGGAACTCATTTGCATATTAGGCCACACCCCTGATGCCAAGACAGCCGGAACTGCATTACGGTGCATTCCTGCTTTACCAAAAAAAAAAAAAAAAGCCCTGGTTTTAGAAATTTCCAGCCTGCAAAGTCAGTTTTTATTCCATCCAAATGATGAATTTGTAGCTAACCCAACTCTCTAAAATCTGACTGATCATTTGGCAGACTCTATGAAAATAAGATGCTTGTTTGCTAATTAACTGCACAAAGGTCTACTGTCAGAGACACACTCAACAGTGTTCCTCACTTAGGCAAAACGGAGAGGGAGCTTTTCCCCAACATGTAGTGGATCTCAGCAGGAATTTCAGTTCTGGAATGAACAAAATAAATGAAGACCTGTATCAGGGAAATATATGGTCATGCTAATGCCTACCCCCAAGCAAGCGTGGAATTCTAGCAGCAGCGCCTTTGCATATTAGGCCACACACCCCTGATGTAGCCAATCCTCCAAGAGCTTACAAAAAAGAGCCTTGTAAGCTCTTGGAGGATTAGCTTCATCAGAGGTGTGTGGCCTAATATGCAAAGGAGCTCCTGCTAGAATTCCAACCCTACCCCTAGACAACGCAAAACTAAAACCAACAGACTTGATTTCCCTTTTTCTTTGCTTAAAGTTACCATATTTTGAAAAGCAAAAAAAAAAAGAGAGAGAGACATATTTCCCAACTGACTACTTTAAACAAGCAATCACTAGGGCTTTTCTTTCTTTTTTAGAAGGAACACAGCTTACAACTGGGCTTGGTGTCAGGGGTGTGGCCTAATATGCAAAGATGTTCCTGATGGGCTTTTTCTACAAAAACAAAAGCCTGGCCATCGCTATGACAAATCTAATTTTAAATAGAGCGCCCTGTGGCAGAGTGGTAAGCTGCAGTACTGCAGGTCAAGCTCTGCTCATGACCTGAGTTCAATCTCAGGTAGCCGGCTGAAAGTTGACTCAGCCTTCCACCCCTCTGAGGTCATAAAATGAGTATTCAGCTTGCTGGGGGGAAAGTGTAGATGACTGGGAAAGGCAAGGGCAAACCACCCCATAACAACATGTCTGCCAAGGAAACATCCTGATGTGGCATTACTCAACGGGTTGTAATGACCCAGTGCTTGCACAGGGGACTACCTTTACCTTTAACCTTTACTAATTTTAAATATCCCTATTATTTAAACTGTGATAACGGCCATTCGCTAGGAATATTCCTAACCTTCCAACCCCAAAAGAGGAGGTTTTCATCAGCTTTTAATATAGGGCCCAAAAGAGGACAGGCAACAAAAAGAGAGAACATGTCCTTCGCAAAGAGGACCTCTGGTAAACCTTTGCTAGATTTGTGCCACAGTCCTGCAGCCAGTCTCCAATAAGAATTTAAAATGAAGTAGGCCTTCTCCTTTTTCTGGGAAAAGCAGTCATGTGATGAAGGTCTGGGCTTTCCAAAGGCTTTCCAACCTCCAGGATGGGGCTGGAGATATCCCAGAACTACAACTCATCTCCAGACTACAGAGACCAATTCCCCTGGATAAGATGGCTGCTTGGGAGGGTGGGCGCTTATGGCATTACACTCTGCTGGGGTCACTCCCCAAATGCCACCTTTCCAGGCTCCGCCTTCACATTATTATTTTATTTATTAAATTTCTGAATCGCCTCATCCCAGCCAATGCCAGGCTCTAGGCAACGTATAACATCAAATCTCCATGACTTGGAGAAATGGGAGAGTGGGAATGACATCGCTTGAATAAAAAAACAGAAGGGACATCATGGCTGCTCTAGAATTTACAACTATAAGGGTTTTTTTGTGTGTAAATTCTAGAGTGTCTAATATCACTTCCCTAGGGCTTTTTTTGTAGCAGGAACTCCTTTGCATATTAGGCCACACTCCCCTGGTGTACCCAATCCTCCAAAAGCTTACAGGGCTCTTCTTACAGGGCCTACTGTAAACTCTTAAAGGATTGGCTACATCAGGGGTGTGTGGCCTAATATGCAAAGGAGTTCCTGCTACAAGAAAAGCCCTGCACGTCCCAGTTTTTTTACCAGAAGTGTCATCTGTGTGCTGGTGCACTGGTTCCCTTGTGTTATATTAAGTGAGGATCTTAACCTTTGCCCTCTTCTAACTCTCTAATCGCTACACACTGGCAATAAATCAGGGTCACCAAGGGTGGAATTCTAGCAGGAGCTCCTTTGCATATTAAGCCACACACCTCTGATGAAGCCAATCCTCCAAGAGTTTACAAGGCTCTTTTTTGCAAGCTCCTGGAATATTGGCTACATCAGAAGAAGAAGAAGACTGGATTTATATCCTGCCCTATACTCTGAGTCTCAGAGTCTCAGAGTGGTCACAACCTCCTCTACCTTCCCTCCCCCCTCCACAACAGACACCCTGTGAGGTAGGTGGGGCTGAGAGATTTTTTACAGCAGCTGCCCTTTCAAGGACAACTCCTACGAGAGCTCTGGCTGACCCAAGGCCATTCCAGCAGGTGCAAGTGGAGGAGTGGGGAATCAAACCCGGTTCTCCCAGATAATAAGAATCCATGCACTTAACCACTACACCAAGCTGGCTCTCACCGACATCATTGGCAACGGCTTGCAGCACAACAATCAGGGGTGTGTTGCCTAATATCCAAAGGAGCTCCAGCTAGAATTCCACCCCTGAGGGTCATCAAACCCAAAATGAACTTGAAGATAATATTTTTTTCCCACTGCAGCAAAAAAAAAAAAAAGTAGGGGGGAGAGGATTAAAAAACCCCACAAACACACACACACAACCCTGTGGTGTCACTGGCAACAGTTTACAACACAACAATCCCGCCAGTTTGCAAAATTTACAAACATGGCAGAACACTCATTACCTTAGAGAAACTGTGTGTTGCAATTAGTATAAATAACATCCTGACAAAATGGGCTTCCGCATTATCGCAGGCGCCGCTTCCAAAAATGCAAAAAAGGCTTGAAGGAAAGATTTGGAGAGATTTGCCATGGCAGTCGAGAGAAGGAGGTCAAATCGCCTGGCTTCCTGCCACACTTTGCCTCCCTGTTCACTCGAAGCACTGCCCAGAAATTTGGACTGCGGCAGAAAGGAGACAGATTGTTTCCAGCTTGCCTCTTTTTCACATCCCTCCCTGTCCCCAGAAAGCCTTCCAACTTCATTCCCTTTCTGATATCCAATTCCGAGAAACGTACAGTGGCATCTGACAAAAACCTAGAAACAGTTCTTTCAAGAAACCAAGGAAATTGCTAGTTCCAGGGGACTGCACAGAAAACACTGTAATATTCAGGGTTGTCAAACTCATTTCTTATAAGGGCCGGATCTGACATAAATGAGACCTTATTGGACCGGGTCAAGTCAGACTGGGCCATGTGTGTTCCTATTTAAAATTAGGTAAGAGAGATACAAACTTTATAAAGGACACAAACACAATTAAACATTTTTTTTAATTAAACTAAAACATGCTTAAAACATCAGTACTCAGTCTTAAAGGTGTTTTCTTTATATTTCTCCCATGGGATCCAGGGAACTGGGCAAAGGAAGCTCTGGCTCTTTCATTCCTTCCCCAAGGGGCCAGGAAGGGGAGGAGCCTCAGCCAATAGAAGGAAAAGAGGCTTGGCTCAGTAGCTCTACTGTCCGATTGAGAGAGCCTGGCAAAGCAAGCTCTGCCTCCTCCCCTTTCTCCCCCTTTCTCCTCAGCCAATGGAGAAAATTAAGGTTTTGCTCTGTAGCTCCTGTGTGATTGAGCAAGCCTGGCAAAGCAAGCTGTGATGCAGAAGGAAGCAAGAGGGAGGGAGATGGAAGCAGATGACAGCCAGTTGTTCAGGGGCCTGATAGGAGCCCTCGGGGGGGGGGGGGGCTGATTTGGCCCCCAGGCCGTGTGTTTGACACCCTTGCAGTATATGTTCCTGTAGCTCCAACTGGATCAGGGCCTCCTGGAGAAATTTAATTCTGGGTGTACGTTTTTGTGTGCGTGTACACTTATACCCAACAGCTTATACCCAGAATTAAATTTTCCTGGTTTATACAGATGCCACTGGACTCAAATGTCGTTCTGTTGTTTCAGGCCAACCCAGCTACCCTTCTGAATCTCTCCTAGAGAAGTTGTAAGTTCTCCCAATGAAGATTTTGGCCTGTTGACCCTGCTGTTGTTCTAGAACTATCTAAAGCAATGGGCAAAATAGTCCCACCCCCTTCTGCCCCCTGAGATGAATACATGAAGCTGCTTTATCCTGAGACCACTGGGTCATCCAGGTCAAATTTACCTAATTTTGACCAGCAGCAGCTCTCTGGGATCTCAGGTCTGTCACAGCAACTACAACCTGACCCTTTTAACTGCAAATTCCAAGGACTGCCAACAGAGCTGGATTAACAATGAGGCCAAGTAGGCACTGGCCTATAGGCCCTCATGCCTTTAGGGGCCCCAGTCTGCCATTTCTCCCCTGCTTGCAGCCCTCCCGGCCTGCACGCGCAGCCAGCAACTGAGCCGCTCTTTGCCTGACTCGCCTGGTGCGGCTGCTGCTGCCGTTGTTGCCAAGTTTGCCTCTCTCTGCCTCTCCCCGCAGCTTTGGCAAAGGGGCTTTTGAGGAGGTGCCTGCAGGCTGCATTAAGGGCTGTGGGGCTGGTGCTCAGACCCTGAGATAATTTGCGAGGGGGCCCCCAAGATTTTGGCTGCCTAGGGACCTCCAGAGGGTTTAATCAGGCATTGATTGCCAAGCAGACACTCTACCACCGAGCCATGGTCTCAGTCCAAGATGACAAATTTACTCTGTATCATTATTAATTGTTCAGTTGTGACTTTATTGACAGACCCTGAAGGAAAGGGATGTGGTCACTGCCAATGTTCCCTCTAGGGTTGCCAAGTACCTGTGTGCCTCCGGTGGGGGACTATCTTCGTATTGTACCATACAGTTTTCCCTCCCAAATGGCTAGAGTGTCTGGGAAAACCATAGAGTTTTCCCGAAAAAGCCTAGAGTGGATGCCGCACGCCATCACCATGACATCACTTCTGGGTGATGTCATCACACCGGTGACATTGGGGGAGGTTCCCTTTGCTGGTGCAACGTGGGCTGGGGTGTTGGGAACCTCCCGGGTGGGAGAACCCTCTAAGCTATAGAGTCTTGTGAGCAAAAATTCTACTTTGTGAGCTACTGGCATTCAAGTCATGAGCTACTGCATAAGTTAGTTTGCTCAGGAGCTATTTTTCGTGAGCTAAGACAAAGATGTGTGAGCTGGAAGCCAAAAAAGCTGTGAGTTAGCTCACACGAACTCATCTTCGAGGGAACACTGGCCACTGTAGGGTTGGTCTCCTGTCCTGCAGCAGATATACCAGCCTGTCCCCAACTTTTTGGAACTTTGAGCACCTTTGCAATCCTGACATAGGGTGGCAGGCATAGGCTCCTACAGGAGGCAGAGCCAGTCTCAAAATGGCTGTCTGGGAGGGGCCTGGAGATCTCCTGCTTTTACAGCTGATTTCCAGCTAGCAAAATTCAGCTCCCCTGAAGAAAAAGGCTGCTATGATGGGTGGAGTCTATGGCAGTGTACCATGCCGAGGCCCCTCCCCTCCCCAAACCCCACTCTCTCCTGGATCCATCCCCAAAGTCTCCCGGCAACCCTAGCTTATCTTCAGTCACACAGTGAAGATCCTAGTGCTGTGATGTCAAGCTCTTCCAAAGCAACAGTTTAAAAAAAAAACCCATCTGCACAGCCAATCAAATCATCAATGGCCAATCAGTAACCTTGGTGGGCAAAAGCCCTACCTGGCCCCACCCACTTTCTAAAACACTTGGAGGGCTCCAGAAAAGGCTTTTTTGGGGGGTGCCCTCGTGCTCATGGACACCACATTGGGGACACCTCGTTCAGGGTTTCCTGGCTTTGGTTCCTACCAGAGGGCTTTCTCTGATCCGTGTTCCAAACATCCCTCGTAAGGAAGTCCCAATTTACAACATAGATGGAGCATGTGAGCTTGAGATTTCTCTAGGCTCATTCCTCTAATGGCCATGATTATGTGTGAATTATGAGAAGAAGGCTACCACTTGAATAAAAGTTATCTGGATTGAATACGGCTTGCCGCATCAGGTCTTGGCATCGCCCGGCCTTAAGCACATTAAGATGAACATCAGGAAATAACATTGCGCTAAACTTAGACGGGAAAAGGGGGTGAGCCAACGCAGAGTGCAATTTAATTTCCACGTTTCGCAACGGGAGGACGCCGGCTCCTTGCTGCTTCCATCTTTAATTGGCCATTTTTTATGTGGTGAGTGAAAGCCAGCCAATTTTCTCCTGAGAAGTTGTACTATAATCTTGACTCAATAAGAGCTATACACTTCTTATTTGTCTATAGCACCACGGGGAACGAGATGAAACACCACCAAATGAGGATTTTTCCTCCCCCCACTTTTCTAATCTGAAAAAATTAACTGTTCAACTCAAAAGGGGGCATTTATACACCACCAATTTAGCTTCGAACCAGAGCAAACAGTCTTCTCGGGGAAGAAAGGGGACCAAAGGGAATATACAACGGCACCTGAATTAATTCCAGAACGCTTTCCCCCTAATAGTAGATGAGCTTTCTTTTATGCTAGAGCGGTTTATGAGATCCCGTCTACAATAGGCAAATGCTTTTGGCGCATTAAAAAGGTATCATAGCACTTAACCTCGGGGAGAGAAAAAAAAGAGAGTAAAATCTAAAATTTAATCTTCTTTTGCAATATACACCCAAGTGCAATATTTCCTGGAGACCAGTTATTACAATCAGCAACATCAATGAACTCGCTTTTTGAGTGATTGTCCCACTTCAGAATGCAATGGGAAATATAAGTTCCTGCACAGTAAAAACCGGCAGAGAGAAAAGTGAAGACCAGCCTTTCCTTCCTTCTGAATGAGGAGGTGCATTTAAATATTAAGCCATCTCTGCCATTACCGGAACAGTCCAGTGACAATAGGACCGTATCATTTTGCCCTTTGCTAACCCCCCCCCCCCCAGCCGTTCTATGGGATGTCCAACCATGTTTACCAGGAGACTGTGCTATCCACAAATCTCCCAATACATCCAGTGACTATGTTGCATGAAGAAGGGCAACACAGAAACATAGCCTAGGAACACGTGAATGCAAACCTTGGAAAAACCCAGGACTCAGATTGAGCCAGGAGAAGACGACGAGGGAGGAGGAGGAGATGATGATGATGAACGTGGACACGTGTTGCCTGAACAAGGGCAACACAGGCACATAGCCTAGGAACACGTGAATGCAAACCTTGGAAAAACCCAGGACTCAGATTGAGCCAGAAGAAGACGACGAGGGAGGAGGAGGAGATGATGATGATGAACGTGGACACGTGTTGCCTGAACAAGGACAACACAGGCACATAGCCTAGGTACAGGTGAATGCAGACCATGGGAAAATCCAGGGGTCAGATTGAGCCAGAAGAAGGAGGAGGAGGAGAAGGTGATGATGATGATGGTGGTGGAGATATTGGATTTATATCTTACCCTATACTCTGAATCACAGAATGGCTCACAATCTCCTTTACCTTCCTCCCCCACAACAGACACCCTGTGAGGTGGGTGGGGCTGGAGAGGGCTCTCACAGCAGCTGCCCTTTCAAGGACAACTTCTGCCAGAGCTATGGCTGACCCAAGGCCATTCCAGTAGCTGCAGGTGGAGGAGTGGGGAATCAAACCCGGTTCTTCCAGATAAGAGAGCTCTGGCTGACCCAAGGCCATTCCAGTAGCTGCAGATGGAGGAGTGGGGAATCAAACCCTGTTGTCCCAGATAAGTGTCCGCGCGCTTAACTGCTACACCAAACTGGACACATGAGCACACAAAGTTGTCTTATACTGAATCGGACCATCAGCCCATGGAGGTCAGTGATGTCCACTCGGACTGGCGGCAGCCCTCCCAGATCTCAAGAAGGGGTCTTTCTCATCAGCTGCTGCCTGGTCCTTTTAACTGGAGATTCCAGGGGTTGACCTTTGAGGCCTTCTTCATGTCAAGCAGATGTTCCGCCATTGAGTTGCAGCCCCTCCCCACACCTGTGTGATAAGTATGTATGTTGCCACCAGGGTTTTTTTGGGTTTTTTAGCAGGAACGCACAGGAACACAGCTCCAGCTGGCTCGGTGTCAAGGGGTATGGCTTAATATGCAAATGAGTTCCTGCTGGGGGTTTTCTGTATGAAACAATGGTGATGTCAGGAGGTGTGGTCTGATATTTAAATGAGTTCCTGCTGAGTGTTTTCTACCACAAAGCAGAGCGACCACACGTATCAAGAGGAGCTCGGGCAGGTCTCATTTTGTGCAGGAGCTCCCAGGAGTGGAGCTCCAGAACCTCTACATTTTATTGTGCTTTCTTTCTTTCTTACCCCCTCCCCCCAAAAAAATTCTTCTGTGCTCCATTGTTCAAACCCCCTCTGAGAATCTTGTCGAACTCTAAGATTTGACAAACTTCCTAATATTCCCCCCCACACACACACACACACACAAAAGGGGAAATAATAAAAATGTATAAAGCAAACAGATGGGAAGCTTCCTCATGCTGCCGTGGCCACATAGGAGAAAGTAATTGAAAAAGTCTGAAGGGAGTAAGGTTTTGTTATTTAATTTAATCTAATTTTTAGATTTATATCCCGCCGTATCCCGCAAGGGGGCTCAGGGCGGCTTACAACAATAAAACAGTTACAGTTAAAACAATATAATAAAAAAACAGACATTACGAAACAGGACAATTCTAATTCAAGAAGCATTTTCAGGTAGATGCTGAGCTGACAGACTTTAGTCCACCTTCCGGTGACGTCAGGGGTGTCTGGCATGTGCAAATGAGTTATGCAAATGAGCCATGCTAATAAGCTCCACCATGATCCTGAAGCACAGGTAACACACATTTCCATCATGCCCCACGGTTAGGTTCCTGGGGCATGAAGTTGTAGTCTCTGAATGCAAACGGTTCCGGTGGGAACGTTTCTGGTCCTCTGAACTACAAACACATGAAAATCCAGGTCTTGGAAGGAACCTGACAATGCTTACTTAATGCAGACCTCAGATTCAGCAGGAGCTCACAGGAGCACAGCTCCTGAACCTTTCCGACAGTTACACCTCCTCTTTCCCACCTTGTCCATTGAATAGTAGGTGCAGCTGCATAACAATCCCTGGATGAGGTCGACTACCTTTTTTTCTACAAAACAACCCCTGACTAAACGGTGCATTACTGTTGTCAACAAGACAGCCTCAACTGGACCCTCAGGAAGATTGGCTCAGGAGAGCCAGTTTGGTGTAGTGGTTAAGTGTGCAGACTCTTATCTGGGAGAACCGGGGATGATTCCCCACTCCTACACTTGCAGCCGCTGGAATGGCCTTGAGTCAGCCATAGCTCTCGAAAGAGTTGTCCTTGAAAGAGCAGCTGCTGTGAGAGCCCTCTCAGCCCCACCCACCTCACAGGGTGTCTGTTGTGGGGGGAGAAGAGATAGGAGACTGTAAGCCGCTCTGAGTCTCTGATTCAGAGAGAAGGGCGGGGTATAAATCCGCAGTCTTCTTCTGGTGCTACGAGCACACAGTTAGCTATTTAGCCTCAGTTCTACCCTCACACACACACACACACACACAGAGTCCAAATCTCATTGCTTGAAAACAGCCTTGGATGCAATCAGCTTGCGCTCATTAATCCATAAACTGTAGATTCTGAATCACGCTGCCAACAAACACAACGTTGTTGCATTGTTCCAATGGAGAACTGATCTGATTAATCAAATAGCTCTGATTTCCCTCCCCGGGTGTAATCGGTGTCCAGGACAATGCCATGCAAATGCTGCCGATGAAACTGCCGACGCTGGCGCGCTCTTCTTCCTTACTTTGCTAAATTTACCTCCGAAAACATCAATTTTTCATCCCGTTCAATCAATTATCCTCCATTGGCATGTTCTGCACGCGCTCGGCGTGTATTTTCAAAAAAACAACAACAGTGTTGCGTTTGAGGCTCTGAAACGCAGGTCCTGCCGTTTATCGAGCGTCTCTGCACTCTCACGTCACCTTGCATGAAATGCAGGCGTAAACATTGTCTTTGACGAATGCTCTGAAAGGGCAGGAGGAGAAGAAAGCCGGTCTCATGCAAAACCAGGGGGTGGGCCCTGTTGATCCCGCAAATCAAAGTGCTCTGTTGCAGGCCAACACTAAAGGCAGTATTCGTGGCAGGTAGGGTTGCTGACCCCCAGGTGGTACCCAGAGATCTCCCGCCCAGGGCTCTTTTTTCTAGCAGGAGCTCCTCTGCATATTAGGCCACGCCCCCTGATGTAGCCAATCCTCCTGGAGCTTACAGGAGGCCCTGTACTAAGAGCCCTCTAAGTTCTTGGAGGATTGGCTACATCAGGGGGCGTGGCCTAATATGCAAAGGCGCTCCTGCTAGAAAGAGCCCTGCTCCCACCATTACAGTTGATCTTCAGATGACCAAGATCAGTTCCCCTGGAGAAAATGGTTGCTTTGGAAGGTGGACTCGAATGCATTGAAGTTCCTCCCCTCCCCAGACTTCACCCTTCTTAGGCTCCACCCCCAAATTCTCCAGGTTTTCCCAATCCAGAGTTGGCAACCCTATTGACAGGGCTGGCCCTAGACTGTCTGATACCCTAGGCAGGGCTAACTTCTGGCACCCCACCCCCCTGCACTGATAACATCAAATCACATGGGGGTGCCCAATGGCCAGCACCCTATGCAATCACCTAGCTTGTCAAGTAGCAGGGCCAGGCCTGCCTATTGGCTAGTTCAGCATTTTGAAGCCCAACTTGGGACCTCATCTCTGACTACCCGACATGACAAAAGGCATGGTATTGATGGGGGGAGGCAAGCCCCCTCTCCACTGAAGCAGGGACCTCCAGACTAGAGGTCAGTCCCCCTAAAGAAAAGGGCACCCGATGGCATCACAACCCCATTGCACTCCCTCCCCAAACTCCACCTTCCGTAGATCTCCAGGGATTTCCCAAACTGGGGTTGGCAACCCTAGTTGTAAAATCTGAACACAGATATTCTGGGATAGCTCCCTAAGGCAGGTCTTTTCACGCCCCTGATCTCTGGCCAATCCGTTTCCAGCACAGGAGAACCTGATGAAGTTATACTTTCCCACTGAGGCTGGGTCAAATGCATTCATCTGGGTTGCCCTCCAGCCTTCTGCTCTTCGTGGCTTAGCAGGAATTTGAAAATGAAAACCCAACATGAGCCCATTTCCAATGTTACATTTTAGGCAACAGGGAGCACATAGTACCCGCAATCCTCCCCATAAGCATGGTCGCCATTTTGCCTGAAAAGGGCGCTGCATCCATGAGCAGACCTGCAGACAGATAAATATAGGCAACAAATGCTCAAGAAAACCATACCCACCACCAGGGAATTTTTTTTGTAGAAAAAGCCCAACAGGAACTCATTTGCCTATTAGGCCACACCCCTAGCATCACCATTGTTTCACATTGGGACTTTTTTGTAGAAAAAGCCCAGCAGGAACTAATTTGTATATTAGGCCACACACCCTTATACCAGCATTGTTTCACACTGGGCTTTTTTGTAGAAAAAGCCCATCAGGAACTCATTTGCATCTTAGGCCACACCCCCTGGTGCCAAGCCAGCAAGAAATGTGTTCCTGTGCTTTCCTGCTCAAAAAAAGCCCTGCTCACCACTATCACATGCACCACAACCCTAATTATTTTTAAGAAAGAAAGGGGAATGGCTCTCATTGACTTTCTAGATTCTCACTATAACCCGGGAAGCACATCTGGGATTGTATAAAACTTGAAGTGGAAAACAGCCATAAGGGTGGTTTGCGGAACCATATGAAAGCAGAGACTCCGGGGTGCATTGCCAAAATCTTGTTCTACAGTATTTATTCCACTAGGAGAAAAAGGAATCCACATATTAGGCCTTAATATCTATATATCCAGTCATTTTTATCTGCTTTTGCACATCTTTGGCTCATGTAGCCCATAAGAATTTATTGTCTATTCAAAATTTCTTTTTAAAAAAACGCTAGAACAAACCTTGTATCAGATTACTGCAATGTGGTCTGCAGTCAATACGCATTAACTGGAGTTGCTCTTGAACTACTTATTTGCTTGCAGTCTGAATAGATCCATGCTCTCTCTTCGTCTTCCCTATGCGCTGTTTTTTGAGCCCCAGGGTATACGCAGATGGAGTTGCTTAAAAATCCACCGAAGAGTTAGAGGCACCTGTTCGTGCAATTAGCACCGGGATAAAGGCTCATTATCACCAGTCAGAAAGTGAGAGAGAGAGAAAACAGGAGAGGGGACCGAGGTGTTTCCACTACACTTTCCAGCTGCCCCCCCCCCTCCATGTTCATTTCAATTATTGCAGTGCAGTGCAGACTTTATCAGTGCCAGTTCAGGTATCACCATCATCCCCATTACCATTTCAGACTACAGACTATATCTGTAATCATGTCTAACTAACAGCTTCATTAGGGCTATTTTTGTAGCAGGAACGCCTGTGCATATTAGGCCACACCCCCTGATGCAGCCAATCCTCTGGGAGCTTAGTACAAGGCCTACTGTAAGCTCCAGGAGGATTGGGTACATCAGGGGGTGTGGCCTAATAGGCAAAGGGGCTCCTGCTACAAAAAAAAGCCCTGGTGTGTCTTTAGGAACAACTTGGCAACTCACTGCTGTGATACCCAAGTTTAATTTAATCTAAATTTTATATTTATATTCCACCCTTTCCTGCAAGAGGGCTCAGGGCAGCTTACCGCAGAAGTTTAGGGTTCCAAATCCATGGAGGGGGAAGGGGAATCTCTCCTCATCTTTCTTTCTTCACCTGGAAGACTATTTTTTTTTTAAAAAAAAATGTTATCAGGCCAAAGGCATGACATCACTTCCAGGGACATCACTTCCAGGGAAATGCCAGAACTCTATGGTAAAACCTCGAGTGTCTGTCCCACCTGGTTGGTCTCCCACTGGTTTGTTTCTAAACCACTCAATGGGCCTATATACTAAATCACCGGGTAATCCATGGGAGTAGGAGAGAAAGTACTATCTGTGTCTGGTGGTGAAAAGTGTTGTCCAAAGTAGCAGCCAACTTAGGGTGACCCCCCCCCCCCCAGGGTTTTCAAGGCAACAGAAGTTCAGAACTGATTTACCATCTCCTGCTTGAACTTCCTTGGTGGTCTCCCATTCAAGTGCTAATCAGGGCTGAGACCCAGTTTAGCGTCCAAGATCCATCTAGTACATCTTTATGGCACCCTTCCACCAAGGCAGTGGATATGATTCCTCTCTCTCTCTTCCCCTAGTGACAGTAGTACGAAATAAGTAATGCTGAGTGAGTGATTGGGTCAAGCTCACCCAGCTAGTTTCATGGGAGGCTGGGGAAATAAACGACGTCTCTCAGCTCCTAATCCAACACTATAACCAATCCACCATCCAGTCTTATGAATCCATTCAACTAGTGCAGATAATTTTGCATAGAAGTATAAAAACGCACCCCAACCTATGTTCCTCACATTCAACAGCTGAACAGTGGCATTTCCAAAAAGATCCGGTCTTTTTTTTTTTAAAGCCATGCTGAGAATCTTTCCTGTCCCTCACGGTAATCTTTCCCATAAATTAAATCTGAAACATCTCTCTAGAGCCTAGTGCCCAGAAAAGTTCAGTTGGTGGAATCTTAACAGAACTGTGTGGGGCTTGTTTCTCCCCAATTTAAAACAGATCCAACCTACTTATTTGTGAACCCTCAGGATAGTGGCCAAGCTTACACCCCCTCCCCGAGGAGAGTGTCCAGTTTCGTAAGGCTTCTAAAGAACACACTACCGAGGAGAGCCAGTATGGTGTAGTGGTTACGTGTCTGTACTCTTATCTGGGAGAACCTGGATTGATTCCCCACACCTCCACTTGCAGCTGCTGGAATAGCCTTGGGTCAGCCATAGCTCTTGCAGCATTGTCCTTGAAAGGTCAGTTTCTGGGAGAGCTCTCTCAGCCCTCTCTCAGTGTCTGTTGTGGGGGAGGAAGGTAAAGGAGATTGTAAGCTGCTCTGAAACTCTGAGATTTAGAGTGAAGGGCGGGATATAAATCCAATTTCTTCTTCTTAATGTTCAATCGAACCATCTTGCCATCCCGTCGTGTTTCAGGTGGGCTGAACACTTGAAAAAAAATGCAAAGCCCCGCTTGCAAGTTTTAAGAATCAAAAGTTCACAAGTTCACTTCTAGCTTTTTTGGGGTGGGGGGGGGGAGAAAGAAATGGAATCAAATTTTAAAACATAAGACAAAAATTGCTCAGGTGATGGGTGAGAAAGGGACTCTTGATGACACAGAGCAGGGCCAATCAGCACTTTGCACAGCCAACTTGCCCTGCAAAGTGGAAGAAACCGTTTGAGCCAAGCTCAATTTCCTATAAAATCAATGCAAGTGCACATGTACAGCTCAAGAGATTTTTATCCCAATATATTATACATGCTTATCCATGAGATGCACGAGTCCCTTTTTAGCTCATTTATCTGTTCCCTGGTGTGTGTGTTTTTTTAAAGGCAATGTTGCGGAGAATGGTTCTCACCACCTCTTTTCTGACTCAAATGAAACACCAAGGGGGAAGGGAACGCTGAAGTTCTTTTCCCTGCTCGGCTTTTTAGCGCACAGCCTAGCCGAAGGAGCGTGCTGTTCTTTACAGCCAGGGCGTCAGACTAGAAATTACCTGTCCACATCAACTATTCCTATTGTTCTTTCCCTGACATCTCTGACATATCCCTGCAAAAATCTGCCCAAGGGAAAGGACAGAGCTGTTCTCTCTTCCCGAGAAGGACAGAGTGTTGCAGAACATCGATCCTAATCTACCAGGAAGGAAAGGGATAAAAATTTGCTTTGCCATTTTGAGCCCCCACCCGGAGTTTAGAAATGGAATTGGACTTGGGGCTGCGTCCACATTAGGACTTGTGTGCTGTTGAATTTCTGCCTCCCATTGTAAGCGGAATTGAAATGGTGCACACAAAATCCACAATCACGGTTAAGTTTCTACTACCAATAGAGTTATGCACGGCTTCACCCCCTGACATTTTGTAGTTAGCTCCACCTCCCATGGTAGCAATTTTGTCATAAGCTCCACCTCCTGGGGCAGCCATTTTATGGTTGCACCCTATGCCAGAGTTCCAAAGGGGCCCTCAGGCTAAAAAGGGGTTGGAAAGAGGGCTGCCAGGTCCAATTCAAGAAATACCTGGGGACTTTGGAGGAGGAGCCAGGAGACTTTTGGGGTGGAGCCAGGAGCGAGGGTGTGGCAAGCATACTTGAACTCCAAAGGGAAATCTGGCCATCACATTTAAAGGGACCACACACCTTTGAAATGTCTTCCCTCCATTTGGAGTATAAGGGCACCTTCTTTTGGGGGTCATAGAATTGGACCCTCTCCTCCAATCTATTTGAAACTTGTGAGGGGGGATGTTTTGACAAAAGGCACCAGATACTACGCTGAACATCTGGAGCCTCTAACTCCAAAAATAACCCCCCACCGAGCCCCAGATATCCACAAATTGATTCTCCATTATACCCTATGGGAACTGGTCTCCATAGGGAATAATGGAGTGCCCAGCAGACATTTCCCCCCGCCACTTACTGGTAACCCTAAAGTGAGGGAACAGCCCCCAAACCGGGGGATCCCCTGCCCCCAACTGGAGGACTGGCAACCTTAGTTGGGGATCCCACTTTTAAAATTCTGGGAAGTTTTGAAGAATCTGGAAAATTAACAGCAAGAGTTGGCACTTTCTCTACAAGGTGTTTCTAAATCTCATCCACCATAAGATTCATAAGCCCTGGGTGAGCCATTTCGAATATTGCATTAGTGGAGAAGGATGACGTCCACATGAGTCATGCACAGCTTTTCCTCCAGCTTGTGTGCAAAGCATAAACCATTAATTTTAAAATTAGAATTTTTTTAAGCCTAAGGAACCGATACGTACAGCCTCATCCAGGAAAGCTTAGACAAAACACACAGTCTCTCCGTTTACAAAACAATGGCAATGTATAATATTTAACAAAGCGCCTCAACTTTGCAATACACTTATGCAATGCATCCAGTGCACGACACAGCTACTGTCCAAAATTCATCATAATTTTATCAATCCGATGATAAAAAAGAACCGGTCCAATTTCATTTCAGATATGCTATCCTTCCTCAAGGGACCGTCTTGCCATATTTATAGGTTCAGTAGACTTGAAGTGCCAAAATATCCCAGCTTCCTTACGTCTATATTTGTTTTTTATATATTTATGGAACGCCTCTACCAATTTCTATCTGTCAGCATTCAATAGTGTTTTGTTAAATATTATACATTACCATTCTTTTGTAAATGGAGAGACTGTTGTGTTTTTTCCCAAGCTACTTCACCTCCCTGGTTCTGTCCATTTCTGACGGCATCCAGGAAACAAAGCAGGAGTCAAGTTTCACCTTTAAGACCAACCAAGTTTTATTGAGAACGTAAGCTTTCGTGTGCTAAGCACACTTCATCAGACGAGGGGATCAGGTATTGTGGGCTGGAATACATGCAGTTTGTTGTTTAAGAGTGCAAACTGGCTGTGGTCACATGATAAAACTGTGGCTCAGTCATTTGGTCTGGATAGCTATAAAAGGTAATAAAGTTCCCTGCCAATTGGTGTTTTTGCAAATCACAGATGGACATGTATTTTCTAGTTGTAGGCTACCTAATTTACTTAGCATCAATCTATACGTTATAAACATCATTCTAGTCTGCCACTAGAAAATAAGAATACATAAAATGAAAATGTGTTAGGTATATGTAATATGATGAATAGCCAATATCCCTATTTTGAGTATGTCAATACAAATAATTATACTGATACACAATTCTAAAAAAGAAACAAATTGGAATACTGTGGCTATATAGCTATACTCACTGAGAGTGGGATTAGCACATGTAATGAAATAAAAAACCCAATATCCCTGTTCAGTCCTGGAGAGGTGTTTGTTCCAAGTTTCACAATAATTTGTAATTCAGCAATTTCTCTCTCCATTCTGTTCTTGAACTTCCTACCAGGAAAGGCATCCAGGAAAGCTGCAGATGATACTTATGCTTGCCATACAGCTAGGATTTTACCAGCTAGAGAGGAATTTTAGCACCTTGACGGGTTGCCAAAACCGGATAATGCCTAAGCCAGGAAAAAAAAATGCCAGCAGAGATATTTGTGCTGTTAATGTATTCCTGGGCAGCGCCGGTGCTAGGCTGCCACCCCAGGCAAGGCACCTCCCTGCCCCCAACCATCCGCCCACCATGCTTGCTGCCCCATCGCAAAGGGCCGGGAAGCTCCTCTCTTGCCGCCTGCCTCCCTCCCTGCAGTGGCTGTGGTGGCAAGAAGAGGCTCCTCCAGCCACCAACATAGCCAAGGTGGTGGCAGCGACAAGCATGGCCAGCTTCAACAGGGGATGGGATAAGCATATGGAGCAGAGGTCCATCAGTGGCTACTAGCCACAGCTTATTGCTGGAACTCTCTGTCTGGGGCAGTGATGCTCTGTATTCTTGGTGCTTGAGGGGGCATAGCGGGAGGGCTTCTAGCCCCACTGGTGGACCTCCTGATGGCACTTGGTTTTTTGGGGGGTTTTGGCCACTGTGTGACACAGAGTGTTGGACTGCATGGGCCATTGGCCTGATCCAACATGGCTTCTCTTATGTTCTTAGGTGACCTGGAAGAGGCAGAGTGGTGGTGGGGAAGAGCCAAGAGTGGCTTCCTTCCCACTACACCAGCCTGTTGCAGCCTGCTATTTATATTTGTGAGCTTCCCCAGCACAGCCAGGGAAGCCATGCTGGTGGCTTGGGCCACCTGTGAGGAGGGAAGGGGGTGCCCGGCCCCCTCTGTAGGCCAGGTGCTGCCCTAGACAGCTGCCTAACTAGCCTACTTGGACATGCCAGGCTTGTTCCTCGATCATCTCTGTGCCTCTGAATAGCGCTTTGCACATGCTGTGAGGTACACTGTCCTTTCTACCTTCCAGTTTGGTGTAGTAATTAGGTGTGTGGACTCTTATCTGCGAGAACCGGGTTTGATTCCCCACTCCTCCACTTGCAGCTGCTGGAATGGCCTTGGGTTAGCCATAGCTATCACAGGAGTTGTTCTTGGAAGGACAGCTTCTGGGAGAGCTCTCTCAGCCCCACCCACCTCACAGGATGTCAGTTGTGGGGGGAGAGAAGATATAGGCGATTGTAAGCCGCTCTGAGTCTCTGATTCAGAGAGAAGGGCGGGGATGGGACGGTGGCTCAGTGGTAGAGCATCTGCTTGGGAAGCAGAAGGTCCCAGGTTCAATCCCTGGCATCACCAAAAAAGGGTCCAGGCAAATAGGTGGAAAAAACCTCAGCTTGAGACCCTGGAGAGCCGCTGCCAGTCTGAGAAGACAATACTGACTTTGATGGACCAAGGGTCTGATTCAGTATAAGGCAGCTTCATATGTCCATATGTTCATATGTATAAATCTGCAGTCTTCTTCTTCTCAGTCCTTTGCAAGCTGGGAGGCAAGTGAGGATCCGTAGGAAAGAAAATAATTTGGAAACCCACCCCCCAAAGCTTCTCCTTCCAGCATTTCCTAAACTCTCTGGGTCCTGAAAGGGCTGTTTTCACCTCCCTCCTCCTTGCCCCTTTAATGGCTTCTCTTGTTCTTCCATCTCTTCGGCAGCATTTTCAGATCCCATGAAGTTGGCTCAGAAGGGTCTCTTTCTCTTCCAATTAATTTACACAGCCTCCCAACTGGGTTTTTTAAAAATAGAAAAAGCCCAGCAGAAACTCATTTGCATAACAGGCCACACCCACTGACACCACCATTCTTTAAAGGAAAAGCTCAGCAGGAAGTCATTTGCATATTAGGCCACACCCCTGATGCCAAGCCAGCCGGAACTGTATTCTTGCGTTTTCCTGCTCAAAGAAAGCCCCAATCCTAACCATGTGTAGATGATTCAGCAGATATATGCAATTGGCATGTTATCTGACTGACAATACCCGTATGTTGCACACTTTGTTATGTGTAAACCAGAAGCCTGAAAAGCCAAGTTGTTTGCTGTGAACTCATGCTAAATACTTGATTGCCTCTGTTCAGACAACATGGTGGCACTGCGCATTGGGAAGACCTCCTTGCAGCTGTGTGGATATAATGTCTGAAAAAGACACAAACCGTTTCCACACACAGCTTACCTCGCAGTCACAATCCTGTTCCCTCCGCAGCGTCTGTCGGATTTCCCACCATCTGCGCCGGAGTTACAGGAAGTGCTGCGGCTTTTGCGTAGCAAACATAAACTGGGTTTTAGCGGTTTACGTTTGCTACTCAAAAGCCGCGGCACTTCCTGTAACTCCGGTGCAGATGGTGGGAAATCCGACCAGACGCTGCGGAGGGAACAGGATTGTGACTGCGAGGTGAGCTGTGTGCGAAAACGGTCACAGTAGATAGATCCTGAAGTTTATCAGTGTTTACCATTGTTGTGCCCTGACCTAGATAGTCCAAGCTAGCCCAATCTCACCAGGTCATGGAAGCGAAGCAGGGTCAGCCCTGGTTAGTACTTGGATGAGAGGCCAATAACGAATATCCAGGGTGCTGTGTAGAGTTATGCAATGGCAAACCACCTCTGAACGTCTCTTACCTTAGAAACCCTATATCAGGGGTGTCAAACTCATTTGTTATGAGGGCCAGACCTGACATAAATGAGACCTTGTCGGGCCAGGCCATGTGCACCTATTGAAGATTAGATAGCAGAGATATAAACTTTATAAAGGACACAAACACATTTAAAGATTAAAATATTCGTAATTGTTGGTCTTAAAGGTGCTTTCTTTGTATTTCTCCCATGAGATCCAGGAAACTAGGCAAAGGAAGCTCCAGCTCTTTCATTCCTTCCCCAGGGGGCTAGGAGGGGGAGGAGCCTCAGCCAATAGAAGGAAGAGAGGCTTGGCTCAGTAGCTCTGCTGTGTGATTGCGAGAGCTCTGCCTCTCCCTCTTCCTACCTAAGGGAGGAGCCTCAGCCAATGGAGAAAACAGAGGTTCCTTTGCAATTCAGCAAAGCCTTACAAAGCAAGCTGTCATGCAGAAGGAAGCAAGAGAGAACAAGAAGGAAGCGGATGACAGCCAGTTGGTCAGGGGCTTGATTCAGCACCTGGACTGCATGTTTGACACCCCTGCCCTAAGTTGTCACCCTAAATTGGCTGTGAGTTGACAGCAAAAAAAAAAGTTTTTAGTTTGTTTGTTTTTTAAAAAAACTAGGCCTCATGCACAATACAGAACTATATCAAAGGATGCAGTGAACAGACGGGTGTCTCCTTACGTGTCCACCATTTACGACACTGAAAAAAGAAATAAAGGTAACTTATCCTTCTTGCACTGTGATCAGGAAACAGGCAGAGCTCAACAATGCGGAGAGCACCTGAACTCCGTGATTTCCACAGTTGTGCTTCCAGTGCAAGGGATAATTGGAAACAGCAGCCCACAGCACTCAATACGAGGGGTGAATGTCTCCCGCTGTGTAAGTACTGACTGTGAATCAGATTTGCTGTCTCGTACGCAATTTTGTATTTTTTTTTAAAAAAAAGATGTTACAGCCGAAAAGATCCTCAACTGGATGGTGCCTTCGCAGCAGATAAAGAGGCGAGCAAATTAGTTGAGAAAAGTGGAGCGATGTTAAAAAATGTCTCAGACAGAGATCAAAAGTGAAGAGAAGGGTATTGTAAAGGAAATTATCGAGCAGATAAAAAGGATGAAAGAAAAGGCTTTTTTTTTTTTTGCAAAGGAGAAAAACAACCAATCTGTCTAACCTCCTCAGTCTTAAAACCATGTAACTCTAGAAATAGCCTGATTATCTGCTCGCAGTGTGAAGCCAAACAGTCTTTTGGATATGGACTCTCTTGCTGAAACCATTAATTCAGAGAGCTGCCTTCTGATCTGGCTTCATTCTGTGCCCAGAGACCATCAGAATCCGTTTACCTTCAGTGGAGCTGGGAATCCCTCTCTGGCTGAACCAGACAGCTCAAAGAACAAAGGTATATCTATATCCCCTAACTTAAAAGAACAATTTAATAGTAATTTTCCCCTTCTGGAGAACTTTGGGAACTGTAGCCCTGAGAAAGCGGTGGGATCTCCAGAACTACCAGCACTCTCAGAAAACTATATTTCCTAGCATTCTTTGAAGGAAAACTAATAAAGGCTTGCTGGATAGAGATATACCAGCTATGGTCATCCGGCAACTATCTGTTGGCTAGCCCACTAGTTAGGGTGGCCTGTCCAGCACTGACTAGAACCCAGGCCTTTTGCTCTGTGACTCCTGGAAGAGGCGAGAAGAGACCCCTCCTTGGAGATCTTCAGGAGGCACAGCAAGGCCTGCCAGTTTGCCAGGGCTTTTGAGGAGTGTTGGATCAATGACTGGCAGGCGTCTTGTAATGGGAGGGATTTGGAGTTTGCTATTTTATCTTCAGTTTACACGGGGAGTGTTTAGCTATTATGGTAAGCTGCCTTGAATCACAAGGAAAGGTGGGATATAAATGTTGCAAATTAATAAAAAAAAATAAGGCTGGGTCCTGTCTAAATTGTGAATTCCCATCAATTCCCCCTTGCAGACCCCCCTTACGTCATTCCGCTGGGTCCCCTTGTCCCCCTCAGAGCAGCATTCTGTGGAGATCCGTGGGCTGCAGTGGGAAAGGGAAGGCAGAAAAGTCCCATTCTGCCACTGGAAAATGTTGTCGGGATCCAACCCAAGTCTTTATTTCAAAGCAGAAAACCCGTAAAAGAAGTGTAACGGAGTAGGGGAGGTTGTATGACCAGTTCTCAGACGAACAAAGCATCTACCGCTTGTCAGGAAAGGATTCGTGCGAGGGGAGTTTTCGTCCTGCCATCCAGCAACTACCGCTTAGGGTTAAAAGAAGACTCTGGATATATGGTTGCCGGTACTCAATCACCTCTCTGTGCACCAGTATTAATTCACTTTACAAGCCTCATTATCCTTTGGTTCACGCGCTTCAATACAACAAGGAGACAATTCAAGTATCAAACAAAATATCTTCACTTCTGAGAGAGAGAGAAACCTAATGAAGTGGTAAATCGTTGCAGATGGCACCTACAGCGGTCCCCTAGAATTTGTCAAATGACAGACAGGCAGACAGAGGTACGTAAGTAGTAGAAAAGAGCCACTAAGGAATCCCAGCAGGTATAACCCAAATGGACCCCAAGGCCAGAAAACTAGGCCAGAATTTTCCTGAAATTGTCTAATAAGGAATACATTCCATATATTCCCGAAACAACTCAAGCCTAGATTCTGCCTAAAGTCTCACCAAGAGGTACAGTAGCATCATCACTAAGGGAATGAACGGTGAACTATCTTACAGGTTATTTCCAGGCTAACTAGGATAATATATGTTATTTGCTTTTTCACACTCCGAGTTGCTATAAACTCTGAGTGTTATTATAATCATCTGGGTCTAGCAAGTTGGTTCTACTACATTTGGAAATGAAGATAGTTATGGCTCTAAAATAATAGAATAATTATCCGGAAATCCTGTGCTGTCATAGAATCATAGAGTTGGAAGGGACCTCTCCGGGGTCATCTAGTCCAACTCCCTGCACAATGCAGGAAACTCACAAATACCACCCCATAAATTCACAGGATCTTCATAGCTGTCAGATGGCCATCTAGCCTGTTTAAAAACTTGCAAGGAAGGAGAGCCCACCACCTCCCTAAGAAGCCTGTTCCACGGAGGAACCGCTGTAACAGTCAGGAAGTTCCTAATGTTGAGCTGGAAACTTTTTTGATTTAATTTCAACCCATTGGTTCTGGTCCTACCTCCTGGGGCCACAGAAAACAATTCCACACCATCCTCTAGATGACAGCCCTTCAAGTACTTGAAGATGGTGATCATATCACTTCTCAGCCGCCTCCTCTCCAGGCTAAACATGCCCAGCTCCTTCAACCTTTCTTCATAGGACTTGGTCCCCAGATCCCTCACCATCTTCGTTGCCCTCCTCTGGACCCGTCTTCAATAATACTCCACATGGGCTGTCCACCAGCTCAAAGTAATCTCCTGATGGTCAATATGTTGTTGCTGCTGAATGCAGACACACTGTGACTAGGCCGCTTATTGAAGACACTACAAAAGAATTAAGAAGTAACATCTCTTAATCTCTTAAGGAGGGACGGTGGCTCAGTGGTAGAGCATCTGCTTGGGAAGCAGAAGGTCCCAGGTTCAATCCCCGGCATCTCCAAAAAAGGGTCCAGGCAAATAGGTGTGAGAAACCTCAGCTTGAGACCCTGGAGAGCCGCTGCCAGTCTGAGAAGACAATACTGACTTTGATGGACCGAGGGTCTGATTCAGTAGAAGGCAGCTTCATATGTTCTCTTCTTTCTGTCAACACTCGCACAGGACTACGTACATTTTGGAATGGCAACAGGCATTTACGTGTAAAAATATGGCTCCAGAACAATAACTTCATGTTTATGTAAAGCTAAACAGAGAGAAGTTGAGCTTGCCCTCTCTTGGATCCACCCCCAAAGTCTTTAGGTATTTTCCAACACAAACCTGGTCACCCTAGGTCAGAGAAAGGTATCACACTTTGCTGACGACGTAACATAAGAAAAGCCCTGCTGGGTTAGACCAGTGGTCCATCTAGTCCAGTATCCTGCTTCAAATAGTGGCCAACCAGTTCCTCCGGAGGGTCCAAGCCAGGGAACAGAGGCCAAAGCCTTCCGCTGATGTTGCCAGCTGGCACTGAGATTCAGAGGTTGACTGGCTTTGAACATGGAGGTTCCCTCTCGTCAACATGGCTAGCAGCCACTGACAGAACTATTCTCCATGATCTATAGAAACCCCTTTTAAAGATGTCTACGTCTGTGGCCGCCACTGCATCCTCTGGCAACAAATTCCACATTTTACTCATTTGCTGTGTAAAGAAGTATTTCCTGAGGGGAGGGGCTGCTATGCAATCAGTTTGCTAGTTACCAGACTTGGCCAACTAGTTATGCATTTTCTACAAATAATCTCCTGCATCCAACCGGGATTCAATTCTCAGCCCTAGTTTCAGAGATCCTCCTTTTCAAACCGCAAATGGAAAGTACAAATGAGGTAAATGAAAATCTCCCTGGCTAAGCAGGGACATGGGAAGCATGGAAATGAAATGTCCATTTCTGTCTTTTCTTCCCACTGGAATCCTAATCCAGATGCTTCACAGACAGGCAGGTCTCAGATTCAGCAGGAACTCACAGGAGTGCAGCCCCTGAACCTTTCTGAGGGTTCCCCCTCCTCCTCCCCACCTTGTCCATTGAATAGTAGGTGCAGCTGCATAACAATCCCTAGATGAACTCCACCACCTATTTTTTCTACAAAATGACCCCTGCAAACAGGGGAGAGGTAATTTGGGGGCCCCATTCCCCACCGCTGCTGGATAAACTGGTGAGGAAAAAGTGGGACTTTCTTTGATATCACACATCGCTTCCAGTGAGAAACTGGAAGTGATGTCATCGCACTGGGAAAACACTCTACAATTTGTTGAAGCCTCTACGGTTTAACCATGGAGTACTGAGCGAATCCCAGATTGTTGCCTGCTGGCACATCCTCTCGACATGATGGCATCACTTCTGGTTTTGTTCCAGAAGTGATGTTGCGGATTGGCATGACACCGATGCACTCGTCCTCCCCCCTACAATTATCCTGTTGGGTTCCAGCTACAGCTGGCGGCTCGCAACCCTGTAATTACACAGCAGCAGAAGAGGTGTTTGTGCTAGGCCTGCACCGCTAATTGTTTGTCTCCAGAAGCCAAGGGAAATTTCCTTCGGATTAGTTACCCCTCTGATGTTAACGAACTGGGTGTTTCCAGCTGGGATTCAGATTTGCTGCTTATTTATCTAGATAGTTATACCCCACTTACAAACTGAGTACACACCGCTAATGGCGCACATGTCGGATACCAGATGTCACTGAATAGTTAAATCAATCTGTCATTTTTTTTAAAAAAAATCAAAGTTGGTGGAAAAAATCTCGACGATAGCCTCGCAAAACGAGCTAAGAGCTGCCTCCTATCCTCCCATATTAATAGAACAAAAAGGTGCTGCTCAATCAGGTGTACTAGGTGTTTTTCCCCACCTTTACTGAAATTATAATACTGCTGAGCGGAAGACAGTTTTGTTACCTTTTTCGCCTTTCTTCTTCTCCTGATCTGTTTTTAAAATGCTTACAGGGTGCAATGATCCGTAATTGCCAACGCTTATGCTGGTGGCCCTGCTCAGAAAATTTATCTACAGGTATGTTGAGACACAATCCTCAATCAGAAATCCCACCGAAAGATCACAGCTATTGCAACTGCCTTTGCGGGTGGTTTCTTAAAATCATCAAAGCTGTGATGATTTTGCCAATTATCAACTAGTTTCAAGAAGGATAAGATGTAAGTACAAAAGAAGAATAGCAGCCCCGTGGCGCAGCGTGGTAAAGCTGCAGTACTCTGCTCACGACCTGAGTTCGATCCCGGTGGAAGCTGGGTTCAGGTAGCCAGCTCAAAGTTCACTCAGCCTTCCATCCTTCCGAGGTTGGTAAAATGATTACCCAGCTTGCTGGGGGGAAAGCGTAGATGACTGGGGAAGGCAATGGCAAGACACCCCGTAAAAAGTCTGCCGTGAAAACGTTGTGAAAGCATCGTCACCCCAGAGTTGGAAACGACTGCTACTTGCACAGGGGACTACCTTTACCTTTTTTGTGCTGAGACACAATCCTCAATCAGAAATCCTACCAAAAGATCACAGCTATTACAACTGCCTTTGCCGGTGATTTCTTAAAATCCTGAAAGCAGTGATTATTTTGCCGATTATCAACTAGCTTCAAGGGGGATAAGATGTAAACACAAAAGAAGAGCCCTTCAGGAAAATCCTTCCAGCCGATTCTTCTGTTTCTAACGATGGACAACCAAGTTATCAGTAGGACATTTACAAACAAGGAATACAGTCAATGCCATCTCCATTGCCTGTCCCTAATATCTGGTACTCTGAGGTATATCACCTCTCAGGGCTTTTTTTGTAGCAGGAACTCCTTTGCATATTAGGCTACACCCCCTTGATGTAGCCAATCCTCTGAGAGCTTACAGAGTTCCTGCCGGGCTTTTTCTACAAATATAAACCAATGTGATTCCCACGCTCCTATTTTTCTATTTCCGAGTGGGGACTGTCTTTGCAACACTGGCTGCCCCTTCCTCTTTTTTGAAACTTCCTGTCTTCTTATCTGCAGCATCAAAGCAGCTGATGGGCACCATAATGCCTTTAAGAATGAGCACTATTTTCCAGCAGATGGTTTCCAAGGGGAAAATCTGAATCTGAGAGAGAGAAACATCCAATGAAAGCTAACCGAAAACTGGGTGAAGCCAGAGGTAGGAGATACAAACTGTTTCCAGGAACTGGAAACTCATTTCCTGGTTAATAGCAGTGGATGGAAGAGGAAGCAGCGATAGAAGTAATCGTGCAAATAAATAAAGTCCTGGAGGGATGTCTCCTTGGATGCCAGTGAATAGCAAAGGGAGGCACAAGTACATGCCGAACAGGAACATCTCCCTGTGAATGGGAAATTCCACAAGGGAAATCATTTCAGTGGTACTGCATCTACCTATAAGAGCCCTGTGCAGAGTGGTAAAGCTGCAGTACCGCAGTCCGAACTCTCTGCTCACGACCTGAGTTCGATCCCGGTGAAAGCTGGGTTCAGATAGCCAGTTCAAGGTTGACTCATCCTTCCATCCTTCTGAGGAAAGTAAAAAAACCAGCTCATTTTCTTTTCAGGAACGTGAATCATGACAGGAACCGGGCCTTTTTTTTGTAGCAAGAACTCCTTTGCATATTAGGCCACACCCCCGATGTAGCCAATCCTCCTGGAGCTTACAGTAGGCCCTGTACTAAGAGTCCTGTAAGCTTGAGGAAGATTGGCTACATCAGGGTATGTGGCCTAATATGCAAAGGAGTTCCTCTTACAAAAAAAGGTCCAACCATTTAAGCCACTTCAGACTTCCATGAGGCTTGGAGGAAGGAAATTCTCAGGGAGATCTAAAGGGCTGTCTAACTGCAAAACAGTCATCCTTTTTATTTTTATTTTTTAAAGCTAAGGAATTTCTGCCTTTGGTATAAATGCCAGATTCACAGGTCTGTCTGTTTGCTGCTCGTCGGAGTAATAGTGCTGATCAAAATGTTACTATTCCCAGTCACAAAACCTATTTACCGCTCAACAGCAAGTCCTACTGATTTCAATATTCCCTTCTATTTACTGAAGTGTACTTATAATAATACTTTGTGTATATATACAGCACTTTTCCCACCCTCCTCAGAGAGTTTTACATATATTTTCTCAATAATCCTTACCACAAGCATGTGAGGTTAGGTGAAATTATTTTCCTCCCCAGATTACAGATACGAGTCTAAGGCTGAGAGATAGCAGCTTAAATAAGACTCCCATTGAGTTCGGGGCTGAAGTGAGATTTTAATGGATTTGTGTGCGTCTGTGTGGCTCAGAATCATTCTTTTAACCACTCAGCTACACTAGGATTTAGTTTTTTCCAGCTGGTTAGTAGTGAGATTGTGATGTTCTGGTCTGGGCACTGCACCAATTAAATCAGGAGTGACGCTGGATCAGCCAGTATCAAAAGACACACATGCATAATTAGTACCACAGCACATCTGTAATGCGGTAAGAACATTTTTTGGCAGCAAGTTGGCCTCTTGGTTCCTGCCTCATGTGCTGCCTTTAGAATATTCCAAGTGCTGTGAAAATGAAACAGAGGAAAAGCTCCCATTACTAGCACCTTGTTATACATTCAGCCACACCTGGAGAAATCCAGCACGAGAGAGAGATCCTCACAAAATAGGGCTGCCAAGTCTAACTCAGATAATATCTGGGGACTTTGGGGGTGGGGACGGGAGACTTTCCCTAAAATAAATAAAAACTCAGCAGTGCAGTTCCCCTGAATACAGTCTTCATTTCCTCACCCAAGCAGCTGCAAATCATCTCTCTCTCACACACACACACACACAAACAAAAAAACAAAAAATAAAACTGCGTGCAATCCCACACTTGTATGGTCTGGGGCAATTTACTCAGGAGTTGCTGAACTTCCAATAGCACAGGGAAACCAAAGGTTCAAGTTTACCCTTTACTATGCAAAGGACCTCTGAAAAGCTTGTACAACAACCGGAGGGTCTGGGCTGCTTCCACAGCTCCTGGGAGCAGCCACGTTGTTCTGCCTGCTCACCCCGCCTCCATTCAGCCTTAAAGACACAGACACACCATCCCAAAAGGAAGCCTTTGCAAGCTTTCTCCGAGCGTTCTGACGGGGAAAGCTGACTGGGGGCGTCAAGGAGCCTGGGAAAGCAGGAGAACCCCTGCTGGGGCCTGGAGACAGGCAAGTCTATCACAAAGGAATTGCAAAAAAGAGGCTGTATGTCAGTCACGGCAAAAGCCTCTTTATCCCACGCTGACCAATTACGTTGTTCCTGCGAAAATTTCTTAGAAATGTAAGCGCAAGGCCTTAGCCTTCCTTCATCAGCTGCTTGCATTAATATTGCTCCCACAGCGACGTCTGAGGCGTCGCACTGGACCACAAAGGGTTTTAGTTCATCGGGGTGGCTCAGAATCGGTTCACTAGTGCTTGAAACTGCGATGCTTAACAAGCAAGATGGCGGTGGGAGAAAGGAGGCTGGAGACGGAAGATAAATGTCAGACACTGACCAGTGAAAACTGGCATGAGCAAGAACAGGCCCTGCCCTTCATTGCTCCAAGAAAGTTTCTTCTATGTGCTATGAGAGACCCACATGGTGTGTGAGGGGGGGGGGAGGATAATGGCCTCCCTCCATCTGGGCAAGCAAGCAGGACCTCTGCAATACAGAGGTCTCACTGTTGCTGAATAAGTGTGGGGTGGAATCCTGCTCAAGCTTCACCTTCAACCCCCCCCCCCCTCACTTAGTGTCCACTAACACACTAGAGAATTTCTGGCACCCTTACTTTCATCGCCACTAAGGGAAAACAACAGTGTGCATCTACATTTTCTCCACAGGGACTTGAAACAGCCCAGCGGTGACTTCCTTAGAAATAGCACGGGCAGGACCGGATCTACATGTTTTTTGAGGGGGGCAAAATTAAAAAATGGCACCCCCTTATAGGCCATTCTGTCTTATGGTCCCACAGAATACAATGGACTCAATACCCAATTTGGTGCCCCCCCTCCATCGGCCAGGGCAAGCACTCCCCTCTTCCCCCCTAGATCCATCCCTGGGCACAGGTGGGGGGGCTTCTCTCTTTCTTTCTGTGGGCCCCCTCCACACAAACACTTTAACCAAAGTTTGGCTTTAACTGAAATTTCCCCAGGCCCTGTGTGTGTATGTGTCATCAAAGCATGGGCACTTGGTAAGGCTGCCAAGCTCCTGCCAGGAGCAGGGGATCCCCCCGTTTCAGGGGCCCCAACTCGCCAGCATGAGGCCGGTCGCTGGAGGGATCCCTGCCCTCAAAGAGCCCCATCGTCATGTAACGTGCCTTGCCCAATGATGTCACCCAGAAGTGATGAAATTGTGCCAGGGGCACTCTAGGATTCACAGCAACCTTTTAAGAGAGGCTTCCTGTGAGGAAAGGGGCAGTTAAAGCTTTTCACAGCAGAGAAGTAGAGTGCTTTCACACACACTAAATAACACACTTCCAATCAACTTTCAGTGCACTTTGCGAGTGGATTTAGGGCAAAAACTCAACATTTTATTGTGCTTTTTCTTTCTTACCCTCCACCCCCCCCAAAAATACTTGCTTCCGGGCTCCATTGTTCAACCCCGCCCCCCCCCCTGTGAGAATTTGGGTGAACTCTAAGATTTGACAAACTTTCTAATATTTTCCCCCAACAAAAATGGGAAAATAACCAAAACATATCAAGCAGACAGAAATCTTCATCATGCCACTGTGGCTACACAGGAGAAAGTAATTTAAGAAGTATGAGGGGAGCAGCGTTCCCTCTAAGCTGGGTTAGTGTGAGCCAGCTCACAGATTTTTAACCTCTGGCTCACGCATTTTTGTCTTAGCTCAGGAAACATGGCCTTAGAGCACAATAATTTGTGCAGCAGCTCACAATTTTAACGCCAGCAGCTCCCAACTTTAATACCAGTAGCTCACAAAGTAGGGACGGTGGCTCAGTGGGAAGCAGAAGGTCCCAGGTTCAATCCCCGGCATCTCCAAAAAAGGGTCCAGGCAAATTGGTGTGAAAAACCTCAGCTTGAGACCCTGGAGAGCCGCTGCCAAGACAATACTGACTTCGATGGGCCAAGGGTCTGATTCAGTATAAGGCAGCTTCATATGGTCATATGTAAAGTAGAATTTTTGCTCACAAGACTCTGCAGCTTAGAGGGAACACTGGGTGGGAGCAAGGTTTTATTATGACAATTAAAATTCAAGAAGCATTTTAAGGTAAATGCTGAGCTGATATAATTTAGTCCACCTTCCGGTAATGCCAGGGGTGTGTGCCGTATGCAAATAGGTTATACTGATGAGTTGTGCTACTGAGCTCCGGCACCTCTTTTTTCTACAAAATGGCCCCTGATGGTAAGTTAGAAAACACCACCTTCCAATGGCCCTTATCTTGGATCCTTTGCCACCTGGTTTCGATGTGTGTCTTTACCAGAACAAACACTGTACGGCTTTTCTTCACAGTTCTTAACATCCTTCATTCAGCACAACACAGAGGCTCAGTCTGTGCAGTGTCGTAAGTCTTCAAACACCTTTCCCCTCAACTCTTTCTACAGAAATGTTCTCCAAATGCTCTCTAGTGTATGAAATATAAAACAAGTCATTTCTGTTTGCTTTTAAAATAATAATAATAATGGATTCGGAATGGTATTCTGGGCTTCTCCTGCACAACGAAATCTTTGCGGAAGCTGCCTCAGTCCCCGCCTGCTCTGTGATAATATTTAACTAGAGAGGAAATCCCAGATTTCCAAGACACAGTTCTTACTGAGAATAAATAGAACTCGGGGAAATGAAGTGGGAGGTTACAAAGAGCAACTGCGGAGAGGGAAACGTGAGCACCACCAGTGTTTAGTGAAAGAAGAAATATATCTAAACCTTCAGCTGCAGCGACATTTCTGCGCTGGTCACATGGAAGCTTAAAGAGTCAAATGCTCCACAAGCCATTAGTTTCTCAGACTCCTGTGAGGGATTAAAGTTTGTCTTAATCAACTGCTAAAGCAGAGATGAAGGCCCAGCCGGGCCAGCCCTTTATACTTTCAAAGGAGGGCTTCACACGGGTTCAGCATTCAGGGCAAACTAGGGAATTCAAATAAACGCTCAGCATCTACAGCAAGGCAACGGACAAGTGGGCACCTTTGGGAGACATGGAGATGCAAACCATGGCACTATTTTGTTCACAGAAATCTCACCTGGCTTTGTACCCCTCTGCACAGTGATTATCGAAACTTCATCAGGGTATAAGAAACGACGTTTGAGTCCAGCAACACCTTAAAGACCAACGAAGTTTAATTCTGGGTATAAGTTTTCTGTCCATGCACCCATCTGCCTAGGTTTCCCAAGCTTCCACCAGGGGCTGCAGTGCCCCCAGTTTCAGGGGCTCAAAACCACCGGCATGGAGTGGGCCACAGGTGATATCCCTGCCCACAAAGAGCCCCGTCATGCACGGCAGCATGCGGTGCAATGACATGCCCCAGAAGTGACATGTCACATGGGGCATGCCACACAGGGACGTTTTAGCAATTTGAGGGAAACTCTATGATTTTGTGTGCGGCCACTCTAGCAATTTGGGGGTGCCATAGAGCTTCCCAAAAATTGCTAGAGTATCCCCGCTTGAAACCATAGAGTTTTCCCAGAGTTCCTAGAGCACCGCCACACAACGTGCTCCGCTTGATACGTCACTTCTAGGTGATGTCATTGTGCCTCGCTCGCTTTGCACATGTGAGAAAAAGTCCCCTGCTGGCAGCCAGTGGGGACTTGACAAACCTACTTCGGTCTGCACATGGAAGTTTATACCCAGAATAAAATTTTGTTAGTCTTAAGGATGCCACTGGATTCAAACTTTGTTCTGTGGTTTCAGACCAACAGAACTACCCACCGGACTCTACCTTCAGCATATACAGAGTAAGAAGATTATTGCAAAAAACAAAATAAGATAAAATCCTGAAGCTCAATCCTCAAGAATCATTGCTGTAAACTATGAACTTTTTTTCTCCAAGGTCAAATCCAAATGCTGTATCTTTCCCTTGCAGGAAACCAGGCCTGGACCAAGTTACAGCGTAATAAGGACCTTTAAGAATATGTTTGGTGGGATTCGTTGTTGTTTTCTGATTGCACGTCACATTTCCATCCTACTGGCTAACCTCGTTCATTTTCCTCCCATCCAGCAATATTCAATTGCCAAAGCTGTTTTCGCTATGCTAAGCTGCTGGGAAAACTCTCTTTGTGGTAACTTTGTCTACCAATCCCAGGCTTCTCACCAAATAACCCTTGATATGCTTTTGAAGAACTGTAGGTTGGGTTTATTCATTTATTTCTCAGAACGTAGGATAAAAATCACCAGCGTAGCTGACAAAAACAATAGCAGGGAGGAGGCATGGCTCAGTGCAAGAGCCTTTGCTTGGCATGCAGATAGGGTTGCCAATCTCCAGCTGGGGGAAGGGATCCCCCGGTTTGGAGGCCCTCCCCCCACTTTAGCGTCCTCAGAAAGCGGGGGGGTGGGAGAGAGGAAAATGTCTTCTGGGCACTCCATTATTCCCTATAGAGACCAATTCCCATAGGGTATAAAAGAGAATTGATCTGTGAGTATCTGGGGCTCAGGGAGGGGCTGATTTTTGAGGTAGAGCCACCAAATTTTCAACATAACATCCCGTTCCTTTCCTTAAAATACCCTCCAAGTTTCAAAAGGATTAGAGCAAGGGGACCAATTCTATGAGCCCCAAAAGAAGGTGCCCCTATCCTTCATCGTTTCCAGTGAAGGGACGGCATTTAAAAGCTGTGTGGTCCCTTAAAATGTGATGGCCAGAACTCCCTTTGGAGTTCAATTATGCATGTCGCAACCTTGCTCCTGGCTCCACCCCCAAAGTCTCAAAATATTTCTTGAATTGGACTTGGCAACCTACATGCAGAAGGTCCCCAGTTCCACCCCCAGCATCTCTATTTTAAAAGATGAGGTAGTAGTTGATGGGAATGAGCTCTACCAGAGACCCTGGGAAGCCACTGCCCATATGAGTAGACCAGGGCTTTGGGGGGGTTTTTTGAGCAGGAACTCCTTTGCATATTAGGCCACACACCCCTGATGTAACCAATTCTCCTGGAGTTTACAGGACTTTTCTTACGGGGCCTACTGTAAGCTCTTGGAGAATTGGCTACATCAGGGGTGTGCGGCCTAATATGCAAAGGAGCTCCTGCTACAAAAAGGATCTGATTCAGTTCAAGGCAGCCTCATGTATGCATGTGATGAAATCCAGCATCTGTTTTCCCACCATATCATTGAATTGTAATTCGCCAGGGTTTTGTTTTGTTGGTTTTTTAAAAAAAAAAACGAACATCAGTTAATGGAAGACCTGGAGAAGAGACTTAGTGTCGCCAAGCTCAGCCTGGGAAATTCCTGGAGATATGGAGCTAGTCACATGGAAGAGAGAACTCAAAGAGATGGATTTCAGTGAAAATCAATGGCATACCATACAGCAGGGGTGGCCAAACTTGCTTAATGTAAGAGCCACATAGAATAAATGTCAGATGTTTGAGAGCCGCAAGACGTGAACGTCAGATGTCTGAGAGCTGTAAACAGATGGGGAGAGGGGAAAGAAAGCAACTTTAAATGTATTCTCCAAGCCTCCCACTGGCTTGGCTTGGAGAAGTATTTTAAAAAGAGAAATGCCTTCATCAGGGTGAGCCACACAATATGAATGAAAGAGCCGCATGTGGCTCCCAAGCCACTGTTTGGCCAGCCCTGTCATAGAGTTTGCCCGCCCACTGCAGCTGCCGTTTTCTTCCACAGGAAGTGATCTCTGTTACGGGGCGATCAGTTGTCATTCCAGGAGAACTCCAGGCCCTGCCTGGAGGTTGGCAAACCAAGGGAGACTGTAAAATAAAACTAAAATACCAGCAAGCACCACATCTCTCTCTCTCACACCCCATTCTACATTTCTGGTGACTGGAAGCCTGCTGCTTTCGTAGCATACAAATGGCGAAAGAAGGCATGGAGCGAAGGAGCCTTTCTTTTTCAAACTGGAAATGTTTGACAGACTCAACAGGATTTTTTTTTAAAAATAAAACTTGATGAAATCACAAACAAGAAAAAAAAAATCTATCTCCACAGTACATGAGAGAATAGATTTCAACAGGCCAGATTTATTGTCCTTTAGACAGACGCAGATTGGGCTTTACTCATTTATTTCCCCAGCACTCCATTTTAGAAAATAAAATAAATATAAACAGGGCAGCTGAAGCAGGTTTTGTTTTTTTTTAATTGACAACTCATCTCCCTCCTGCAGCTCTGGATGAGAGGACGAAACACAAGGCCTTCCACAGTCAGGGACCTTTAAGGCCTTATACGGTCAGGTACCAACTTACCCACTGGACCGCCTCTCCCAATACATCCCCCAGAGAGCTTTACACTCCAGAGCCAGAGTCTTTTTAGTTGTGGCTCCAGCCCGGTGGAGCATGCTCCCAAATGAGACCTGGGCCCCACAAGACTTAGTACAATTCCACAGGGTCTGCAAAATGGAGCTGTTCTGCCAGCCCTTTGGTTGAGGCGATGGAGTGTCTGGCTGTATTGGCCTCCCCTGCTCTAACCCGCCTATGTCATACTTTATATCAACTAGCCCATAAAAAAATTAGACCTATAGGCTTACCTCTAGATTCCTTACGCCTATCATCTGCCTCAAAATTCAAGATGTTCAAGAAAACACAGGCTTTTAGATATTCATTTCCAGTGCCTGACTGAGGATGCGAGGAAAACGTGCTCTCCACCTCACCTGGGATTATTCCCGACTCCCGGCCAGTTAGTCACTTATTTCTGCTCTTTAACTGATCCTCAGCTAAGAAGGGCATTCATGTCGGCCAGAATTAATGTACTCCTGTCGGCCATCTTCCCTGGAAGATGTCAAAAAATCCCCTATGAATTTAGAGGATGCCCTTGTAGTTTGAGAGCGACTGAATCCGTTTCCCATGTTGCATGAAATTGCCCATTTTACATTAAGTTCTGAGAAAAATTTCTGAACTCCCTTCTCTATACTTGTTGTGGTGTTTCTGACAGAGCTAAGGTTCAGTGGTTACTTTCTGGTCATAATTCCCTCATAACCTCTAATGTTGCCTGATTTTCCTCAGTTCACAATTCGAGCCAGGGGAACTGTTAACTGATGTATTTTGGTTAATGTTCACTTTTAAAAAATCCTATTTCAAACTTTTAATGTAGTTTTTTCGCTATGCCGATAAAGATTGTCTGTCTGTCCAACTATACAACAGGCTACAGCCTGGCCCATCTACTGATATGCAGCTCTTGCAGGACACCCATGAGATTGGGTTGATTCTGCTGGTTTATAGCTCACCACTTCAGTTAATTAGTCAATTCTAAGTTTTATTTTTTGATTGTGGGTAGAACTGTTTTTTATCTGCCTTATTAACTACTGTAACCTGCCCCGAGCCCACTTATAGAGGAGGGCAGGCTAGAAATCTCAAGTAATAAATAATAAGCAACTTGCCACAATCCGAAAGCAACTTTCAAAGGCTGTTACTAGAAAGTCCAACACCTGAAATTCCTGATACCACCACTAACATCTAAAACAAAATTAAAAGAGGGGCTGAGGACTAAACTAGGCATGATGGATACTACCACCACTTTAAAGTCATTTAAAAATGCCGAGAAGACTGGCCCAAAGCATGGTGGGCTGAGACGAGCTTGTTTCTCCACCCCCAGACCTTATCAGTTGCTAAAACGGCTGCATCCCACGGCTGTTTGAAAAGGAACGGGGACAGACTTCCAGACTGCAGGCTCTCGTATTTCTCTGTTACTTTCAAACAACAGCACTATCCTTGCAGCGCTCATGAGGATACCATTGCATCTAGTCCTGTCCTCAGAATCATGTCTTGGGTAGTAAGGGAGGGCCAGTTTGCGCACAGGTGCTCTTCATTTGCAGTTGTGACTGCACACTGCTTGTCGGGCGCTACAATCAAGCATACTGGGAATCCAGCAACCATTTGTAAACCGGGATGCTTGTTGCCTGCAATGTCCGGTCACCATGTTGTAAGAAAAAGGGCGTCATCCATATTTGCCCCCCACACACAGAACTTTGGTGTGCATGAACACAACTCCAGTCAGTCGGTTTGTACTTACCAAAGCTGTGTGCATGTAGTGAATATAGCATTGGTATACCCCTGTTCATACAACACAGTATCCATGTGCATTGGAAGGACGATGGACAGTTCACAGTCCAGGTACACTTGAATGCAACACCTGAAAAATGTTTTTATGCATGCAACTATGGCACTGGACACCAAGCACCGGAGAGAGAACATCCTCAAACACATTGTAAACCCCACTCTGGTGAAGCAGCATTTTGTAGTTATCAAGTGAGGCAGGAAAGTTCTGTTCTGCTGATGGAAATTTTAGTTGGAATCCAACCCACACCCTGCCCTCAAAGAACTCTGAAAATCAGAGCACAGGCAGTCATATGGCAATCATGTTATAAGCATATCCAGGGGTAGAATTCTAACAGGAGCTCCTTTGCATATTAGGCCACACACCTCTGATGTAGCCAATCCTCCAAGAGCTTACAAAAAAGAGCCATGTGAACTCTTGGAGGATTGGCTACATCAGGGAGGTGTGGCCTAATATGCAAAGGAGCTCCTGCTAGAATTCTACCCCAGTTGTAAGCATATCCAAGGGGGGAATTCTAGCAGGAGCTCCTTTGCATATTAGGCCACACACCCCTGATGTAGCCAATCCTCTAAGAGCTTACAAAAAAGAGCCTTGTATGCTCTTGGAGGATTGGCTATATCAGGGAGGTGTGGCCTAATATGCAAAGGAGCTCCTGCTAGAATTCCACCCCTGAGTGTATCAAGCCATGGAGCTGACTGGGTTGGACCGTCATCTTATGCACTTTTCGCAAACAAAACAGTTAGTTATTATATTTACTCCCCAAAGCATCTTTCTCCTCTCCTCCATTTCATTCTTACGACAACCCTGTGAGGTAGTTTAAGCTGAGCGTGTGTGACTGAGCAAGGTCACTGAGCAAGTTTTCACAGCAGCATGGAGATCCAAGGCTGGGCCTCCCAACTCCTACTTTAGCCCTCCAACCATTATAACTGCATTGCCTCTTTTAAAATGTGTTTAATGTTCTATGCTGGAGCACTTAAGCTGTGTGGAAAGGCACAGTGAAAGATTCTGGGGCGGGGGTGGGGACTCCGAAAGGGGGGGGGGAGAACGAGCTATCTGGGGCAGGCATTTTTCTTTTTTATAAAAAAAGAAACCCTGTTAATTTGTAGAAATGAATTCTGAGAGGAAGATGGAGCAAGGAATGTGTGCAGGGGGCGGGGTGCTTAGATCCGAAGAATGAGCTACACTGTGAGAGGAGGATGAATTTGGAGTATGGGAGAATGAAAGAAGAGAAAACATATTCCACAGCAAATAAATAGGGAGGGGGATAACTTTAAGTCCCATCGCTTTCAAAATGGGGGAAGCGAAGCTCGCGTTACGTTGTCTGTTGAAATCAACCTGCCTTCAGAAAGATTGCCTGCTGAATAAATACCTCCTGTAGGGGAAACGTCTTCACATACTGACCCAAGAAAACCTGAAGAGTCTACCTTCCCCGAGCCGTCTCATTCTATCAGGAATGCAAGGCAGAATCCGTGCACGGGGGGGCTTCGTTTCTGCAGGTCAGCAGCTGTTTCCTCGCTTCAGGTCCTGACCCCAAAACCCCTATTACTGTTGTCTGCACTGCGGCCTTCAAACAAAAAGATTTATTTCTCCCAAGTCGTGAGGATCCAGGCCGATTCCAAAGGAAACAAGATTCCAAATCAGCACTCCATTTGTTAACTTGAGTCAAAGGCCTCGCTACAGTGTGATGTTTCATACAAAGCCATAGACCATGCGATTAAACTGCCAAGCAAGCATTTGCGGATCTGATTCTCAACTAATAAACAAATTTGGGGGGGGGGGGAGGAGGGGGGGTTGTGCTCACTGCAGACAAACAACTAGAATTCTTCTTCTGAAAATACGAGTCATCACTTGGTAGCCTGTGTGCTAATTCTTTTCATCTTGGGAATTTCTTCTCCCCCTCCCCTCTTCTACGGAAAGAGAAGATTACGGGGCCCTGATCCAGGAAGTTCAAAATGGACTCAAACAGGGATTTTTTTTGTCACAGGAACTCCTTTGCATATTAGGCTACATCTGATGTAGCCAATCCTTCAAAAGCTTAGAGCAGGCCATGTAAGAAGAGCCCTGTAAGCTCTTGGAGGATTGGCTCCATCAGGGGTGTGTGGCCTAATATGCAGAGGCGTTCCTGCTACAAAAAAAGCCCTGGGCTCCCAGAAGATGGCTGAGCTGTACCTATTAGGGCTGCCAACTCCAGGTTGAGAAATTCCTGGCGATTTCAGGGTGGAGAATTTATAACGCCCACAGAGTCCATTCTTCAAAGCAGCTATCTTCTCCAGGAGAACAGATATCTTTAATGTGGAGATCAGTTCTAATTCAAGGAGATTTCCAGGCCCCACCTGGAGTTTAGCAATCTCTTTATTTCCCTTTCTTTTGCTGGCTATACAAAACAGTCTACTTCGTTAGGAATCAACAGCAAAGAAGTTTCAGATGATAGGCATTTGGAGCAGATAGATAATGGAAGGGGTTAGCCCACTGGAATCCTAAAGATTTTTTGCTAAAAACCAGCACCCAATAGGAAGGAAAACAGCTCTTGCATGGCTACTACACCTATTTCCTCTCTATTAAAGACATTCGGGCCGTGGGGGGTGTAGAAGACACCTGCTTTCAGTGCTATAACAATTTTCACCAGGCTGTGTTCCGTGTTGCGTGACAGTTGCATTGCTATAAACCATTTTGCGCAAGATACTCTAAGCAGCATCACCAAGCAATTAAAAAGTAATGCAATGCTCTAATTTAGCCAATGTTACTTTTGTGGTGTATATTTACAATACACACTGCGATATTATAATCTCTCTCTTCATTGGTTCATCATTCCATTTTTAAAGGATAATTTATTCACTGAAATATTTGAGCCACTAAAAGCCCTGCAATGAAGTCATCCTAAACTTTGTGGATGTTACAAAAGGAAAAAAAAAATAAATGGATTCCATTTCTGAGAGATAAAACAGCCAGCTTTTTCGACACCAAAAGAGTTAGCGACAAGCAAAGAGACACGTCTGTCTCCTCGTAAGAGGTAGTTTCAAAAAAGGTAATGCTTAAGGGGTAATAAAAGAAAACACAATGTACCCCACCTTTCTTGGCATATATTACCCATGACTGATATATTGTCATGCCCGATAAGACTTGCGTAGCAATAGACAGAGATTGGAAATACGTATTCCAAACCGCATTAAGTACATGGCCATTAAGCCAGCTCTGAACCATACTAAGTTAGTGCAGAGCTCTCACCTCATATCCAAGTGTGAACTACAACACCGACGTCCAATCAGATGCAGAAGCTCATCTGCATCCACAATGTACATACTGTTGCTATTCCCACCAATATCCTTGTTTGGACTAACTACATGTAGACGTTTTCTCTTCCGCTGCAGTTCAACAACACAGCATGTGCAACTTAGGCAGCTTATAAAAGGGGGACCCCAAGCCATAGGCTACCAGTGAGTAGTGGGTTTTGCTAATAAAAATATGCACATTCCTGCAGCATCGTGAAATATGACACTATGAACAAAACTATACATTAATCACAGGAGTTTGCCATGGGGGGACTTGCAGCCACAGTCCCCGGGGACAACTTTTGTGTAAGAGCTCAGCAAGCGCAGCCTCCCAATGGGTTGTTTCAGCTGCTGGAAACGGGGGGAGGCAGAAGTTCATTCTCCCCCCACAACACACTCCTTATCCAATGTGGGCCCTGGCTGCACTTTTACATGGCTTGGCCCTATTTCAGCCCCAATTCAAGGAATCAGCTAGGACCATTACATGAACTGTAGACTGCCAGTAGAAATCAAGAACATTTCAGAGACAATTACTGATCGTTTCGCTTGGTGGTTCTCACATTAGATTTTCATCTTCTTTTCTTTTCTTCTTGGCATACATCTGTGCATGCAAACAACGCACTATGTGAACCAGAGGCTCTCTCGTTGTATTGACCTCTGATCTGCAACAATACCAAATGGGACTCTGAGAATGTATAAATTGATGCAGCTGACATCCATGAGCATCAGCTCCAGTTGTACTGTCCATCAGAACAATGGGACCACATTCAGATGTCACAAACAATCCATATAGTTTAAGTGATGAAAGAAGCTTTCTTTCTTTCAGGGCTCGCGCATCAATTTATTCCTGGCTTAGGAGAATTCCAATTTGTGGGTTAAGGAACAGCCCCTAATTTGTCAAAAGCCGGAATTCAAATGACATAACAAATTGGGGTTATATCGAACAGGGGAGTGGAAGGAGCCCCTTAAACTAAGTCGGGTGCCTTTCCATCAGGACCAAACTAATTTGTTAGTGATGTCTGACTATAGCTCCTATCATATGTAAACACTCTCCCATGCAATGTAAGAATTGGTTTGGGGGACTTTTCAAGCCACACTATGAATCTATCTAGCGAAAACTGGTTTGAAGAGTCATGAGTTGTATGTTCCTAGGCTCCTGGCTAATGGCAAGTCACCAAGATGAACCTCAAAGTATGAAGATTTGTGACCCACCCAATCCAATGTACATGAAAGTACATAATGAGTAAGCCCTACAGAAAGCAGGAGACTTCTCCAAAACAAATGTGATTGCATCAGGGACCATATTTCATATAATACAAAAAACCTACACATTTTCATACACTGAGACTGATCAAACAAACCAGATTTCTAAGCAGGAAATCTCAGCATGCCAAGTGGTGGTCTTCTGCATTGTCTTTTCTCAGAGACTTCCCTGAATCAACAACTGTGCTGGAGAAAGGAGCAGAGGGAACTTTGGATTTGTGAAGGAAGAAGATGATTCACTAATTATAGCACAGAAAGATCTGTGGGGATAATAGGCCCAACAGAAGCTAGATCAGATCTAGTTTAGTCTGGTATCTCTGGGGGAAACAATAGGGGATCCTTCAAATTATGTAATAGGGGATCCTTCACCTTATGCCATTTGTGCAGTAATGGATGCCTAGAGAAAAGCAGCCAGGATTCATCAATCAGAGGTAGATTACATAAGAGTCATTCCAACTTACTCCTGAACAAAATGTCATTTATGGATTCCTACCCACTATTTAGGATCACTAGTGAATGGAACCAGTTCATGAAACCAGCTCTTTTCCCTGTGGCAGCCCTCTGAGGCAACTTTAAACACTGCTCCTGAAGATCAGTAGATTTCAGAGCGAGGTGCAGGACAGAGGAAGTGGGGCAGCTATGGCACGAAGGGAGAATCCCTATAAACTTTGCGTCCTCCCTCCCCCTCCATGTCTGTACAAGCTCCTGCTCCATTTGCAAACAGAGAAGACTGGTGACTTCTGCGGACTCCTGCTTGAGTGGCAGTCCCACTCTGTTCCCAAGGGTCCCAAAACTTTTAAGGGGCTGCAAGGAAAAGAAGAGACCTATTTCGTAAAGTTGATCCATTCAGAGTTCATCACATCCAACGTATTATTATTAACGCAGAGTGTTTAATGAAGCTTTTTACGCAAAGGGCTGGCAAGCCCTCAGCCACAAGGAGCAGAAAAAGACCACACTGCAAAGAGCCAAATATAGGACAACCAGCTATCTACTAGGACTTGTATGTGACAAAGACAACTTTGACTCTCGAATAGGGGTCAGCTTGAACCGGAAAAATGTGGTTCGTGTCGGTTTGTGGCTGAGCCACGGACCGAATCAGGAGGTTTGTTCACAAACCAAACCAATTTGTGTTTTGTGGCTCCACAAACCCCATTGAAAAGGGACAACAGTTCCTTTAAAGGGGGCTTGCAGAAAGCCCCAAAAAACAGCTGAGCTGTGGGGAGAAGCTGTTTTTGTAGCTTTTATGGGGGACAGAAACCAGGATTTTAAAGGGACTCTCTATCCACCAATTGCCACCAACGGCTTTAAATGTTCATAGAAGTTTGTGATGACAGACACATCCTGGGTCATCCTTTGTGAACAGGGCAAAATGCATGAAAAATCTTGCTTTGTGGCTCGGTTCATGCCCATACCTACTCTTAAAAGTTTATACCCCAAGCTGCTACTGGACTCAAATCTAGCTCCTATAGACAAATGTAACTTGAATCTGTTCTACTATCGACAAACCTAACTACCCTCTGAAACTATCCACATTGCGAACGACAGTAGTAGTTGGAGTCTATTTTCAGGAAACTCTCTCCAGAAAGATTAAAACCGAAAATTCAGTTTTATTTGGTGAGCAGGGCAGTTTGTACTGCATGAAATATGAAACATGTTGGTCTCTCTCGTGCCCCAAACCAAATTTCAGCTTAATTTTAGGGGAAGTAGAATTGTGTACTTAAAAAGTTGTCAAATGTAAATGGGTCACTGTTTTCATATCTTAAACATCTGTTGTTTATACCCAAGAAAGCTCACTAGGGGCAAAGAAATTAATTCCCCAATTGCTGTCAACCGAGTTAGGGAACAGCAATAAACAGCTTACTGTAAAGCCGCTAGCTACAATAAAAGTGCTGTCAATAAAGTGCGGCTGATATGGTTTCGCTGTGCCAGAAAAATACATCCTTTGAAAATGAAAATCTGAAATGGTAACTAGAAAAGCCTGCCTTGTCCCTATACACAAAGGAACTATATCACAAAACTCTGATAGCACCAAACTCGATGCATCTTTATTTTCTCCTCTGAGTGCGATACAATTTTTAAAAGTTATACATAGCGCATCAATGGGAAAACAAACTCCAGTGATTCATGCACACACACACACGACCCACATGCATAAAAATATAGCAAGTTAAAGAGGAAAAAAGGAAGGAAGTGGGAAGATTCTTGGGACTGCAAACAGATATCTCTCCATACAGAAATGTTCCCTGTTCTAAGGTTGCATTTCCACCACTGCTATTGAAAAATGGTATTATCGCTTAAGGTTCTGATTTCCATTACAATCTGCTGTTTTCACCTGCTTTTCTCCCCTTCCCCCCAATCTTTTTGGCACAAGTTTTCCATACTTGGTCTCACCTCAAAGCAGAATTTCTTCAGAAAGCTGAAAAAAATCTGTGTTTTTTTTTTTTACGGCAGCTGCAAGTGTGTGTGTGTGTGTGCGCGTGTGAAATACATTTCCATAGCCATTCTAAGATTAATTCCTTTCTTCAGTTACTCGCATACATATATATGTAACTAAAAAGAGGAATATTTTATCACCAACCCCGCTGAGCACTGCTTTTCACGGATAGGTAAAATCATTCTTTAAAAATCAAAAATTGAAGCATTTTAACTAATAACATGTCACCCAAATGGTTTTGTTCCGGTGCCCCTATTTCTCTGTTTATACAACAAGGACTGCCGCTGCTTGTACATAGCTTTATGAGGATGCTTAATAGAGGTTTTAGTGTGTGTGTTTTTTTAAAAAAAATAGGAAATATAAGGAAATAAATCACACCGCAACAAGCCACCTGGGATGGGATTTTGTCTCCTTTAGTTATCCGCAGAATTGGCTTGTAGCACTTTTCTGCAACACTCGTGGGAGCCCTGATGAACTCTGTATATATTTTACAGCTAACTATGCTGTTGTTTAAGAGTACACCTTATCTGATTTTATGGAAGGCATCTTGACATTGCGTTGGGCATGTGTCCATAAAAGTGACTGCAAGTATGAAAGTAATTAATGTAGCTCGCAGCAACTGCTGCTCCATTCTGGGACGCAAACCCGGCAACCTGGGAGAACCACTGTTGATTTGCCTGCATTTTCAACAACGGGTGTGAAGTAGTGGAGCCAATTAAATTTCCAATCCAGAATTCTAGGTGCCTTGTTTCTTCACAGACCTAGACTCAGAGTTCTTCCAGCCCCCACAGAGAAGTTTCATCCCACGGCTCTCTTTGAGAACTATTAAACTTGAAACAAAACAAAACCCCAAAAAGCGGGGTAAACAGATCCTAGCGGGGTAAACAGGTAAACGTGGCCTGTCTTTCTTAGCTATCTTGTGGGACCTCACAACTGCTGGCCAAATCCCAGTCTATTACTCTAGGAGTCATATCTCACGTCAGCTCTAAATATTGTTTCGCCAACCATGATCAATAAACAAGAATTTTTGTGGCCACCCAGCAGACCGTCTCTGGAAGTGACAAAATTCAGTCAGACATCATAATAAACACTTCTGATGCCCGGTCACAGACATCCACCCAAATAGGAGACAACTCGCACCTGCTCTCTGGCTTGACAGAGGGCAGGAACTGGCAAACAATGTTTGCAAGTATTGAGGGGAAATTCGTCCAGTGCTATGACCTATCCTCGGGGAGTTATTGCTGCCCTTTCTGCTGTCACCAGTATCCATCTTCAGATGCCCAACAACACATGCAAATACGTCCTGCAGGACTTAATGTTCATCCGTGTGCAGTGTATACGAAGTTTTCAGCATTCACATCTAAGAGTTCCTGTACCATTTAGTTACATACATATATATGTAACTAAAAAGAGGAATATTTAGAGTCTAATGCACAACCCCCTTAAACTTGTTTATATGCAATTATATCAGCCCAACCTAAATATTACTGCTAGCATATCTCCAAGTAGTATATCCATAATAATGATGGAACGCCATAGTTTATGATACTGCAATGGCCACAGTGATAAATACTCCTTTCCCTAAGCATCCTTTGGCAGCATAACAAATCTTAGGGACTACTGTATTGATCTTACCGATTATCTGGGGTAAAGGATAGACCAGACTTATTAAAGAGGTTTAATGTTTTATGAGAGCAACGATCCAATGGATCAAGGCGGCTGCAGGGGTAACCCAACACAAACCATTTCCATCTGCTGTAAAGTAAGACCAAAGCATTCAAATTCAGTAAATCCTTCACTAGGCATGAGCACCACTGAAAGGAGCTAGAAATGTTAGAAAATCTGGAAAAGTCAACAGTGCAATCCTATACATACTACTCTAAGGCCACGGACTTCAACAGACTTGAAATGTGGGCTCCTCTGCTTAGGATTGCACATTTTAATGGCATTGTTTCCTTGAATCTGGTGGTTTTGTTCCATGTATCATTGAACTTATCCCATTAAAATGTTGATTTTTCCATCTAAAAGAAGTGGGGTTTTTTTTAAAGCCTGATTTTGTGACTGCTCTATTATTTTACAGAGCCAACTCTATCATTTTGTAAGCCACGACAGGATGCTACTGGGTATTTCCCATTAAAATGAACAAGAACTACCTGAGAATACAAGCGATAGTGCTCTTATGTGCTTAGCTCGCTCAGAAGGACTTGCCACCAGATGAATGCAGCATATTTAATGGGACAATGTCGAAACCAGAAGCTACCTGCAGAACAGCTCTCAGCATGACATTTGGAACCTCAGAGCATATTGAGCGACCCACCCTCTTTGACTTTTACTGGACTCCACTCAAGGGAAATTCCTCAGCACAAACTGCGCGAAACTGAACGGAACGGACGTTTGAGTCCAGTGGCGCCTTTAAGACCAACATTTTTTTATTCTAGGTACAAGCATGCATACGTTCACATGAAAGCTTTTACCCAGGATAAAACTTTTTTGGCCTTTAAAGTGCCACAGGACTCCAACTTTGTTCTGTCGCTTCAGATCAACACGGCTACCCATCCGAATCTAAACTGGACAGAAACTGTGTACGAGTCTTTAGGCCAATTTCAGTTGAGTTTGTGTGAGAACTTCTTCAATGAGAGTGTACCTACCTTACCATACTCTGACTCCAATACCCTCATAAGATAACTATTCTGGCCAAAAACTTTTTCTTAAAAAATTCTTCTCTACCTGTCAACCCTTAATACCTACGCAAACTCTAGAGCAGGGGTCCCAAACCCTTTTGTTAAAAAAAATCCTGTGGGTACCACTGGAATTCTGACACAAGGCGGTCCCAACCACAAAATGGCCACCATGAGAGGCAGAGCCGCATACAAGGGAAGCCCAAGTGCCCCATAACATTAATTTGCATAGTCCATCAGATCAGGGCCCCTGCAGGACAGCAGCTCTGCCTGGCCACGCCCACTTTCTAAAAAAAAAAACACTTGGTAGGAAAGGTGCCAATGGGCGCCATGTTGGGGACCCCTGGTCTAGAGAACGCATTCCCCTGATAAGTGTATATGAGCTGCCGTTTTAATGTCTGTGTCCTTACAATAAATGACAAGCAATAGGGGAAAGTATACTCCCCGTACTTCTTGCCCCTGAAGGCAAGAGGAAATGTGGTTTCTGCCATCAATACCATGTTCCATAAGCGGGCACGGGTTTTTCTTTGTTTGTTTTATACTCAGGGATCTTTACATCAATGAGAACGCATTTGATCCATTATGAATGGCTCACAGACCACAGAATACTGTCCTTTCACCACCAAGCCCTAGCCAAGATCTGTAGTCATCTTTCCAACAGGTAACAAGGGCAGTTGCCTCGTTGGTATCAAAGTAAAATAAACAAGGCCCTGCTGGTTGAGACGATGTTAGACCATTTTGGTGGGCAAGGAAAGACTTCTGTGTCTTCTGAAAACCTGACACTCTATCTGGGTGACATCCAAACAGCTCTAGATATTATCTGTCCTTCCTTCTGACTTTAACACCATGATTATAAATATGAATGCATCTACACCAAGATTTGCCAGGCTAGTAAAAATAAGTATATCTGTAGCATTGTCTTTCTCTGTCACACATACACACTAAACAGTAAGATTTATAGGCAAACCCTGCATTTATGTCTCCCCACACATCAACTATCCACTCGCTTGAGTGATGTTCAGGCAGGTGAATCATTTTTGGGTTGTTATTTTTGTGGGTTTTTTGCATTTGCAGTTTTAATTCCCATTTTGACACTCCTCAAAGGATTTAAGACCCATTCTTGTAACAGAGCCCAGGAAGCGACAACTGAGTACTCAGCACCAAAACAATGACAAAAGACCTGGGGCAGAGGGCAGGGGGGTTCATCCAAAATAGAAAAAGTTGGGAAGAGTGACCTCTACTTTCAAGTTCTGCTAGTCGAGGTTTTTAACAGCCAGTGGGTTTTCCTTTTCTCATTAGGTGTGTTGGACTGAAGCTCCCCCTCACCTGCCAAATCTTATTCCGAGAGGCTAGAGTGCTTCAAATTGCTTATGAAGAAGCTCTTATGTGGGAAGGATCCCCCCCATCACCCCGTCCTTCAATGCCTTTTAACAAGCTTATGGAGGGTTCTGGGGACACTTACTCTGACAACATACCTGCGAAGTGTGAGCTTTAAACACAGCGGCTTGCTATCAGAGAGATCTCCAAAACCCACAATGCGGTTCTGAGGGAAACGACCAACAGACTGGGAATACCAGAATGGCCATTCACCATCTTTAATAGTGCCATTCTATCAGAGATGTGTCTCACCCTTCCCTTCCCCCAACCCTCGTTGCCGATGGACCCCCCCATCACCAATCCAAACAAACTGCCATTAACTCCGGAGACTACCGTACCAGGTGTGACGTGGGCTTAATACTCGAAACCTTTGACAACTGATGGAATGAAAATGAAGCACTGAGGAGCAACTGCAAAAAAAAAAAAAAAAAAAACCACAGTGCGCGCACGCACCCACAGAGGGGCTTAACTATGGGTCGCTTCAGCGCGACCATCATTAAATAAAAGGTTTCTTTGGCTATAGTACCAGTTTGAACCTTCCCTCCCCCCCTTTCTTATCTACTGCAGGATTGGCAGCCGGCCAGCACAATCCGAGTGGTGCCCTAGTGCCATCTACAGGCTCCTCCTGACATTCTAATTTAACGGCAAAAGACAAGCACCAAGCGAAATGAATTAGACAGCACCGTAGTTAAATCTTTATTAGCGAGGAATTATTCGACCCAAAGAAAGGAGAGGGGAGAGGGGAAAAAAAAACAAACCTTAATATTGGATTTGGTTGAAATGAGAGCTCCCCAGGCTCACGTGGCATATTTCACAACTTTAAAATGAGTTCTGGCAGATCGCTTGTGCATTACTAACATGAGAAAATATTTACAATGGGGTGATGCTTTTTTTTCCTGCATAATTCATTTTATTATTATTATTATTATTATTATTCAAAGCAATGCATTCATTTCAAAAGTGTACTTTGGCCATTTTTTTCAAAAAGAAAACAAAAAAAAGAAAGAAACACACACAAATAAAAACCCTCCTCCAATCGACACACAACTTGACTACTGTACAACAAAAATCACTGCAGCTCCAAAAAGAAAGAGAGAGAGGAAGACTTTCCTGATTGCTTGCCAACAGACACAGTGCAACACAAGCTGAAATGCCTTGCAAAAATCTTTCGAGGATAAGTTACCCCCACCCGACCAACAACAACAAAAAACTTAACAAAACGTTTCCAATCAGTTTGAAACAAACAAATGCAATTAAAACCGGCCTCATTTGAAACATCATTTTTTTTTTCCGTCTCAGAAAGAACGCGTTTCTTGAAAACAGAAATCCCGAAACAGTCAATTGTGTTTTTTTGCATTCGACAAAACAAGAAACAGTTGCTCTTCTTCGGTCAAGCTCTACACCGAGATGTTTCTGACAAGTTTTACGCCATTGTTTTTTAGCTCTGAATAGGTGTGTGTGTGTATGTGTGTTCCTGGGTGCATAGGTGCATGTGTGTTTGAGCATGTAATTCTTCCTTTCCAAAAAAAAAAAAAAAAAATCAGTGACCCATACCATTTTGGACCATCGTCATCATACCTGTTCTAAAAAATGCATAGGCTTGCCCCTCGCTCCCGAGAGATAGTGAAAGGGGCAAGTATTTTTTTCCCCGCCCTCTCTATTCATATTACAACTAAGCTAAAAATTACAGTGAAAGATAAAACATCCTAGCACTTTTTAATACTGGTTGACTGGACATTTGTAGGCAGTACTTATAGACCAGTAGAAGTGGTCGTTTACCTGTCTGCTGTGCAAGGGGCCCTTTGCCTTGAAGCCTCCTTGGGAACTGCACTCTGAGGCACTGAAGTGATCTGAACTAGTGGAAGAGCGTTTGGAGAGGGTGTCACAACCCCCAACAAAGGTGTTGTCCAAAGGGAGCTCCTGAATCACGTGATGCTTTTTCACCGAGACGGGAGTGTCAGGTTTAAGATGGAAAGCGGACTGCGGGGAGGCGGATTTGTAATGCTTAGCAAGGTCGGGACTGCTCGGTTTAAAGGTGGTGGGCGGAGCGGCGCCCCAGTCAAATCTTCCTATACTCTGCTCCTCCAGCTCAGCTGGAAGGCTAATTGTCCCGTTGATAGGTTCATGAACCGCGTCCTCCGGTTTGGATTCCTCAATGGTCACAAAGTTCAACAGGGAACTCTTGGGAGACTTCCTTTTCTTCCGCTTCTTCTTCTTGTTCTGCTTGTTCTCCTGGTTGGGGGACATCCACTCGGCACCTTGCTTGCTCCGCTGGGCCGCTTTGAAGCGGGAGGCGTGGCGGCAGCGGACCAGGACAGTAACAAAGATCACTACAATGACAACCATGGCGCCCGCCACAATGGCGATCATGATGGTAAGGTAGTCCTCATTTTGGTACGGCTGGCTGCTGTCCCCAATGTTCCTATCCAAGGGGGTTTCCATAGTCCTGCGAATCAAGTCGTAAATATAAGAGGCATTTCCAGCCGTGTCATTGACATACAAAAACACCAGCACAAGGGTATGGAGGGATTTAGGATAACCCAGGTCACTGATATTGACTACTAACCGATGCAGCCCCACATCAGTAGGAGTCGGCTTCTCTTCCAGGGTAATATTCCCTGTCACCGGATCAATCCGAAATAAACCTTTGTTGTTTCCACTGACAATGGTGTATTTGAGTTCAGCGTTCATCCCTGTGTCGATGTCAACAGCAAATACTTCCGCGACTACAGAGCCAGGGATAGCTGAGAGGGGCACCAGTTTAAAAGAAGTGTTAGAAGGTGGGTAGATGACTACCGGGCTGTTGTCGTTAACATCCATGACATTGATGGTGACCTTTGCGGTTGATGAGCGGGGTGGTTGCCCTCCATCAATGGCCTTGACATCAAAGGTGTAGGAACTCTGCTGCTCTCGATCAAAGGACACGTTTGACTTTATAACTCCAGAATAAGGATCCAAAACAAAGTTCTCATTGTCATTCAGGATGGAAAGGGTAACAGCCTTATTCTCCCCTGCGTCTGCGTCCGTGACCGTGATCACTCCTACAGTACTGTACTTTGGTAAGTTCTCCGACACAAAGAACTGAAAGTGATTATGAGTGAATTTAGGACTGTTGTCGTTCTCATCCAGCACCGTAACTATGACAGCGGCTTGGCTCTGCAGGGGTGGAGTACCATTGTCTCGGGCTGTTACAGTGAAAATGAACCTCTCCTGTTCTTCTCGGTCAAAGACCCGGGAGGCTGTCAAAACCCCAGTCTTTCTATCCAAATCAAAAAAGGAAGCGTTGGGGCCCAGCTGATACACAATGTCTGCATTTTTCCCACTGTCCTCATCTGTGGCACTAATAGTGGTTAAGTACAGACCACGGCGATTGTTTTCGGAAACCGACAGCTCAATTACGGGCTGGCTGAAAATTGGAGGGTTGTCATTTTCATCCTCCAGCTTTACTCTTACCAGGGCCGTCTGGTTCAAACTGGGCTTGCCGGAATCAGAGGCAACTATTTTAAAGCTGAATTCTTTGGTGCCCTCATAGTCCAGCAAGGAAGAGGTCTCTAACAAGTACTGGTTGTCGTAGACAGCCTTCAAGTGGAATGGCACCTCTCTCTCAATGAAACAGATCACTTTGCCATTCACGTCAGTGTCCTTATCTGAGACCGTAATCAGAGCGATCTTGGTATTGACAGGGTCTTTCTCAGATAAGTACACTGTGCCATTGATGGGACTTATAATGTACCTGAGGTCTATGTTAGGGGGGTTATCATTAACATCAGTCACGTTGATGGTAACAGTTGCCCGAGCAGGGGTGGAGCTACCATCGCTGGCCAACACTGTCACCTTGTGAATAGCAGTCTCCTCGCGATCTAAGGCCCTCTGAACTGTAATCAGTCCAGTTGTGTTGTTTAAAGCAAAGAGTCTTTTAGTCGCAGGAGCAACCTGGGCACCAAAGATGTATCTGATCTCTGCATTGCTTCCTACATCTGCATCTGTAGCATGAAGCTGGATGACTGAGGTGCCTACAGGGGCATTCTCTGGGATGTGGACTTCCACCTGACCCTCTTTAAACACTGGCCTGTTGTCATTCACATCACTTACTGTGACCTGGAGGATAGCGGTGCTGGATTTCTGGGGGGTTCCTCCATCCTCCACTTTGATTTTCATCACATAGGTGTCTTTCTGCTCCCTGTCCAGGTTCTGCTGCACAATCAGTTGTGGCCACTTCTCCCCTTCCGGAGTCTCCACTATATCCAGCCCAAAGACGCTCTGCCCGTTCAAAAGTTCATAGTGCTGCACCCCATTGAAGCCGGTATCGGGATCCGTAGCCGAGGGGATGGGAAAGCGGCTATTGATCAGGGTGTTTTCGGGGATGGAGATATTGATGACAGGCGATGGGAACATGGGGGCATTGTCATTGGTATCCTTCACAATGATTTTGATCTTGATCAACCGGAAAAAGTCATTGGGGAGAATCACCACCTCCAGCTCAAAGAAGCACTCGTTCTCTTCCGCATATGCTGCTCCAGCACAGAGCCGCTCTCTGTCAATTCGATTCGAGGTGGTAAAGATCTCCCCTGTCGTGCTGGACACTTTGACCAAAGGGGCATCCCCCGCTTTGGACACCAGTCGGTAGACGAGACTGGTACTGGTCCCCGTGGCAGAACTGATGTGAGAGATGTTCAAATCCTTTGGTATGTTCCCAATGGGTACGTTTTCGGGCAGCTCCTCTCGAATGGTGTAAATAAGTTCTTGAGCTACGGCAGAATCCAGCCTGAGACAGGCAATCAGGGCAGCCAGCAGGTAAAAATCCCTCAGGTCCATGATAAAGTGTAGTTCCTTCTCGTCTTAGGATCGCAAGGGTTCCACAAAGGACAGTCGGACGGTCGACAAGGGGAGAATCACAGGATGCATCCCATCGGCGCTCTTCTTTCCAGACAACCACTGTCAACGCAATCACAACGACAACAAAAACAAAACAGAAAACAAGTGTTATTGTCTCATTCCAACCAACAGCAGCTGCAGCTGCCAAGTCATGCTCCACGTTTCGGCAACACACAGGCGAGCATGTTCACAAACGAACAGCGCCCCCCCCCCCCCCCGCCACCTGCCTCCTTCCCTCTCTGGCTCGAGCAAACCATTCCACTCACCAGCCTCTGCTGCACCGAGAGCGGGAAGGAAATTAACTGCTTGCAGGACAGGGACGGGGAAAACAGCAAATCCTCCTTCCCCTCCCTCCCAATCGGTCTTCAGCACATCACAGAATATTCACTCCTTCCTCGCCAAGGCTTTCCCTTCCGTGCAACTTTCCGTGCATTGCATCCTAAGCGCAAATGCAAAGTCGCATGGCTCCTGCCCTCCCCCAATTCAATCCCCTAGCCGGAGCCATCCCCTCCCCTCCCCACGCCACCTCTGCCTTTCCTCTCACTGTTTTCCATCCCATTCTAGTGCGACAGATCCACCAGGACCCAGACTGCCTCTGCTTCCAACGGCTGCATTCGCAGCACTCCTGGCCGGCTACTCTTCCCATTCTTAACTCCACTGACAACCGAGGGGGGGGGGGGGTTTCCTTTCTGACCCCCCCACCCCCGCCAGCCAGGGGGAAATGTCACCTTCTCCAGATGTTGCAAGGCGTCTGCGTGCCTGTGTGTCGACTGCGCTCCTGAGAAAAAGGGCTCAACTTCAAATAAACAAGGAGAGCAGGGAAGAGGACCAAGTCCTGAACGGGGGAGCCAGATGTTTACGAAGGGAAAACGGCAGACTGAAGCTCTTTTAGGGCAGGTTAAAAAGGAAAGATCCCTCGAGAACGGCAAGGGTGTCGTTCATGGGGGAAGGGGCGACGCAGCCCAGGGATGCCGGACCGCTCCTAAGGCTGGTCGATCCAGGAGCCGCTTAAGCAGGCGTCGATCCTGCAATCGAATAGGGCTGTTTTTTTTAAAAAAAAAGGGGGGGGGGGAGGTAGCGACTTGGGCTCAGAGCCCCTTTGGGGAGCCGAGCAAGCGGGAAGGCTGGTTGGGGGAGGCGAGAGAGAAAAGAAGCTGGCCCTGGTCAGAAGCCCTGCTCTTCCATCTGCATTTAAAAAAAAAAAAACCCAAGCGGGCGATGTGATGTGTCGGGGATGGGTACCATTCCCTCTGTGCAACATCTCCCCCCCCCCCCTTGTGCAATATCCCATCCCCTCCGTGCAATATCCCCCCCCGTGCAATATCCCCCCGTGCAATATCCCCCCCTGTGCAATATCCCCCCCGTGCAATATCCCCCCCCCCGTGCAATATCCCACTGCAAGGCAGGCAGGCAGGGGGGCTGCGGAGACGACAACCTCCAGCCCCCCCCCCCAAATGGCAGGGACCCCCCCCCCCCTTCTCCTCTCCCCCTCTGAGCAGCTCCCGGGTCCTTCGCGGCAGACCAGGGCGATCCTCCTGCAGCCTCCCCTCCTCTCCCCAGCTCCAACTTCGCGCTTACATCGCCATCCGCCGGGGCAGGATCCGCGCCGGCCGCCGCCGCCACCCTCACGGTGCCCATCGCCCCCGACGCGCAGCTGGAGCCCCGGTCCGGAGCGAGGAGAGGAGAGGAGAGGAGGGGGGGGGGCACTAGGCGAGGCGGCGGCGGGGGCGGCGGCGGTCGTCGTCCCGGTCCCCCGGAGGCGAGCGGCGCTGCTGCTGCTGCTGCTGCTGCTCCGGCGGGGCCAAAGCAGCCCCGGGTCCGGCGAAGGGATGCCCCGCGCCGTCCGGGGGAACCATCCTCGCCGCGCTCGCCCCAGCGATCCGGGCAGAGCTCCTGGATGGAACGCCCAGCGGCAGGCTCCGGCAATCCAGGCGAGGCGCTCCGGCAAGCAGGGCGCAGCGAAGGGCTCCGGCAATCCAGGCGAAGGGCGAGGCGACTCAGGTCCCGCCGCTCCTCCTCGGCCGGCGGCTACTCCATCCCCTCCGCCGCCGCCGCCTCCTCCGCCTCTTCGTGCGCAGCCGGCGAGAGGCGCTTGCTTCCTCGCTGGGCGGCCGCTCCGGCTCCTCTCGCGCTCTGGGCTGAAATTCTTGCTCCAACTCTCAAGAAGCCCAGCCGAGGGGGCGGGGCGCCTTGGGTCCTCCCCCATTGGACACCCCGGCACTGGCGCCCCGCCCCCCGCGCCCCGGCGGACTCCTGACGGGCCGGGCGGGCCGTCGCTCAAGGACCGGGAGGCGGGGCCTCGGCGCTCAGCCCCTGCCGCTGTGCGGAATGGCTAATCGGGGCTGCGGGCTGGAGAGGGGGGAGGCGGGCTGGAGAGCCGTCTGCTCGGCGGGCGGCCGCGAGCTTGCCCCGATGTGGTGGGGCCCCCTTGAACGTTAGGCGAGATGTTTAAAATCTCAGTGACCTTTTAGCGGCTTGCAAATATAATAGAAGTCCCATTATTAGTACTGTAATGCAGCTAGAATTTACATTGTGTTTAGGGTTGCCAGCCTCCAGGTGAGGCCTGGGGCTCTCCCTCCTTTACAACTGATCTCCAGCGAGCAGAGATCAGCTCCCTTGGGGAAAATGCAATTTAGTGTTGAATTTAATTTTTCGACCTATACCCCGCCGTATCCCACAAGCGGCTCAGGGCAAATGACAAGGTTAAAAACTTTACAACAATAAATAAACCACATCCAAACAAAACAATATCATATTTGCATTTACATATTCACAAAACAATACCTGTATTTACATTTAGTATCTACTGTATACGGCCAGTAATATGTATAATAGATGTACACTGTAATTGCTAAAAAAAAATATGCATTTGTTTTGCAATAGTTGTAATTGTACCTTTTTTCTACTTATGTATTTTTTTATTTTTTTATTTAGAATTTATTTAGAATTTATATCCCGCCCTTCCCACAAGTGGCTCAATTTTTGAATTTTTAAATTCATTTCTTATACAAATTAAATGATAGCCGTATAGTTGTGGGTAGGCCCCCAATGTCTCCTGGCAACAACTATTTTTAGACCCAGTCTGCCGCCCCCCCCCACCTTTGGAGGTCACCCCCATTCTCTGATGGCCCTTCACGGAGGAATAGTTGGATTGGAGAATTCCCACCTTTCTGGATCCCGGGAAGGTGGTTGAGCCTCTGAGCGCATGCAGAGTGCTGAGGGGAAGGGAGCAGAAAACACTTTGTTTTATCTATGCAATCCGGGTGGCGAACTCCGGGTTGGGAAATGGCTGGAGGTTTTTTAGGGGTGGAGCCTGGGGAAGGTGTGGATGGGGGAGGGACCCCAACAGGGTAGAAGCCAGCCCTGCAAAGCAGGCCTTTCCCTCCCAGGGCAACTGATGTCTGTCCCCTTGAAGTCAGGTGGGATTCTGGGAGAGCTTCAGGTCCCACCTGGAGGTTGGCAACCCTATGGCCTTTGGGGGGGTTCATACCTTCCCCCCATCCGTCATCAAATCACAGGTCAGCTGCCTGTTCATAAACTTAAGGAAATCACAGCTTCACAATTTCATAGTGGCTCAAAAAAAAAAATAGTGTGGATCTACTAATGTTTACATGCAGACCTAAAGACCCCACTGTCAATTCCAAGATCACATCCATGTTCATATCTTAGGCTTGCTGGCCTCCGGGTGGTTACCAACAAATACAAAACTTACAGTGTAAGATTTTTAGACCCAGTCCGCCACCACCACCACCCCGCACCTTTGGAAGTCACCCCCATCCTCTGATGGCCCTCCGCAGAGGAATAGTTGGATTTGAGGCTTCTCGCCTTCCTGAATCCCAGGAAGGTGGTCGAGCCTCTGAGCACATGCAGAGTGCTGTGTACTACTAGGGCACTTCACACCCATGACATGTCTCCTTTTTATCACCCTCCACTGCTGCTACAGGCCAGTTAACAAGGCCGAACAAACAAACACAGACCCCAATTTGTGATTCTTTTAATCTGCTAAAAACATTCCCATGACTACATACCAACTCACTGCCCACTTTCTCTATATTTAAAGATGGCTTGCCATTCCAATTTTGTCTGATGAAGTCTGCTTAGAGCATACGAAAGCTTACGTTCTGAACAAAACTTAGTTGGTCTTAAAGGTGCACTTGTCTACTGCTTTGTTCTGTTGCTTCAGACTAACACGGCTGCCCACGTGGATCTATTACTTACCTTAGCATGTCATTACTTAACACGTCTGCCTTTCAGACTGTCTTGAAACATGTTTTTGTATCAAGCCTGGGAGGCGTGTTATCACCCCCTGAGGAGCATAAGGAGAACTACAGGAAACAGACCAGAATTTCAGAAATTGACCTAACCCACACTGTGGACTTTTGCTATTGCACCGTGCAAACAGCACTTCTGTATAGTGCTCTTGTATTGTGTTTGTATAAGAGCCCCGTGGTGCAGAGTGGTAAAGCTGCAGTACTGCAGTCCTAAGCTCTGCTCACGACCTGAGTTCGGAAGCTGGTTTCAGGTAGCTGGCTCCAGGTTGACTCAGCCTTCCATCCTTCCGAGGTCAGTAGAATGAGTACCCATCTTAATGACTGGGGGAAACGTAAATGACTGGGGAAGGCAATGGCAAACCACCCCGTAAAAAGTCTGCCATGAAAACGTTGTGAAAGCAACGTCACCCCAGAGTCGGAAACGACTGGTGCTTGCACAGGGGACCTTTCCTTTTCCTATACTGAATCAGACCCTGGGTCCATCAAAGTCAGTAGTCTACTCAGACTGGCAGTGGCTCTCCAGGGCCTCAAGCTGAGGTTTTTTCTACCTATTTGCCTGGACCCTTTTTAGTTGGAGATGCGGGGGACTGAAACTGGGACTTTCTGCTTACTAAGCAGATGCTCTACCACTGAGCCACTGTCCCTCCCCTAAAATACGGTCGCCCGAACAGGAACTTGAACCCTGGACCCTCATATTAAAAGCCTGATGCTCTACCAACTGAGCTATCTGGGCTCTATTTAAAGTCGCTTTCTTTCCATCTCTCCCTCTCACCCACCCCTTGCCATCTATTTGCCTGCCTGCCTTCCATCTTGTGGCTCTCAGACATCTGACGTTCATGTCTTGCGGCTCTCAGACATCTGACATTGATTCCATGCGGCTCCTACCTTAAGCACGTTTGGCCACCCCTGGTACACAATGTTTTTTCATATGTGGTTGCTCAGCCTCCAGATGGTGGCTGGAGATCTCCTGGGATTTCAACTGGAGAAGTTCCTTGGAGAAAATGGCTGCTTAGGAAGATGGACTCTGTGGCATTACACCCCACTGAAGTCCCTCCCCTCTTCACCCCCCTTCCACAAGTTCAGCGCCCAAATCTCCAGGCATTTCCCAACCTGGAGCTGGCAACCCTAAGAATACTTCAAAAGTGAGAGACCCAGCTTCATGAGGCCAAGACATGCATCCAAATCATGAATCCCCCTGACACCATCATGGTTCTTGCATGGACTTCATCAGGCCTCGGATTCAGCCAGAGCAAACAGGAGCGCAGCTCCTGAACATTTCTGAGGGTTCCCCCTCTTCCTCCCAACCTTCCTTGTCCACTGAATAGTAGGTGCAGCTGCATAACAATCCCTGGATTAGGAGAGCGGGCAGCCAGCCACCAGGGGCTTTCCCACACCCCCAGCAGCCCCCATTAACCCCTGGAGAAGCCCGCACCACCCTTTCTCCGCTTCTTATGTGATTTGGGGTTGCAGGTGGCTTGCTGGCCTTTTGACTGGGGGGGCGGCCAAGGCGAGCCCCAGGTGAGTGAGGCCTGCTTGGGCTGGCTGGATTTCAAGCCAGCCCAAGCAGGCCTCGCTTGCCCGGAGCTCTTCTTTCTTGCATCACATTGCTTTTGCCTGGGGGGGAGCATATGCTAATGAGTTATGCTAATTGGCCCCACCACCTATTTTTCTAAAAATGACCCCTGGACTTCATCAAAATCTGTAAAATCATATTTCCTTCTGCACACGCCAAACCACAGGAAACATGGATCCAGCCCTTTCTGGCACTGCTGGCGTTTAGAAACACCAGCCTGGAAGTTGGCAACCCTAAGTGTGGTGTTCTCGGGAGTGTGGTGAGGCGTCTGTGAAGAGAAATGAAATAAGTAGGCATGGGGCTTTTTTTGTAGCAGGGACTTATTTGCATATTAGGCCACACCCCTCTTATGTAGCCAATCCTCAAAGAGCTTACAGGGCTCTCATCACATGTATGGCCTAATACGCAATGGAGTTCCTGCTACAAAAAAAAAAGAGAGCTCTGCGTAGACAAGGCTGCGGAGAGCCCTCACAATCCCACAACCAGAGCCCCCATCCAACCAGAACACCCCCCAGTGGCTCAAATGAAGCAGGCACGCTTTCACTTTGCCTGGATTTCAGGCTCCCCAGGGCAACCAAGGCCCCGAATTTGATAACCCCATCCACACACACCCCATCAGCAGCCCTGTAAGTAGAAAAAGAAGAGTCTTTTTTATCTCCCCCCTTTTCCCTACCTTAAGGAGCCTCAGAGCAGCTTGCAATCGCCCTCCCTTCCCCTCTGCACAACGGGCACTTTGGTCAGGTAGGTGGGGCTGAGAGAGTTCTGAGAGAACTGGGACTGGCCCAAGGTAACCCGGCTGGCTTCACGGAGAGGAGGAGTGGGGGAATCGAACTCGGTCCCCCCAGATCAGAGTCGGCCTCTCTTAACCACTGCATGCGCCCCCTGCTTCCTATTATCTGGATTCTTATCAACAAATGCCTAATAAAGGTTTCAGCAGGGCTTTTTTTGAGCAGGAATGCACAGGAACGCAGTCCCAGCTAGCTTAGTATCAGGGGGTGTGGCCTAATATGCAAATGAGTTCCTGCTAGGCTTTTTTCCCTACAAAAAAGCCCTATGTGAAACAATGATGTCAGGGGGTGTGACCTAATATGCAAATGAGTTCCTGCTGGTTTTTTCCCTACAAAAATAGCCCTGGGTTTCAGTAACAGGTGAATGTTTGGCTAAGGCTGCAAATTCTCGAAAAATCTGCCTGTTCCCAGGCATTGCCCCTGGGCTTGACGCGTGACAAGGAGAGCCATATTCTGTCGTCTCTTTTGATTTTGCCCTCACGGCTTGTGAACGGATGAGCCAAATGCAGCCCCCACCACCACCGCCCCATTCCTCCTGCCCAGCGCCCACCCTCTGCCCACCCCTTCGCTCTGGCTCTCCATCCGTTCAGAGCAGGTCAAGGGGATGCTATTTATAGGGCCCACCAGTTAATGGAAATGCAAAAAGTGAGAGAGAGCCCTCGGCTTTTGACAGCCATGCGCGGAGCTGAACATCCCCGTGTGTCAGCTGGAGAGATGCAGGTCAAAAGGTGGTGGGAAGAAAGGTAGGTGCGGAAATGGTTGGAAACGGAGCACTCAAGGAATGAGGCTTAATGGGTGGGGGGGGGAAGATCCAGAGGGGAATTCCAAAGGGCCAGCACGGGTCACTCTGCTTTGGTTTTTTAATGGCTGGGATCCAAGTGTGGAGAACAAGGGCACTAATTTGTGGCTGACTTGAAAAAAAGTCTGGCTGCAAGGAAAGAGAGATACAAGCAGGCCTCACTTGGGGCAGGAGCTCGCAGAACCAGAGCTCCAGAACCTCTACATTTTATTGTGTGTATTGTATATGTGATTGGAATTGTAACAAATATATATTGTGACAAATATATGGAATTCTTGCCTGGCTCATTGGAGCCTGTAGGACTGAGCTTGGGGACTCAGGAACAATGGGCAGAAGGATCCAAATCCCTGCTGTCCTGCTCCAATCATGAGCCCCCTGCTGGTTTGAATGGTCCAATAGCATGCTAGCGCAGGAAAAGTTTGGTGTAGTGGTTAAGTGTGCGGACTCTTATCTGGGAGAACCGGGTTCGATTCCCCACTCCTCCACTTGCGGCTGCTGGAATGGCCTTGGGTCAGCCATAGCTCTGGCAGAGGTTGTCCTTGAAAGGGCAGCTGCTGTGAGAGCCCTCTCAGTCCCACCCACCTCACCGGGTGTCTGTTGTGGGGGGAGAAGATATAGGAGATTTTAAGCCACTCTGAGTCTCTGATTCAGAGAGAAGGGTGGGGTATAAATCTGCAGTCTTCTTCTTCTATATATAGTTGGCCCAGTCTTCAGTCTTTGAGTGCGGCGCTATACTATGCTGTATCTAATAAAAGAGCTATGATCACTACCACCTCTCCTCATCATTGCATGGAACCCACTTTATTATAGCGTTCTTTCTTTCTTACCTTCCCCGCCCCCCCACCCCCCAATAAATACTTGCTTCCTGGCTCCATTGTTTAAACCTCCTGTGATAATTTTGCTGAACTTTAAGGTTTGGCAAACTTTCTAATATTTTTCCCCACAAAAAAGGGGGAAATAACCAAAACATATAAAACAGACAGATGGAAATCATCATTCCACTGTGGCCACAAAGAAGAAAGGAATTTAAAAAGTATGATGAGAGTAAGGTTTTATGATGACCATCCTAATTCAAGAAGCATTTTCATGTAGATGCTGAGCTGGTATAATTTAGTACACCTTCCGATGATGTCAGGGGATGTGGCATATACAAATGAGTTGTGATAATGAGCTCTGGCATCTCTTTTTCTAAGAAATGACTCCTGGGTACAAGAATTGTCAAAGGATGCTATGCCATAACAAAGCCACACTAAAAGAACGTACATGGTTGTGCTGAAATTTACCCATTCTGTCTTCCAATGCTTCTCAGGTGAAAACGGAGACACACCTGCTGATTTCTACCATCACACCAAAAGTCATAACACACAACTGTTCCTAGTCCACGCTCTTGTCTGTCACTGAAGTCTTTATTTGTTTGCTTGGGGGAGCTGAAAGGTGTCACTGTGCCATAGCTGTGGTCCAAAAAAAAAGCTGAAAGGCACACAACCCAAAGTCTGCGGCAGAATTATGAAACAATCAATAACGAGACTTGATATTTATTGCACATGCTGACTCCCTGAACACACCACTTGAGTATTGGATACTGTGTGTGGAGCGTATGCTCCGTTGTTCTCTTAAATGAAGATTCCAAAGGCTCAATGAAGGCTCAATAAAATTCCGCCGTAGTCCAAATAAGATCCAGCCATTGACTCCTGAGAATTTTGTGATTTGCATCAGCAGTACGCATGCACCTGACCTGAAGTACGCATGCGCCTGACGAAGCAAACAGAGAAACAGAAACTTACCGGTGTACTGTTGCGCTGGTACATCCCACGGTGGACTTTGGGACTCTTTTGGACATGCTTTAAACTTCATTTGGATATTATGTGGATTATGGTGGAATTTTATTGAGCCTTCATTGAGATATTGGATTTATATAAAAAAAAGATATTGGATTTATATACCGCCCTGCACTCCAAAGAGTCTCAGAGCAGCTCACAATCTCCTTTACCCTCCTCCCCCACAACAGACACCCTGTGAGGTGGGTGGGGATGGAGAGGGCTCTCACAGCAGCTGTCCTTTCAAGCACAACCTCTGCCAGAGCTATGGCTGACCCAAGGCCATTCCAGCAGGTGCAAGTGGAGGAGTGGGGAATCAAACCCGGTTCTCCCAGATAAGAGTCCACACACTTAACCACTACACCAAACTGGCTCATTAAGCCTTTGGAATCTTCAATTAAGAGAACAACGGAGCGTACGCTCCACACACAGTATCCAATACTCAAGTGGTGTGTTCAGTGAGTCAGCATGTGCAATAAATATCAGGTCTCGTTATTCATTGTTTCATCATTTTGCAACAGACTTTGGGTTGTGTGCCCTTCAGCTTTTTTGTGGTACTTTCGTACACAGCCTCCCTGTTGGTGTGGCATTCCATAACTGTGGTCAGCACAGTATATTATTCTGCTGCCCTATTCTTATGACAAAGGCCCACCATCTCCAGGAGGGGAGTGCTGAGGAACAGGAAGCCATGTTCCCTAACTGAAGCGGCAAGAAGGCCACTCCTCTCCTTGGAAGAAGTCCTTTATCCTTCCTGGCAAAAATTCTTGGTGGACTGGCTCACCGTAGCCACTGCAGGAAGGAAAAGGAAAGGAAAGGTCCCCTGTGCAAGCACCAGTCATTTCCGACTCTGGGGTGACGTTGCTTTCACAACGTTTTCACAGCAGACTTTTTATGGGGTGGTTTGCCATGGCCTTCCCCAGTCATCTACACTTTCCCCCCAGCAAGCTGGGTATTCTTTTTACCAACGTCGGAAGGATGGAAGGCTGAGGCAACCTCATGCCGGCTACCTGAAAACCCAGCTTCCACAGGGGATCGAACTCAGGTCGTGAGCAGAGCTTAGGACTGCAGTACTGTAGCTTTAACACTCTGTGCCACGGGGCTGTTAGCCACTGCAGGAAAGGGAACACCAAGAGTATCTCCCCTCTAATATGGCCCTCCATGCCCCAGACCTCTTTTATTCTGGTTTCTGACCTGAAACAACTTGATGACTTTACAGTGGAACAAAGCAATGAGATTGTCTGGTGAGAGCCAGACTGGTTCAGTGGTTAAGTGCGTGGACTCTTATCTGGGAGAATCGGGTTTGATTCCCCACTTCTCCACTTGCAGCTGCTGGAATGGCCTTGGGTCAGCCATAGCTATCACAGGAGTTGTCCTTGAAAAGGCAGCTGCTGGGAGAGCCCTCTCAGCCCCACCCACCTCACAGGGTGTCTGTTGTGGGGGGGAGATAAAGGAGATTGTGAGCCGCTCTGAGACTCTTTGGAGTGGAGGGTGGAATATAAATCCAATATCATCATCATCATCATCATCATCACCATCGTCATCATCATCAAACAAAGCTGCGCCTCCGAAGCCCATCTGGACCGAGGGATAGTGGGATCTCATTTCATTGTGTGGTATAGCTCACTGGTTTGTTCAAATGCTGCCACTCCATCATTAGGGCTTTTTTTTTTGTAGCAGGAGCTCCTTTGCATATTAGGCCACACACCCCTGATGTAGCCAATCCTCCAAGAGCTTACAGTAGGCCCTGTACAAAAAGCCCTGTAAACTCTTGGAGGATTGGCTACATCGGTGTGTGGCCTAATATGCAAAGGAGTTCCTACCACAAAAAAGCCCTGTGTTTATTTTTAAAGCAAATGTAGATTGATTGCTTGCATGTGCCAGAAGAGAGCATTGGGGATATCTATTAGTGCCCTGTGGGAATGCCTGGGAAGAGTCGCTTTGATGGTTTCCCCATCACATTTCCAACCCACCCACCTCTTTTAAAGCAATCGCATGGCTGGCTAGGGGGCTTGCCAGGTTTCATCTGGAAATGGCTTACCAAGCCTGCTTCTAAAGTGTTGGGGAGAAATAACTCTTCTTTCTCGGTAGGAAGTTTTAAAGAGTTTCACTCAACCCGAGGAGCGTATTCATCAACTCTGAAATAAACCGCCATATGCATATTTTAAATAGAAGCTTTTTAGAAAATTGGTTCTAATATATAATATAAAAATCTAATTATTCTAAGCTCCCAGCCACTGAAAGCCTCACCCATTGCAAACTGTGTAACGGCAGACAATGTGCTACATACTCATTGAAGTGTTCACATACATTCAGGGGTTGCCGGCGTGCTGCCATTCGCGCTGTGGCACCTGCTGGCATTTTGCCCGCCAGCTCTTTCGGAAAATGGGTGGGCCCAGGTGACCCAGGCTTTTTGATTGGTCAGCAGAGATCTGATTTGCGGTGCAGGTGAAAAGAATGCTGTTTCCGTTGCAGCTGCCGCAACAGCACTGGTTTTGTTTTGCCGTCGCTCCTCCTTCGTGGTGTGTTTTTTACTTTTCTTCACCCCTGCAATTGGGGCTCCCTCCATGGACACAGCCCCGTCTCTCATGTAGGGTTGCCAAGTCCAATTCAAGAAATATCTGGGGACTTTGGGGGTGGAGCCAGGAGACATTGGGGCGGAGCCAAAAGCAAGGGTGTGACAAGCATAATTGAACTTCAAGGGAGTTCTGGCCATCGCATTTAAAGGGACTGCACATCTTTTTAAATGCCTTCCTTCCATAGGAAATAATGAAGAATAGGGGCACCTTCTTTTGGGGTTCATAGAATTTGACCCCCTGGTCCAATCTTTTTGAAACTTGGGAGGTATTTTGGGGAGAGGCACTAGATGCTATACTGAAAATTTGGTGCCTCTATCTCAAAAAACAGCCCCCCCAGAGCCCCTGATACCCACGGATCAATTCCCCATCATTCCCTATGGGAATCGTTCATGGAGGTGCATGATGGTTGTGGGGGCAGGGCTTCCCCCGCCAACCAGCTGGCTGGGGGAGGGGGGAAGCCTGTAAAACCGGGGGATCCCGCTCTGGGACCTGGGGATTGGGAAGCCTACTCTCATGGGTAGCCATTTTGTAGTTGTGCTTGCACCAGCCTGTGTGAGAATTCCAGTGGGGACCACAGACTCAAAAACTTGGGGGACCCACCACAAATCACAAGCATATAGAGACAAAAATAACCCTCGGCCCCAAGATTCAGCATCAAAGAGTCCAGCAGAAAATGTAGGAACCTGAATACTTCCTAGGGTTGCCAAGTCCAACTAAGGTTGCCAATCCCCAGGTGGGGGCAGGGGATCCCCCGGTTTGGAGGCCCTCCCCCCGCTTCAAGGTCATCAGAAAGCAGGGGGAGGGGAGGGAAATGTCTGCTGGGAACTCTGTTATTCCCGATGGAGATTTATTCCCATAGAAAATAATGGAGAATTGATCCGGAGGTATCCGGGGCTCTGGGGGGGGCTGTTTTTTGAGGTAGAGGCACCAAATTTTCAGTATAGCTTCTAGTGCCTCTCCCCAAAATATCCCCCAAGTTTCAAAACGATTGGACCAGGGGATCCAATTTTATGAGCCCTAAAAGAAGGTGCCCCTATCATTCATTTTTTGCTATGGAAGGAAGGCATTGAAAAGGTGTGCCGTCCCTTTAAATGTGCCAGAACTCCCTTTGAAGTTCAATCATGCTTGTCACAGCCTTGATCTTGGCTCCACCCTCAATGTCTCCTGGCTCCACCCCCAAAGTCCCCATATATTTCTTAATTGGACTTGGCAACCCTAAGTCCAACTCAAGAAATATCTGGGGACTTTGTGGGTGGAGCCGGGAGCAAGGGTGTGACAAGCAAAAATGAACTCCCAAGGAAGTTCTGGCCATCACATTTAAAGGGACCGCACACCTTTTAAATGCCTTCTCTCCATTTGGAATATTGAAGGATAGGGGCACCTTATTTTGGGGGTCATAGAATTGGACCACCTGGTCCAATCTTTTTGAAACTTGGGGGGGTGTTTTGAGGAGAGGCACTAGATGCTATGCTGCAAATTTGATGCATTTACCTCAAAAAACAGTCCCCCAGAGCCCCAGATGCCCACAGATCAATTCTCTATTTTATTCTATGGGTCTTCATATAATGGAGTGTCCAGCAGACATTTCCCTCCCTCCCCCCCCCCCCCGCTGCTTTGTGATGACCCTGGAGCCGGGGGAGGGCCTCCAAACAGGGGGATCCCCCGCCCCCAACTGAGGATTGGCAACCTTAATACTTCCATCCAATAACAGTTGCAAAAACCTTCTCCAACCTCCTTCCAAAAGGTGAAGCAGGAACAGTGAATTTGTCAAGGACAGGTTATGGAAAACTTCGACTGACCTCAGGAAACTGAAACAAGTAGACTGTGCCAGTCTTCTCTGTTTTGGACTTTATTATTTGGCACATACAGTTTCCTACTTCTCTTTGGGCAGGCCTTGAGTAGTTTACAATACACCCAAGAGTGCAATACTAAACAGAGTGACTTCAAGGGACTTAGAAGGGTGTAATTCTACTTGGAACTGCCTTGCAAAAACAGTACATGGACAACCAAAGCACTAATTTGAGGAACGCTAAAACAGGTCTTTCTGCTGCCCTGTACGTTTTCTGAATAGGGTTGCCATGTTCCCCCCTAGCAACCAGCAGAAGATGTGGGGGTCAGGATGCCAGAACGAGTCTGGAGTATGGAAATTTGGGGATGAAAATTTGGGCAAGACAGGGACCTCAGCGGGGTACAAAACCAGGTTTTATATCCCTTCTTTTGCTAACATATGATTGGTTGGCAGGCCCAGTGCTAGGGGTTCTGCTGCTGCAGGTAGATCCCTGTGCCACACCTCCTCCCCTGCTCTAGTTACTTCACCCGGCACAATGATGTCACAAAGTGACATCATCGTGCAGGGTGACCTGGTTCTTCGGAGGCTTCCTTTGAAGCCTCCAAAGAGCGAGGAGTTTTAGTACTGCCCCACCACTTTTGGGATGAAAGCGGCCAAGCAGTGCCTTCATGGAAAGGGACTGCTCAGCCGCTTTCAACTCGAAAGCGCCGCGGTGCTGCTAAAACACTGCGCTCTCCAGAGAGTGTGGCATTTTAGCGGCACCTGGCTGCTTTTGGAATGAAAGCAGTCGAGGGGCACCTTTCCATGAAGGCACCGCTCAGCCACTTTCAAGCCCAAAGCGGCAGGGGGCCGCTAAAATGCCACGCTCTTCAAAGACTGCAGTGTTTCAGAGGTGCCCCGCTGCTTTTGGGTTGAAAACAGCCACACTCTTTGAAGGCTTCCAAGGAAGTCTCTGAAGAGTGTAGGAGAGTAAGGGGGCACCTGATGGCATCTCAGGCAGCTGCCTACCCTGCCTACTCCCTGTTGGTTGAAACTTGGATCGGGGCTTTTCTTGCAGTGGCACCCTCTTGAACAAATATCACATCCTCCATTTCATCCCCACAACAATCCTGCGAGGTGGGTTAGGCTGGCAGACTGCGGGTGTGTTCACACACACTAAATAACGCGCTTTGCAACTGGGTTTTGACTGTGTACAAATAGCAAAACCTACCCGCGAACAGTCGCCATGTGAAAGCACCACGTGACTGGCCCAAGGTCTCCAGGCAAGCTTCCATGACATGAGTCGGGATTCGAACCTGGACCTCGCAGACACTAGCCTGACACTCTTAACCACTGCCCTTCTCTGGTTATGCGTGATGGGAACAAGAGGTGAAAGATGCATTTCCTTTTTTTAAACAGTCATCTTACTCAAATTGGAAAAAAAAACCAAAAAACACATTTGTCTGCTCCTGTGTGATTCTGGATGGCTGGTCTCTGTTTGGAAGAGATTCTCTGTTCCTGCCTAGCAGGGAGTCAGCTTTGAGGGAAAAAGGCAGATATCTGTAGTGCTTCAAGGAAGCCCCATTGTCAAATCTCCTCTGTTTATGTCAAGCAACCTCCAGAGAGTCTCTGGAGGGTCCTGACCACCTTGGAATATCATCTCTCTGGTAGCCTCCTCACATTGTTTCAAGTTTATATTTAATACATGCATTTTCATCTATCATTCATATTTCTCTGTTTCCAGCTGCAGTCCCAGGTCCCATTAACAGCCTCCTTTCCCTTTCTTAGGGGTCGGATGGGAAAGCTCCAAGGAAAGGGGCTGGGAGGACTCGCATGTTTATTTGATTCCCCTTCAAACAAGGGCTTGAATAAGACTTTGCTAATCAAGTGTTTGCTATCGTCTAGATCTTTTTTGTATATATAATTTTTTATCCTCAAATAGGCATCAGGTAAATTATGCATTGGCCAACGCAAAACATTATACGTTTGACTCCCGAAAAGAGACAGTCAGAATAAAAAGACAACAGGCTGGCTCCAAAGCATTTCTTGGGAAGGAAATCAGAGTATATCTCCCAGTTTATTCCTCACACCAGGCCTTTGTTTTTGTAGAAAAGCCCAGCAGGAGCTCATTTGAATATTAGGCCACACACCCCTGAAATCACCATTGTTTCACACAGGGCATTTTCTGAAGGGAAAATACAGCAGGAGCTTATTTGCATATTAGGCCACACCCCCTGACATCACCATTGTTTCACACGGGGCATTTTGGGTTGAAAAAGCCCAGCAGGAGCTCATTTGCATATTAGGACACCCCCCTGACATCACCATTGTTTCAGACAAGAGGTTTTTTTGTAGAAAAAGCCCAGCAGGAGCTCATTTGCATATTAGGCCACACACCCCTGACATCACCATTGTTTCACACAGGGCATTTTCTGAAGGAAAAAAGCAGCAGGAGCTTATTTGCATATTAGGCCACACACCCCGACATCACCATTGTTTCGCACAGGGCATTTTCTGAAGGAAAAAAGCAGCAGGAGCTTATTTGCATATTAGGCCACACACCCCGACATCACCATTGTTTCGCATAGGGCATTTTCTGAAGGAAAAAAGCATCAGGAGCTTATTTGCATATTAGGCCACACCCCCTGACATCACCATTGTTTCGCACAGGGCATTTTGGGTTGAAAAAGCCCAGCAGGAGCTCATCTGCATATTAGGACACCCCCCTGACATCACCATTGTTTCAGACAGGAGTTTTTTGGATTTCACACAGGGCATTTTCTGAAGGAAAAAAGCAGCAGGAGCTTATTTGCATATTAGGCCACACACCCCGACATCACCATTGTTTCGCATAGGGCATTTTCTGAAGGAAAAAAACACCAGGAGCTTATTTGCATATTAGGCCACACCCCCTGACATCACCATTGTTTCGCACAGGGCATTTTGGGTTGAAAAAGCCCAGCAGGAGCTCATCTGCATATTAGGACACCCCCCTGACATCACCATTGTTTCAGACAGGAGTTTTTTTGTAGAAAAAGCCCAGCAGGAGCTCATTTGCCTATTAGGCCACACCCCTGCTGCCAAGCCAGCTGGAACTGCATTCCTCTGTGTTCCTGAAAAAAAAAAATCCCTGCATCACACCAATGATTGCAATCACTACTAAATTTTGGACCAGGGCTTTCATAGGTGACTTTTGCTTGCATGTCAAACGTAGTTGTTTAACATGTGTGAATGGACAGTGCGGTCAAGTCACGACTGACTTACGGCAACAGAAATTCAGAGGCTGTTTGCCATTGCCTTCCTCTGCAACGTCTTCCTTGGTGGTCTCTCATCCAAGCACCAACCCTGATTAGCTTCTGAGATCTGGTGATATCACGCTATACCAGGCTGCCTTCCCTCCCATAGGTCAGCATAACAAGAGGGCGTTTTGTTGAAAAACAGGTGGTGGAGCTCATTGGCATAACTGATTAGCATATGCTGCCCCCCACCAGCCAAAAGCAACCCGACGGAAGAAAGGAGAGCCCCAGGGGAGTGAGGCCTGCTTGGGCTGCCTAGAGATCCAGCCAGCCCAAGCAGGCCTTGCTCACCTGGGGCTCTCCTTGGCCACCCCCACTCCCGTCAGAAGGCCAGCAAGCCACTCACCGCCCACAATCACATAAGAAGTGGAGAAAGGGTGGTGCGGGCTTCTCCAGGGGTTAATGAGGACTGCTGGGGGTGTGGGAAAGCCCCTGGTGACTGGCTGGCTGCCCACTCTCCTAATCCAGGGATTGTTATGCAGCTGCACCTCCGATTCAATGGACAAGGTAGGTGGGGAGGAAGAGGGGAACCCTCAGAAAGGTTCAGGAGCTGCGCTCCTGTGAGCTCCTGCTGAATTCAAGGCCTGAGCATAACGATGGTTAATTTCTCCGATGAGATGGCCAGCTTGGTTTTAGATGCTTTCCCATTAATGATACATGCATAGTGGCTTGCGGCATGCCAGCGGTAGAGGACTCTAAGAAGTGCCCTGATGGATCAGACCTAGAAGTCTATCTAGTCCAGCATCCCGTCTCAGACTGTGGCCAACCAGTTGCCCTGGAGGACCAAGAAACAGGCTGCGGACGCCTCTGATGTTGTCTTCTGGCTCTGCCTCCAGATGCTGATTGCCTTTCAATGTGTACGTTCCCTTTCATCAACGTGTCTAATGGTCACTGATGGACCTCTCCTCCATGGATCTGCATCAGGGATCATGCCAGCTCAGTTAAAGCGGCAGCAGGGCATGTGATTGATAGCTAGGCTGGCTTTGTTTATAACCTGCCTTTTTCGCTGAGGCTGAAGGTGGGTTGCAGGGTTTTTTATTTTTTTTAATGCAGTCATGCTGCGTAAGGCATCCAGTGAGTTAGGACAAGGACGCAATGTTCCCTTAAAGCTGCAGAGTCTTGTGAGCAAAAATTCTACTTTGTGAGCTGCTGGCATTAAAGTGGTGAGCTGCTGCATCAATTCTTGTGCTCTGGGGTCATCCTTCCTGAGCTAAGACAAAAATGTGTGAGCCGGAGGCTAAAAAACTGAGCTAGCTCACGCTAACTCAGCTTAGAGGGAACACTGGGGAGTACAGCACATAAGAGAAGCTGTGCTGTATCAGACTAATCTATTCCAACACTCTGTGTCACACAGTGGCCAAAACCCAGGTGTCATCAGGAGGTCCACCAGTGGGGCCAGAACACCCAAAGCCCTCCCACTGTGGCCCCCAAGCACCAGGAATATAATGCATCACTGTCCCAAACATAGTGTTCCATCTATAGGGCCACTGATGGACCTCTGTTCCATATGTTTATCCAGTCCCTTCTTGAAGCTGCCTATGCTTATAGCTGCCACCACTTCCTGCAGCAGTGAATTCTATGCATTAATTACTTCCTTTTGTCTGTTCTACTAAACCTACTGTTCATCAGTTTCATTGAGTGCCAGGGAGTTCTTGTATTGTGAGAAAGGGAGAAAAGTACTTCTTTCTCTACCTTCTTGATTCTATGCATAATTTTGTAAGCCTCTGTCATGTCACCCTTCAGTCATCATTTTCCTAAGCTTAAAGAGCCCTAACCTCTTTAACCTTCCTTCATAGAGAAAGTGTTCCATCCCGTTAATCATTTTAGCTGCCTTTTTTGCACCTTTCCCAATGCTATAATATCTTTTTTGAGGTGTGGTGACTGGAACTGTACAAACTATTCCAAAAGAGGCCGCACCATAGATTTATAAAGAGGCATTATGATACTGGCTGATTTGTTTTCCATTCCGCTCCTAATAATTCCCAGCATGGCGTTGGCCTTTTTTAAAATTGCAGTTGCACACTGAGTCAACATCTTCAGTGAGTTATCTACCATGTCTCCAAGATGTCTCTCCTGGTTGGTTACCACCAGTTCAGATCCTACATGTATTTATACTTGGGATTTTTGGCTCCAATGTGCATTGCTTTGCACTTGAATCTCCAATGTGCATTGCTTTGCACTCCAATGTTGGCTCCAATGTGCATTGCTTTGCACTTGCCAATGTTGAATCTCATTTGCCATATTGATGCCTACTCGTTCACATAATAGAATTAGTAGACAATGTGAACTACAACTCCGTAGACAAGGTAGAGTGGAATTACAAAAGCAGAAGACCAAAGCAAGATGTATCTAAAAATAATCATTGCAGTGGACCATAATCTTGGACTATATCCAATCTTGGTCTATATTGTGGCGACACCCTTCTGGTTGATTCCACTCCACTTCAGTTCTGATCCCTTTATTAAAATAGCCTTTAAAACATTTCTGTTTTGCACCTTCTGCAGAATAAAAGAAGCATGGGAGCCTTCCTGATCCTCTTAAACTGGCCATTCCACAAGAAGGAAACCACCGTAGAAGAGGAGGAGGAGGAGGAGAAGAAGAAGGAGAAGGAGAAGATATGGCTTTTATACCCTGCTTTTCTTTATCCTAAGGAGTCTCAATGCAGCTTGCAATCGCTGTCCCTTCTTACCCCCATAAGAGGCACCTCATGATAGGATTGCCAAGTCCAATTTAAGAAATATCTGGGGACTTTGGGGGTGGAGCCAGGAGACATGGGGGTGGAGCCAGGAGCAAGGTCGTGACAAGCAGAATCGAACTCCAAAGGGAGTTCTAGCCATCAGATTTCAGGGACTGCACACCTTTTAAATGCCTTTCCTCCATTGGAAATAACGAAGGATAAGGGCACCTGTGTTTTTGGGGCTCATAGAATTGGACCCCGAGTCCAACCTTTTGAAACTTGGAGAGTGTTTTGAGGAAAGGCCCTGGATGTGATGCTGCAGATTTGGTGCCTCTACCTCAAAAAACAACCCCCCCCCCAAGTCCCAGATACTTGTGGATCAATTCTCCATTATACCCTATGGGAATCTGTTTCCATAGGGAATAATGGAGTGCCCGGCAGACAGTTCCCTCCTTCCCCCTATTTTTTGAGGACCCTGAAGCGGGGAGATGGCCTCCAAATTGGGGATCCCCTGCCCCCACCTGGGGATCGGCAACCCTACCTTGAGAGGTAGGTGAAACTGAGAGAACTGTGACTAACCAAAGATCTCTCCAGCAGGCTTTCTGTGGAGGAGTGGAGAACCAAACTGGGTTCTCCAGATTAGAGTTCACCAGTCTTCATCCCTACACCACACTGGTTCTCTAAAGAATTTGCATACATGGGCAGTTGCCAATCTTACCCATTTGCAATCCTGCACGGTCTTTCAGGGCTCTTCGTACAGGGCCTACAATAAGCTCTTGGAGGATCGGCTACATCAGGGGTGTGTGGCCTAATATGCAAAGGAGTTCCTGCTACAAAAAAAGCCCTGCTGGTAAACAATAGATACGATGCAGATTTTTTAAAAAAATAATAATGGGTTGGGTCCCTCCAGCTTTCCTGCTGGTGAAAAGGCAGAAGAACCATTTTGACTTCCAAAAAAACTATGCAGGAGATTATGGGATGGGAGCTGGATGGAAACAGGGTAAGAGAAGAAGAAGACTGCAGATTCATACCCCACCCTTCTCTCTGAATCAGAGTCTCAGAGTGGCTTAAAATCTCTCATATCTTCTCCCCCCACAGCAGACACCCTGTGAGATGAGTGGGGCTGAGAGAGCTCTCACAGAAGCTGCCCTTTCAAGGACAACTCTTGCGAAAGCCAAGGCTAAGTCAAGGCCATTCCAGCAGGTGCAAGCGGAGCAGTGGGGAATCAAACCCGGTTCTCCCAGATAAGAGTCCATGCACTTAACCACTACACCAAACTGAGGGAGTGAAAGAGCTGGCTGGATCCAACCCATGACTAGCTTATCCCTCTCGCATTTGGGGATATGTTTTATTCTTATGTTATAGCTATGCACGAGCCAAAAGAGAACAAAAAAGTCTATCATTCTATCACTTTGCCCAAATCGCTTTCAGCTCCCCCCCATAAACTTGCCTAACAACATAGTATCTAGACTACTCAGCACACCCAGTTGGGAAGGGGATGAAATATGGGTCGTTTTCACCCCCTCCAGCTCTTGCTTCCTGTTGTTATGCACTTACAGCAAATTTAAAAAAGGCCTCCCCTTTGACCTCGTTTGAATAATACATGGCTGTTTGTGAACCTGTAAGATTCTTTCAGAAACCTGGCATTTGTATAGAAAAAAAAAAAGAATCAACAGCTGCTGGAGACCAAACAAAAATTGATGGAATATGTTAGCGTAAGCAGGGAGCAGGAATGCACAGGAAGAAGAAGAAGAACGTAGATTTATACCTCGCCTTTCTCTCTGAATCAGAGTCTCAGAGTGGCATACAATCTCCTTTAACTCCTCCCCCCACAACAGATACCCTGTGAGGTGGGTGGGGCTGAGAGAGCTCTGACAGAAGCTGCCCTTTCAAGGACAACTCCTGCGAGAGCTATGACTGACCCAAGGCCATTCCAGCAGGTGCAAGTGGAGAAGTGGGGAATCAAACCCAGTTCTCTCAGATAAGAATCCACACACTTAACCACTACACCAAACTGGCAGTTCCGGAAGTCTTGGCGACAAGGGGTGTGGCCTAATATGCAAATCAGTTCCTGCTGGGTTTTGTCTCCAAAAGAAACCCTGAGCGTAAGTAATTTAAATTTAATTTTTCATATAGTATTAACTGAGACTCAGTCATGTAGATGGGGGAAGAGACCTGGGTTTGAATCATACAGCAGTTCACTGATTGGCCCAGAACTAGTGACTTCAGGCAAACCAACCGCCCAGAATTGTGGTGGTGATAAAGTGAGGGGTAAACCCATGCAAGACAAGATACACATGTCAGTAATAGTACCCAGCTTGCTGGGGGTAAAGTGTAGATGACTGGGGAAGGCAATGGCAAACCACCCTGTAAAACAGTGGTGTCGAACTCATTTGTTAGCACTCAGTGGACTTAAAGGTGCTTTCTTTGTATTTCTTCCATTTGATCCAAGGAACTGGGCAAAGGAAGTTCTGGCTCATTCCTTCCTTCCCCAAGGGACTGAGGAGGGGGGGAGGAGCCTCAGCCAATAGAAGGAAGGGAGGCTTGGCTCAGTAGCTCTGCTGTGCTATTGAGAGAACCTGGAAAAACAAACTCTGCCTCCCCCCGCCCCTTCCTCCCCAAGAGAGGACCTTCAGCCAATTGAGAAAACAGGTTTTGCTCTGTAGCTCCTGTGCAATTGAGCGAGCCTTGCAAAGCAAACTGTTATGCAGAAGGAAGCAAGATATAGGGAGAAAAAAGCAGATGACAACCAGTTGCTTGGGAGCCTGGTAGGAGCTCTCCAGGGGCCTGATTTGGCCCCTGGACCACATGTTTGACCCACCCACTGCAAAAAGTCTGCAAAGAAAATGTCACCCCATGGGTCGGTAACAACTTGGTGCTTGCACAGAGGACTGTCTTTACCTTTAATAGTGTTCATACACAGCTAATCAGCTTCATATACACACAGGGGTAATTTTGTAGAAATATAGGTGGTGGAGCTCATTAGCATAACTCATTAGCATATGCCACCACCACCCTCCAGCCGAAAGCAACCTGATGCAAGAAAGGAGAGCCCTGGGTGAGAGAGGCATGTTTGGGCTGGCTAGAGATTCAGCAAGCCCAAGCAGACCTCGCTCGCCTGGGGCTCTCCTGAGCTGCCCACCTCCTCAGTCAAAAAGCCAGCAAGCCACCTGCCACCCAAAATCACACAAGAAGTGGAGAAAGGGTGGTGTGGGCTTCTCCAGGGGTTAATGAGGGCTGCTGGGGGCATGGCAAAGCCTCTGGTGGCTGGCTGGCTGCCCACTCTCCTAATCCAGGGATTGTTATGCAGCTGCACCTACTATTCAATGGCCAAGGTAGGTGGGGAGGAAGAGGGGGAACCCTCAGAAAGGTTCAGGAGCTGTGCTCCTGTGAGCTCCTGCTGAATCTGAGACCTGTATACACAGTATTAACTGCATATCTTATGTTTATTGCTAGTGTAACCACAAGACTGTTTTGTTTCATCTGGATAGGCAGGTGGGGCAGTAATCTTCACTATGTTTATAAAATGCCTTCCTCTTCTACCCTGTCACTTTCTTCAATAAGATAGCAAAGTCAGCCCATTTATTTGGGGGGGGGGATAGCAACACAGTGTATTGGTCTCAAAAGTGTTTATAGCTGCCCTAAACTAAGGCGATAAAGCTAATCTCTCACACACCTTCGTCATGCATCAAAGGAAAGCAGCACTAGCACCTAATCATAATTTCGGGAGGAGAGTTCACTGATAAGGCTCAAAATCAAAAGTCAGGGCACCGTAAGAAATTATTTTATCACTAACCGTCAAAGCCTTATGTCCTCAACGCTAATCCCCTGTAGTTAAATCCAGGTGGGCAGCTGAGTTGGGCTGAAGCAATAGAACAAAGTGGGAGTTCAGTCACAAGACCAACAAAGTTTTATTCACAACTTCCGGGGTTGGAAAATGGCGAGCTGAGTTGCTTTCCCTAACAGGGGCAGGCTGGCCCTTCTGTTCAGGGTAGTAAAAGGCAAATTAATGCCTTCTGCCTACATTTCTCAGCTAGAGAAATGTCCAAGATATGCACAGATACTATGAGGAGACTTACCTCGGCGGAAAGGGAGTCCCCAGGGGGGGGGGGCTCCTTTGAGGCTTTGAGGGATCTCCGGAGAGAAGTTGCATATTCATCATCTGCAGAAGTTTCCAGAGTCATTAATTGGACATAAGCTCGACAGGATCCAAACCTTCTTTTACAATTTTAAACATCTAATCTACAAACGACTGGTGTTGATTTGGATAAACTACGGAAAAAAGGTACTGATTGCTATCTCTTCACTCTGGGACTAACTAAAGTCAAACAAAACAAAAGTAAAAGGTGGGAGTTGGAAATACTGAAAGCCTGAAAGGAGAAGAAGATAAGAGGCTAAATTTGAACTTTGTAAACTTAAAAGACAGTGTTAAAAGAAGAAAGGAATTTATTGTTTAGTCTATCTGTGGTTGAGGAGGCAGCCCCATCGTCACAGATCTGCAGCGTTCACAGTCAACACAGGAAATACGTCAGATATCGTGAGATTTCTCTACCAGTGAAACGAGATTTGAAGGCAAGAAAAGCAGGAAGTATTGGAGGAAGAAGAAGGAAGCCAACGAAGTAAACAGCCTACTCTAGGATTATAATACCAGAGAGAAACATTGGTGGCCATTGTTGTTGGGAGGACTAAGTTTTAACATCGTTTTTAAAGTGATAAGGACATTAAAAATTGGTGGAATTAACAGATTTGGCAATTAAAAATTATTTTACTGTTGGAAAGTAGATGACAAGATTTGAACTGGTAAAAGGGAATTTTTTTTTTTTTTTAAAGTGAAGCAAAAGTTGCGACCACCATTTTGGGAGAAGTAAAAACTTTAAACAGTAATATCTGAGCCTGGGAGGCTCGGAGAACAGCGAAATTAGGTGCATTGGAAAGGGCAAGCGTCACTTTATCAAACCTGATGGTTCAAATTTAATTTGGTGAGATCAAAATTTTTGATCTTTTTTTACATGTCAGACCCAAAATAAACTCGTGCTAGGTCTACTTCAATAGAGAAAATGCAAGCCCAATCAGATGCAATGGAAGCTAGGATAATGAAGGGGGTGAAAGAAATGATAACTGCCTCTAAAAAAGAAATAAGAAAAGATATTGAGGACTCAAAGAAAGAATTAAAAAAAGAAATAGAGAATCTCAGAAATGACACTGTGGTAATAACAAAGAAAGTATAAGAAGTGGAAGAGAGAGTGAAAACACATGACTCCACCTTGTTAAAATTATAAGAAAAACTGACAAGTCATGACAGCAAACTGATGGAAACTCAGATCTGTCTGAGAGGTGTATCTGAAGATGAAGACTCAGACCTGAAAGAATACATAATAAAAATAATTGTAGAATTTTTGGAGAAAGATCCTGAAGGGAATAGAAATATATATGACTATATGTATAGAGTAAATTCACTCTATGCAAAAAAGAACAATCTGCCAAGAGATGTGGTTATAAGACTTATGACAAAAGAAATGGTGGGAAAGATAATGAATAAAAACTTTGAAAAGTCATTGACAGTGGGAGGCAGTAGAATAAGAATTATGAAAGAACTGCCAAGACAAGTGCTAACTGACAGCAAGGCATATAAAAAATTGACAGAAAAACTACGTGACAATGGAATGAGGTACAGATGGATAATACCTGAAGGTTTGAGCTTTGAACTTCAAGGGAAAAGGATTACAATCACAAATACACAGGAACTGCATAGATTTTATGAAGAAAATAAAGAATTTGCACCATGATGGATTATAAATTGTTATCTTGGAATGTAAATGAACTAAATTCACCACAAAAAAGAAAGGCAACATTTCATTGGATAAAAAAAAACAAAATTGTAATATAATATGTTTACAAGAAGTGCATATTAGACAAAAGGATTATAAATTTCTATGGAATAAACAATTGGGACTAGAATTTTTTACATTGGCTGAACAGAAGAAGAGAGGAGTAGTCTTTTATATTAAACAAGAATTAGACCCAAAATTGGTATTTAAAGATAAAGATGGAAGATATATAGCGGTAGAAATTACTTTGAATGCAAAAAAAAAAAAAAAAAACGTTGTTGTTGGGACTTTATGCTCCAAATGGTGCTAAGGATATATTTTTTTAAAAAATATTACACAATATCTTGATGAAGTGACCTATGAGCAAATTTTATTGATGGGGGACTTTAACGGAAAAATTCAGAATATGATAGATAGATCTGGGAAGAAAAAAAAATTATAAAGAAGGGAGATTGCCAAAGTCTTTTTTTGAATTGGTTAAAAAGGAGAGTTTGGAAGATATATGGAGGAAGTTTAATCCTGAAGTACGGGACTATACCTTCTTTTCAGATAGACATAGCTCTTTCTCTAGAATTGACATATTGTGGGGTACTGAAGATTTGGGACATAACAAAGAAAACTGAGATATTACCTAAAATAGGAGCTGATCATAACCCAATAATGTGGATTACAAAACTGTTGAAAAAGTCAAGAAGATGGAGATTAAATGAAGATTTACTACAAGATAAAGAAATAGTGACATCTCTAGAAAATGAAACCAAAGCGTACTTCCAAGTAAATGACAGAGGATATAGAATTTCAGACGGTATGGGATGCCTACAAGGCAGTAATGAGAGGATTACTAATAACATTGAATAATAAAGACAAGAGAGCAAAAGATAAACAGATGTTGGACATTCAGAATGAAATTAAGAAAAAATAAGGTGAATTAAGGAAAAGGCCAGGAAAAAAGAAAATATAAGGGAGATTACAATATTACAAGCACAAATGAGACATCAAATAAAGAATTGTAATGGAATTTGAAAAAAAATTAAAACAGAAATCTTTCGAGTGAGTGAATAAACCTGGAAAATATTTGGCCTGGCAATTGAAGAAAAAGAGAGAAAGTAAAATTATTAATAAAATTGTGGCTGATGGAAGAGAGATGGTAGATCAAGAAGGAATAAAGAGAGAATGTTTTAAATATTATGCTAAACTATTTAAAGGTGTTAAAGTAAAGTAGGAAAAGATGGAAGTGTATTTGCAGAAGATTAAAATAGCACCCTTAACTGATTATATGGAAAAAGTTTTGAATGATCCAATTGAAAAAAATAGAAATTGAAGTAGCAATTAATGCAATGAAAATTGGAAAGGCACCTGGACCAGATGGATTTACGGCAATTTTTTTTTTAAAGTTTAAAGAAGAATTAATACCGAAACTTCAAAAAATAATGAATATGATAAGAATAAATGGGAAAATTCCAAATACATGAAAGGAAGCAGTAATTTCGTTGATTCCAAAGGAAGATAGAGATGTCTCTAATGTAAAGAATTATAGACCCATCTCATTATTAAACAATGATTATAAGATATACACAAGAATCTTAGCAGAACGGCTTAAACAATATCTAATAAACTTTATAAAGGAAGACCAAGCGGGTTTTCTCCCTAAAAGGCAAATAAGAGACAATATTAGAACTGTTGTAAATATTGTAGAATACTATGAAAGACATCCAGAGAAGGAAGTTGCATTATTCTTTGCTGACGCAGAGAAAGCTTTTGATAATTTGAATTGGGACTTTATGTTTGCAGTAATGGAGAAAATAAAGTTGGGGGGAAACTTTATAAGCATGATAAAAGCAATTTATATTGAACAAAGTGCAAGGTTATGTATAAATGCAGATCTTACAGAAGAAATGATAATCAGCAAAGGTACAATGCAAGGTTGTCCTCTTTCACCATTGTTGTTTATAATGACTCTTGAAATTTTATTGATGCAAATACAAGATGATGAAGAAATAGGAACGAGAATTAAAGGATTTTCCTATAAATATAGAGCATTTGCAGATGATATAATGTTTATAAATGAAAATCCTATGCAAGTGACAAAGTTGTTGTTAGCCAAAATACAAGATTTTGGAGAATTGGCGGGACTTTATGTTAATAAAGGAAAGTCAAGTAAATAAAAGTAAGTAAACAAAAGGAATTGCAGAGATTAACGGGATGTGAAGTTACCCCTAAAGTAAAATTTTTGGGCATGGAAATAACAACGAAGAATATTGATCTGTTTAAAAACAATTATGAAAAGTTATGGCGTAAAATGGACGAAGATATGATAAAATGGAACAAGCTTAATTTGTCATTGCTTAGTAGAATAGCTGCAATTAAGATGAACATTTTGCCAAGAATTTGTTTCAAACTATTTTGATTGTGAAAGACAGTAAACAATTTAATAAATGGCAAAGAAAGATTTCAGAATTTGTATGGGCTGGGAAAAAACTAAGGATTAAAATGAAAGTTTTAACAGATGCTAAAGAAAGAGGAAGATTTCAACTACCAGATTTAAGATTATATCATGAAGCAGTTTGTCTAGTGTGGATAAAAGATTGGGTGATGCTGTTGAATAAAAAACTTTTAATATTGGAAGATCATGGAAATAAATTCCGCTGGCACGCTTATATGTACTATGGAAAGGAAAAGTTGGATGGTTTTTTTCTCACCATTATATAAGAAATAATCTACTAAATATTTGGATGAAGTACAAGAAATATGGCAATGAGAGAAAACCATTATGGATAGTGCCAGCAGAAGTAATAAGAATAACAGCTGAGACAGGAGAGGAAAAAGGGATGTCATATCAATTACTAAAAATACAAAGCGGTAAAATAGAATTGAAAACTGCTGAAGAGTTGAATAATAAATATGATTGGTTTCAAATGCAACAAATAAAAAGTTTGGTGGAAAGCGATGTTAAAACTGAAGGAATAAGACGAGAACAAACAGAAATGGGAAAGGTGACAAGTTATCATTAGCAGCGGCAGCAGCACCCAGTTTGGAAAACCTATCTGTAGCAATAGCAGCACAATAAGTGCTTGGAAGGAGGAAGATGGTAAGTGTCAGACAATGGAACGTCAAAGCAGGCAGACTTCCATTTGTTACAATGTTAAGACTTTATTTGATAGTTCATAGTTTCTGAGCATGGATACATTGGAACTGATGCTCTTGGAACGGAGCACAGATGTTTTAACTAAATGCACATCAAAGGTTTTCTAAACAAATCTACATTCCCACACTAGAGTGATACCTTTCACACATTTACTTTCCCTTATCTCGTTGAGGTTCCCCTTCTCACAGGAACAGCTCTGCTGGCTTTCCCTGAGGCATTTTATCTTCAAAGGGTTGTTGCCTTTGTTAGTATCAAGGACAGGAATTCACAGTAGGGTTAGTAACTGCTTCACTTCTACTTTTATATGCAAGGCTTCTATTTGGGGTTAGTAGCAAATGTTAGAAAATGGAGTCAGTTAGGTCAGGCAATACATTGCAGTTTGAACACAGCATCATATCATATCATGAAAGCTTCCCAGTGTCTGACAGTAAGTCTTGGGGCCATTTTAGATCAGGGAAATGATGCAGGGAAATGATTCTCTTCTTGCACCACAGTCTGAATTAGGTCCCCATGGGGAAGGAAAGGTCCCCAGTTGCTTCCGACTCTGGGGTGACGTTGCTTTCACAACATTTTCATGGCAGACTTTTTATGGGGTGCTTTGCCATTGCCTTCCACAGTAATCTACATTTCCACCCCCCCACCCCAGCAAGCTGGGTACTCATTTTACCGACCTTGGAAGGATGGAAGGCTGAGTCAACCTTGAGCTGGCTACCTGAAAAACCAGCTATCGCCGGGGATCGAACTCAGGTCATGAGCAGAGCTTAGGACTGCAGTACTGCAGCTTTAACACTGCGCCATGGGGCTCTTTAGGTCCCCATACATCTCGTAAATTACATGGATCTCCTAGCCCAGGGGTTCCCAACCCCTGGTCTGTGGACCAATACCTGTCCGTGGCCCTTTTGGTCAGCAGGCTGCACTAGAGCTGATCAGTTTCCCTCCCCACCCCTGGCATCTTTGTTTGCAGAGGAAAGTTGGCGCCAAGTGGCACTTAAGACCCAGGAAGTCTTCTTCAAGCTGGAAGCTAGTCGTTTTCCCTTCCTCCTACCCACCCCTCTCTCTTATTGTACTGCCTCTTAGGAGTTGTAGTGATTTTTCTGCGGAAGACTATAGTTTTGCAGACAAACACTCCAGGCAACTCTGGGGCATCAGCAACAAAGTATTGTAAGAGAGTTAATGTTTTAAGTATGTTTGTATTTAAAGTAAAAAAAAAAAAAGGGTGCATGTGTGGGGAAGTATTTGTGTTTTCCCCAGAAATAAAGTGCACAATTGTATGATCCTAAAACCACACACCCCGGTCCATGGAAAAATCATCTTCCACAAAACCAGTCCATGGTGCCAAAAAAGGTTAGGGACCACTGTCCTAGCCTATCATCTGCTTAGACCAGGGGTGGGGAACGTCCATCCCGAGGGCCATGTATGGCCCTTGAGATCACATGGTCTGACCTTTGATGATTGCTGGGCTGAGCCAAGCCATGTGGCAGCCTCCCTGGGGCCCGCTGAGAATCATGGGGCACAACCGCACTGTGCAGCTGCCTCCCTGGAGTTTGGCCTGGAAAAGTCACTGTCACAGTTCAGGTAAGTTTTCCCCTCATGTCTTTATTTCCCCCTTTTTTTCTGCATGAAGGGAGGGAGAGGTGGCAGGGGTTGGGGGGTGAGGGAGCTAGGTACCACCAGTGCTCCCTCTAAGCTGAGTTAGCGTGAGCTAGCTCACAGATTTTTAGCCTCCAGCTCACACATTTTTGCCTTAGCTCAGGAATGATGGCCCCAGAGCACACTAATTTGTGCAGTAGCTCACAGCTTTAATGCCAGTAGCTCACAACTTTAATGCCGGTAGCTCACAAAGTAGAATTTTTGCTCACAAGACTCTGCAGCTTAGAGGGAACACTGGGTACCACCAGTTCAATTTGCACTTGATTATCCCAGCCAGTGTGGCCTAATATGCTAATGACTGTGTGACCTAATATGCTAATATTAGGAGATGTGGTCTAATATGCTAATGATTTCCTGCTGAGCCTTTTCTACCAAAAAAGCCTTGGACCTAGGCATTTGCCTAGGGTGGCGGGCTGGGTGTGTGTGTGTGCCAAATTAGGCTCTCCCCACATGACTTCAAATAGAAAAGTAATTATTTGCCTTAATTTTGCCAGTCTGAATCGTTCTTCCATGGTGGAGCACTTTTAAAAAAGTTGATAATTTTGTATGGTCCGTGAATGATATTATAAATATCCAAATGGCCCTTGGCAGAAAAAAGGTTCCCCACCCCCTGGTTTAGACCCAAGATTGCTAAGAGGAGTGTAAAGAGACTACCCAGGTAGGAATGCCAACCTGCAGGTGGAAACGCAATACAAAAATTGTGATCACATAAACATTGAGCAACCGATAACCTATACAGGTAACGTGATCAAACTACTAAGCTTGTAATTAGAAATCTTTATACGAAAATGTTTAATCAACCAGGTATGTTTTAAAACACAGAACAATTGCATTAAACAGATTCACAGTAGGAATTGTCTCTCTTCAAATCCCATGAAAGTAGATCGCGACAGGATTTGTTAACTTGTACTTCCTGTTTCATTCACCAATTTCTTCAGGCTTGGGATTTACTCAAAAGATCAGAAATCAATCTGCACTTAATTCGATTACATTTCCAAGGGACCCAAAGATCTCCGCAAATAATTCTATAGCTGGCTTTCTGATTTCTCCCCATCCAGAGCCAGCAAGCAACTTCAGAGGAAGGCCTTTGCCGCCATGTTCTGTGGTTGGCCATGCAGAGGAACTGGTTGGCCACTTTGTGAATGCTGGACTAGATGGAGTATTGGTCTGATCCAGGAGGGCTTTTCTCATGTTCACTGAGGTCCCTGACCTCCCTAGGATCCATCCTCAAATCTCCAGTAGTTTCCCAACTTGGATCTGGCAACCCTACTTTTCCATCCCCTTCCAGTGGTCAGACCGAACCTGACAACCCTTTACCCAGGAGTGAACTAAAGGCAGAAGTTCGAGGCACATTCCAGCCTCAACCTCCAAAATCAAATGTAAAGGTGTAGGGGGGAGGTATGTTGGGGCAATACTCCCTCTAATCTGTGGAGCCTCGCGACCAAAAATTCTACTTTGTGAGCTACTGGCGTTAAAGTTGTGAGCGAGCAATTTAGCTACTACATAAATTAGTGTGCTCTGGGATCATGCTTCCTGAGCTAAGACAAAAATGTGTGAGCCAGAGGCTAAAAAACTGTGAGGTAGCTCACACTAACTCAGCTTAGAGGGAACACGAGTTGGGGACTCACCCAAATTGTCTGCTGTATTTCTTTTCCTACATTATATTACCCTATAATTACCGTATATTTCTTATCTGTGATTAGATCTACAACTGTTTTCAAGTAGATACCGTTGGTTAGAAATTATTTCTTTCTGTTAATAATGTATGGCTTTGCTCACTGTGCTGGATTCATCATCAGATGAAGTGTGCTTAAGAACACATGAAAGCTGACGTTCTAAATAAAAATTGGTTGGTCTTAAAGGTGCAACTTGACTCCTGCTTTGTTCCACTGCTTCAGACCAACACGGCTGCCCGTTTGGATCTAAGTGTCAATAATGTCATTTTCACCAGTGCAGGTAATGTCAGGGAGGTCTACTGTCGTTCTGCCCAGGGATCGTCGCCGATAGATAACATTCCGATTCTAATCACATCCCAGTCATTTCAAAGTCACATTGTAGTCAGATCACATCTTGCCGGGTAATAATTATTTAACTTTTATTGCTATGCGGAATAGTTTTCTGTTTGCTTAAGGATAACTTTAACTCGTAGTCAGAACTGATTACCCTCCGCTCGCAAATGAGCTCCTTCCAGGTACACAAGGTTAGTCTCGCCATGGTTCGAGGAGAGAAATAATCACCAAATTGGATTAAACTAACAGCTGCTGGACTTAAATTCAACACGTTCTCAAGAAGGGGCGGGGTGGGGGGGCCCCTGTAAAGCGTGTCCTTGCTCTTTATAGAGGCTGCAAGACATTAGAGAAAGGGAAGCAGTGTTTGCTTGAAATGCAATCGATCATGTTAATGCTTGCATGCTCCCTGCATTTTTGTTAACCTCTCCGAGAAGCCAGGGCTGGGGACTGAGTTCTTTGCACGACTCTGAAACAATAAATTGCGGATCTGTGCTTTGTGGCACCAAAGGGGTTAGATATGTCATGCCGGCTTTATTAATCTTCTGGAAGGAAAATTAATACCAGACCAACACTGGGGACTGGGCCGTGTTTCTGGATCCATACATTTCTCGTGCCGCATAAGAACACAAAAAGAGCCCTGCTGGATCAGACCAGTGGTCCACCTAGTCCAGCATTCTGTCACACGGCGGCCAACCTATTTCTCTGGAGGTCTAACCACAAAACATAGAAGATAAGTCCTTCCCCTGATGTTGCCTCCTAGCACTGGGATTTAGGGGTCTAGTGCCTTTGAACATGGAGGTTCCCCTCAGTCGCTGTGGCTAGTAGCCATGAATCCATCTAATCCCCTTTAAAGCTCTTTGGCCATCTCTACATCCTCTGGCCATGAATTCTACACTTTAATCACTCTCTGTGTGTAAAGAAGTATTTCCCTTTGTCCATCCTGAATTCACTGCCCATCAACTTCACTGGATGCCCTCGAGTTCTAGTATTTTGGGAGAGGGAGAAAAAAATGTCTCTGTCAACTCTCTCCACCCAGGGCATAATTTTATAAACCTCTATAATGACCCTCCCCCCTTAGTTGTCTCATTTCTAAAAGCGTCTGGTTTCTTTCTGCAGTATATGACTGCGGTGTCAAATCTAACCAAGATTAAATTTTGGCTAGCAGGTTTAGTCAAGCTTCATCCCCTCAGAAAGCATTCTCCTTCTGTGAAACGGGTGGAGAGTCTGGGTAAGCAGGAGAAGTCTGTAAGATAAGGGGAATGTATGACTGCTTATTTATTACGCTTTTTTTGAATTTATATCCTGCTTTTCTCCCTGATGGAGGACTCAAAGCAGCTTTCCACATCACTTAATCCACTTTTCCTCCACTTAAACTTCTCAACAATTTTGTGAGGGTAAGCTACGCTGAGAAATTGTGATGGGCCCAAGGTCATCTGGCCGCAGGGTTTCCAGAACTCCCAGTGGAGGCAAGGATCGTTTGCCACTAGGTCCCACCTCCCCTTTACCAAACAGCAGTCCGGTGGAGGGCCTTACCCAGAAAAAGAGCGAGGCCCAGTTGACAGTGCAGCCACGGGTCTGCATCACTTCTGACAAGACCCAGAAGTGACATCATCATGGTGATGATGTTGGATCAGGGTGACACTCTGGTATTTGGGCAAAAACTCTATTGTAGAAGTCAAATTTACTGCAGAGTTTTTGCCCAAATACCAGAGTAATGTACCTACATCACTTCTGACATGACCAAGAAGTGACATCATCACAGCAGTGATGTTGGGGCAACACTCTGGAATTTGAGCAAAAACTCTATGATCAAAGTCAAATTTACCATAGAGTTTTTGCCCAAATACTTGAGTGTTGCCCCATTGCTGCTGCAAGATGACATCACTTCTGAGGCACGTCAGAAGTGATATAGACACATCACTGCAACATCAGCTGAGCTTCTAGTAAGTCCCCCCATCCCGTGCTGATTGCCAGAAGGGATCTGGTAATCTATCTGGCAAGCTTCCATGGTTGAACGAGGGATTAAAACCCAGTTGTCCCTGGTCGTCATCCAACTCCCTAATTACTATACAACACCCACCCTGTTGACAGACAGGGGCAGAATGTGGAGGCTATGCGTAGTCAGCAGTGGCTTGAGGCAGAACAGTGCCCTAGGCAGGGTGCCCTGCCTCTTCCAAAAGCAGCAGGGAGCAGCCGCGCACCTTTACTGCAGAGCACACCGTGAGTCCGCCCTAGCTCCGCCCCTGCATCTGATACAGCCCACAGAGTGATGACAGCCTCATGGTGCACTCTGCAGTGCAGGCGTGCAGCCCCCCCCCCCCCAGCCACTTTTACCAGTATTTCCCTCGCCACAGAGGCAAGGGTGGGTGGGAGGGCCATTCCAGTGCCCTCCCGGGGCTCGCACCAGTGTCCTTGCCAGGGCCACGCTGCAGGCAGCCACCTGGGCTGCTTAGTGAAAAGGCCGGCCCTGTGCATTGTCCAGGAAGGAACCAAGTCAACCCAAAAGTTATGTCAGGACAGAAGAGATGCCATTCATAATAGGGATGGGTGGAACAAGCCACAGAGTCTTTTAAAAAGTCTACCTTGGCTAATGAAAGACCATGATGCTCCCAAGAACTTTAGCAGCTTCCGTGGCTCAAGAGTAGACAAGCTCTTCAGGTCATTCCATGTTTCAAAATCCCCCCGGTTATCATGACAAGAACCCCCAAACCTGGATAGGATGCTGTGTGCCTAACCTTTTGCTTTAATGTAAACATGTCGACCAATTCCCCACTAGCCTTCTGCCGCTTTCACACTCCTCTTCTCTGGGGGCTTCTGTCGTATTTCACACGATCTGCCCTGGGGCTGCAACTCGCTTCACCTCTTTCGTGTGGCAAACAGAAACTGGTTTTTAGAGGAAGTTGTTTGCTGTGCAAAAGAGGTGGAGTGAGTGTGTGTGGGGGGTGGAGGGGGAAGGAGCCTCAGCCAATAGAAGGAAGAGAGGCTGCGCTCAGCAGCAATTGAGAGAGCCTGGCAAAGCAAGCTATCCCTCCCCCCTTCCTCCCCATTAATGGAGAAAAGAGAGGTTTTGCTCTGTAGCTCCTATGCAACTGAGCAAGCCTGGCAAAGCAAGCTGTGATGCAGAAGGAAGCAAGATATAGGGAGAAGGAAGCAGATGTCAGCCAGTTGCTAGGGGGCCTGATAAGAGCCCTCCAGGGGTCTGATTTGGCCCCTGAACTGCATGTTCGACACCCTTGCTTTAAAGCATCCCTGAATTTTGATGAAGACTTCTGAGGAAAGTAGATTTATGATCTTAGATAGCTCATCTGGCCCCAACTGGATGGCTCAGGCTAGTCTGATCTTGTGATGACATCACTTCTGAGGCTGCAACTCACTTCGCCTTTTTCTTGTGGCAAACAGAAACTGGTTTTTAGAGGAAGTTGTTTGCTGCGCGAAAGAGGTGGAGCGAGTGTGTGTGTGGGGGGAAGGAGCCTCAGCCAATAGAAGGAAGAGAGGCTGCACTCAGTAGCCATTGAGAAGCTAAACAGGCTTGGCCCTGGTTATTTGGATGAGAGACCACCATGGGGCTAGAGGTTTCTGCTTGGAAAATCAATTTTATATCCCAAACTGTTCAACGGATCAATGGATCGGAATGAAATTGAGAGCCTTCTAGTAAAAAAAGCACAGAAGTCCTGTGGCGCAGAGTGGTAAAGCTGCAGTACTGCAGTCAGAGCCCTCTGCTCATGACCTGAGTTCGATCCTGGCGGAAACTGGTTCAGGTAGACTCAGCTTTCCATCCTTCCGAGGTCGGTAAAATTAGTATCCAGCTTGCTGGGGGAAAGTGTAGATGACTGGGGAAGGCAATGGCAAACCACCTCATAAAAAGTGTGCTGTGAAAACGTGAAAGCAACGTCACTCCAGAGTTGGAAACGACTGGTGCTTGCACAGGGGACTACCTTTACCTTTTTAGAATAACAGCAAAATCATAACTCTTTCGCTTTTGGGAAAGGGAACTGGGATGGAAAACAAGAAAGCACTAAGAACTACATCCTCTTCTTGACCCCTGCCTACCCAGACGATGAAGAAGAAGAAGAAGAAGAAGAAGAAGAAGAAGAAGAAGAAGAAGAAGAAGAAGAAGAAGAAGAAGAAGAAGATGATGATGATGATGATGATGATGATGATGATGATGATGATGATGATGGATGATGACATTGGATTTATATCCCGCCCTCCACTCCGAATCTCAGAGTCTCAGTGGCTCACAATCTCCTTTATCTTCCTTCCCCACAACAGAAGGTGGTTGAGAGGGCTCTCACAGCAGCTGTCCTTTCAAGGACAACTTCTGCAAGAGCTATATGGCTGACCCAAGGCCATTCCAGCAGGTGCAAGTGGAGGAGTGGGGAATCACACCTGGTTCTCCCTGATAAGAGTCCGCACACTTAACCACTACTCCAAACTGGCTCTCCGAGAAGTCACCACCTGACTAGCTGACCAATAGCACAAACAAACAAACAAACAGTCCTTTTCCAGGGCTTCTTCTTTATTGGCAGGGAGCCAAGATCCTCTTCCTGGGTCAGGCAGACAATAGAGAAATAGGCATACACTTTTAACCCTATAATGACTGGAACTTAAAACATTGCAAATTTCCACACATGGAAGCCCAGGGTTGCTATGCAGAGGAAAGCAATGGCAAACAGCCTTTGGATTCCTGTTGTCTTGAGAACCCCACGAGGAGTCACCGTACATTGGCTGCGACTTGACAGCACATTAAACATACAGTCGGCTCCTCTAGCCCCCTATTCACATGCTAAAGACCAAGGGTGCTGACTGAATGCTGTTCAGACCCATAGAAAAAAAACAACTAGATGTAAAGCTTTAGAATTTGGGGATCTTGTTGGCAGGTGATCTCTAATAGACCCCTATTTTTATGTTAATGCATTTTTCCCCCCTCTGCATTCTACAGTATTGGGCGCTTAATCACATTAGACTCGATTATTCCACTTACGAGGTTATAGACTATTATCTGCTCACCCATATCGCCGCACGCGATCGTCCTCTCCGTATTATTATGCACCGGGCTCTTTTCCCATATAACGTTTGATGTGATAATATTTGGCGGGCCTTGGAATACTAAATAAGCCCCACTCCCTAATTAGCCTGTCCCAGCTCATGTCAAGCCTCACAAAAGGGAACCACTTCCCAATTATCATATAGGCTCAAATGGTAGAAATACATAATACATGCAAACGAGTCCTGTTGAGCTTTAATCGTGGGCTTTCCGAGCATAACGCATTATCGTGCCACAGAAATGGCTAAGGTCACAAGCATTTTTCACTTGGTATGGCCTCAAGTCTCTCTATCTCTCTTTACAGTCTAAACTCATAGGCCAATTCGTCATGCAAATATCTCTGTGGCGTAAGGATGGTTCACGCGTATGTATGTAGTTTGATTCCATATCACTTGGGCCTTGCCAGGCCTCATTTTGGGCAGGAGCTCACAGGAGTGGAGCTCCAGAACCTCTAAATTTTATTGTTAGACTTGCCAATCCCCAGGTCCCAGCAGGGGTTCTTCTGCTTTTCCAGGGTCCCTCCCACCCCTAGTCAGCTGGCCGGCAGGGGGAAGCCCCACCCCCATAGCCACCATGTGCCTTTCCACTTTGGGAGGCTTAAGACTCCACTTGGAAAGGCTTCCTTTTTGGATGGTGTGCCTGTGTCTTTAAATATGTAGGACCCGGGCTGAATGAGGGTGGGGTGAGCAGGCAGAACAACATGGCTGCTCCCAGTGGCTGTGAAAGCAGCTTGGACCTTCTGTTTGTTACACAATCTTTTCAGAGGTTGTTTCCATAGTAAAGGTAAACTTGAACCTTTGGTTTCCCTGTGTTATTGTGAAGAACTTGGAAGTTCAGCAACTCATGAGTAAATTGTCCCAGTGAGACCACACGAGTGTGGAATTGCAAACTGTTTTATTTTTGCTGCTCTGTTTGTGTTTGTGTGAGTGTGTGGGAGAGGGATGACTTGCAGCTGTTCGGATGTCTGTATTCAGGGGAACTGCACTGCTGTATTTTTATTTTATTTATTTTAGGGAAAGTCTCCTGGCTCCACTCCCAGAGTCTCCTGGCCTCACCCCCAAAGTCCCCAGATATTATCTGAGTTAGACTTGGCAACCCGATTTATTGTGCTCTTTCTTTCTGACCCCCACCCCTACCCCAAATACTTGCTTCTGGGCTCCATTGTTCAAATTCCCTATGAAAATTTTGCTGGACTCTTAAGATCTGACAAACTTTCTAATACATTTTCCCACAACAACAACAAAAATGGGGAAATAACCAAAACATATAAAGCAGAGAGATAGAAATCTTCATCATGCCTTGTGGCCACATAGGAGAAAGTCATTTAAAAAGGTGTAAGGTTTTATTCTGACCATTCTAATTCAAGAAGCATTAGAGGTAGATCCCGAGTTGCTATAATTTAGTCCACCTTCCAGTGATGTCAGGAGTCTGTAGCATATCCAAGTGAGTTGTGCTAATGAGCTCCGGCACCTCTCTTTCTACAAAATGACCCCCGGGCCTAGCTTATATAGGAATGCCAAACCCTTCAGTTCAGTGGAGCCTGATTCAGAGATGTTTCTTTGCAGGATGGCAATGCACTACGTAATGGATAGCTGCGTGTCTGCGTCAACTTTTTGCATTGTACAATGTTGGTAGGAGAAGATATGAAAGTTGTGAGAAAGAATGAACATGCATGTGAATGCAGACTAGGCCTTTATTTATTTATTTAAAACTTTTTGGTGGTACCTTTGCACCCAGTTCAAGGTCCCCAGGGTGGTGAACGTTAAAACACTGAACATTTCAAATACTGAAACATTTCAAATGTTATAAAGCCAATTTGGTGTAGTGGTGAAGTGTGCGGACTCTTATCTGGGAGAACCGGGTTTGATTCCCCACTCCTCCACATTCAGCTGCTGAAAAGGCCTGGGGTCAGCCATAGCTCTGGCAGAGGTTGTCCTTGGAAGGGCAGCTTCTGGGAGAGCTCTCTCAGCCTCAGCCACCTCACAGGGTGTCTGTTGTGGGGGAAGGAGATAAAGGGGATTGTAAGCCGCTCTGAGACTCTGATTCAGAGAGAAGGGCGGGGTATAAATCTGCAGTCTTTTTCTTCTTCTGTTCCCTCTAAGCTGAGTTAGTGTGAACTAGCTCACAATTTTTTTTGGCTTCTGGCTCACACATTTTTGTCTTAGCTCAAGAAGGATGGCCCCACCCAGACAGACTAATTTATGAAGCTTTAATGCCAGCAGCTCACAAAGTAGAATTTTTGTTCACAAGATGCCGCAGCTTAGATTGAGCATTGGTTATAAAACATTTAAAATACACACACACATACACTTGAATTGAGGGGATCCTGGAGGTTTTTTTGGCTTCCTCTGGGCATAGAGCAGAGTGGGGGAAGAGGTAGTTGTCAGTTTCTTGTGTTGGGCAGGGGTTGGCCTCGATGACCCTTGAGATCCCTTCCAGTGATGTGTTTCTATGTTTCTAAAGTACAAACAGGAAGGGGAGCTAATAAGAGCAAGCGAGGTTAACAGTGGAATACCTGTGCTGATTCTACCAAGAGGGATTGCATCTGAGGGGGTATAAGTGGATTGGATAGTTCTGTCTTTGGTATTAGAGAGATAAAGATAAAGTCTCATGTTTGGCAGTTTGGTTCCAAAGATGTTTGAATGGATTATTTGAAGCCAGGCCTTGAATTCAGCAGGAGCTCACAGGAACACAGCTCCTGAACCTTTCTGATATGCCCCCCTCCCCACCTAACTTGTCTATTGAATAGTAGGTGCAGCTGCATAACAATCCCTGGATTAGGAGAGCGGCCAGCCAGCCAGCCACATGGAGCTTTGCCACACCCACAGAAGCTCTCATTAACCCCTGGAGAAGCCCGCTCCACCCTTTCTCCACTTCCTATGTGATTTTAGGTGGCGGGTGGCTTACTAGCCTTTCGACTGTGGGAGCTCAGCCAGGGCTCTCCTTTCTTGCTTCGGGTTGCATCGTCAGGTGTCATCAGGAGGTCCATCAGTGGGAGATCCCAAGGACACCAGAAGCCCTCCCACTGTTGCCCCCCCCCAAGCACCAAGAATACAGAACATCACTGCCCCAGACAGTTCCAACAATATGCTGTGGCTAATAGCCACTGATGGACCTCTGCTCCATATGTTTATTCAACAATGACAACAAACAAAATTGTCTCTCTTTACAACTCAGGAAAACAATTTTCATGTTCTACCCCACCTTGATAGAGTCCGGGTCTGGTCAAATTGTTTTGTACAATACCTTTGGCCCAAAGGCTATCTCTGCCCCAGATTTCAACCTGAATCCATTCTCCTGTTCCCAAGCCTCGTATTTAATGGCCTTACAGGATATTAATACATTCAGCTAGGTAGTGATCATATATTGATGAGTGAACTTTTCGAACGCCTGTCCTTACACCACTGAGTCATGGCCTCTTCTCCCGGACGCCTCTTTGTACCATGCCTCCTAGCAGTTGACATTTTTCATCCTACCGGCGTGACATTATTTCTGAAATTATGCATAAAGCTCAGCGATTAGAATCTCATCTGTAACAGGAGAGCAAGAAAGACTTTATTTTCAGTTTAGGGGGAAAGAAAGAGAATAAATCCACCATTACAAGTTCCGCCCTAAACTTTTTTTTTCAGATTTAACCATTCAAGCCAATAAACAAAATGTGTATCTTCGTGACAAATGCTGTTTGTTCAGCTTCAGTCGCTTTGATACAGGGTGCTTTCGCAAACGCTAAGGTTGCAATCATAAACACTAAACAATACACTTGCAATCTACTTTCAGTGCCCTTCCCAACTGGATTTTGCCCATTCACACAGTAAAATCCAGTTGGAACGTGTTTCAAAAGTGGGTTGAAAGTGCATTGTTTTGTGCCTGCGATTGCAGCCTAAATGGCACACTTTTAATCCACTTTCGATGGACTTTGAGACTGGATTTTATTGTGTGAAATGGCAAAATTTGCTTGTCAATGGATGCTGAAGTAGATTGAAACGGCATTACTTAGCAGACCAAGGACAGAACTGTATTGGTTCCTTGACACAGTGAACAAAATGAACCTGGGTTAGGTCAGCTCCAAATCCAGATCCCTCTAACACCCATAGGGTCCTGCTTAAGAAGCAAGATCTGCTACAGTTATATACCTTGACCTGGCTACCTCAATCTTGTCCTATCTCAGCTGCTAAGCAGGGTCAGCCCTGGGGAGACCACCAAGGAATACCAAGGCTGTGATGCTGAAGCAGGCAGTAGCAAACCACGTCCAAATGTCACATGCCTTGAAAACCCCACCTGGGATTGCCATATTTCAGATGCGACTGACAGCACTTACGACTATCACCGCACAGTTATAACTGGTGCACAATTAAGCTCACTGGGCAAGAAATGCTCTAAAGGCAAAGGTAGTCCCCTCTGCAAGCACCAGTCATTCTCAACTCTGGGGTGACGTTGCTTCCACAACATTTTCACGGCAGACTTTTTACGAGGTGGTGTGCCATTGCCTTCCCCAGTCATCTACACTTTCCCTCCAGCAAGCTGGGTACTCATTTTACCAACCTCTGAAGGATGGAAGGCTGAGTCAACCTGGAACCACCTACCTGAACCAGCTTCTGCTGGGATCAAACTCAGGTTGTGAGCAGAGGGCTCCGACTGCAGTACTGCAGCTTTCCCACTATGCGCCATGGGGCTCTTAAGAAATGCTCTACAAGGGTTCATATTTGTACCCATGTACTTGTATTTTCATTTTTTAAAATAATTAATAGATTCTATTTTATTGAATCTAATCCAATACAAGGGGAACATAAGGAAAATAAATAACAGAAATATAAATCTAACATACAAGAACCCAATTTAGATTATTGGATGCATATGACAAGCAATTTACAAAAACAATACATAATATGCTAGGTATTAAGAATTAAGAAAAAGCCTATTAGGAAAAAAGGAAATATTCCCAAAGAATTCCAAAACCGGGGCCCAAAGCAGATCATAATTTATAGCCAAATCAGTATCATTTTTGAAGAAAAGGTTATCCATTGTCCTACCCGTTACATACTGGTCCCATAACTTTAACATACCACATTTCAATCATGAGGGTATGTGGGGGTTTCTAATTTTTAGCAGTCATAATACGAGCTATCGCCAACATTGTTGAGATTAAAGATTTCTGAACTTTAAAAGGTAAAGGTAGTCCCCTGTGCAAGCACCAGTCGTTTCCGACTCTGGGGTGACGTTGCTTTCACAATGTTTTCACGGCAGACTTTTTACGGGGTGGTTTGCCACTGCCTTCCCCAGTCCTCTACACTTTCTCCCCAGCAAGCTGGACACTCATTTTACCGACCTCGGAAGGATGGAAGGCTGAGTCAACCTGGAGCCGGCTACCTGAACCGAGTTTCCGCCGGGATCAAACTCAGGTCGTGAGCAGAGCTTAGGACTGCAGTACTGCAGCTTTACCACTATGCACCACAGGGCTGCTTGGAGAATGCATTCAAATTAAAGTTTCTTTCTTTCCATCTCTCCTTCTCTTCTCCCCCCCACCCCCAATCTTTTTGCCTGCCTTCCTTCCTGTCATGTGGCTCTCAAACATCTGAAATTCATGTCTTGCGGCTCTCAAACATCTGAAGTTTATTCTATGTGGTTCTTGTGTTAAGTTTGTCCACCCCTGGCTTAGAGTGATGTTGATGCGGTGCTGATGTTAGACCTGTCGGCCACGTTCGACATGGTCGACCATTGGCTGCTGACCCACCGCCTCGCCAATGTTGGGGTTAGGGGGTTGGCCTTACAATGGCTTTCCTCCTTCCTTGAGGATCGGGGACAAAGGGTGGCAATTGGGGGTGAGCTCTCCCAGAGACGTACACTACATTGTGGGGTGCCTCAGGGAGCAGTTCTCTCACCGATGCTATTTAATATCTATATGCGCCCCCTTGCCCAGATTGCCAGGAGGTACGGGCTTGGGTGTCACCAGTATGCAGATGACACCCAGCTCTATCTGCTAATGGACGGCCGACCTGGCTGCGCCCCAGAGAACTTGGACCTGGCACTGCAGGCCGTGGCAACTTGGTTAAGGCTGAGTGGGCTGAAACTGAATCCGGCGAAGACAGAGGTCCTTTGCGTGGGTTGGGGCGCTCTGGGAGGGGAAATACCCCTCCCGGTCTTTGACGGGGCACCACTGAAAGCGGCGTGCCGAGTCAGAAGCCTGGGAGTCCTACTGGAGCCTTCATTATCAATGGAGGCCAAGATAGCAGCCGCTGCCAAGTCAGCCTTTTTTCATCTGAGGCGGGCAAGGCAGTTGGCCCCCTTCCTAGAGCATCGGGACCTGGCAACAGTGATTCACGTAACGGTCACCTCGAGACTGGATTACTGTAATGCCCTCTACATGGGGCTGCCTTTGTGCCGAACCCGGAAGCTGCAGCTAGTGCAGAACATGGCTGTTGCTGGGGCTCCCAAAGCGGGAGCACATACAGCCGGGGCTGCGTGAACTGCACTGGCTGCCAGTTATATACCGGATTCATTACAAAGTGCTGGTTATTACCTTTAAAGCCCTATATGGCCGAGGACCTGCCTACCTTAGGGACCATCTCTCCCCGTATGAACCCCAGAGAGCACTGAGGTCAGCAGGGAAGAACCTGCTGACCATCCCCGGGCCAAAAGAGATAGAACTCCAAAGTACCCGCATTCGGGCTTTCTCTGTTATGGCCCCACAGCTGTGGAATCAGCTCCCAGAGGAAATGCGGGCCCTGCGGGACTTTGAACAGTTCCGCAGGGCCTGCAAGCCCATCTTGTTCCAAACGGCCTTCACCAGCTGAAACTACTAAACTTACCAAGTAAACTTGCCAGCGATTATAGCACTAAATGCACTAATGTTTTTAGATTTTTAATGGATTTTAATTAATTGTAGTTAAATGTTATTTATTGTACAATGTATGTATTGAGTTTTTTTGCTGTTAGCCACCCTGAGCCACTTGGTCGGGGAGGGCGGGATACAAATAAATTGTGACTGACTGACTGAGAGTTGGAACTGCTTGGTATCTTCAAAGGTCTGTTGCAACTCTGACAACGCTCAATTATTAACTTGCTTGTAAGAATTTCTTTGTCTGCATTTCATCACTTCCTTATCTTCTCCTGTTTCCTTCTCCAATGGCATGCCAGATGTCCTTTTTTACAAATCTGCCCCCATGCCCTGTGCCTTGGGCCAGCAACCACTTTACTGCCAAAGGATGGCATCCATTCCAGTCCGTTGCAAGATATATCGTCACTATTGCCACATTAAATTACATGACTTTTAGTAGGTCGGGTAATTGCATTATAAATATACAACTTGCTTATTAGCATCTTCTCTCCCCCCCCACCCCCTTTTCTATTTCTACATTGATTTTTTTGTGTTTTACTAAAAGGCTGCCCATGCGCTGGCAGCAGGAACGGGGGAAGGGCGTACGCACAGTTAAACAAACAATATCCATGTCTCCGTTATTAATCTGTACTTCTAAATAAGCAGCCCTAATGAAGTCAATGAGTGATGAATAATTGAGACCACTGGACTGGCCAGTTGAATAATGGACGCGGGATTCTAAATAGCCATCAGACCTCCCTGTAGAAAAAATCAATTCACTCCTGATTAGAAGCACCGGAAGACAGAGAGAGGTGGCAATCCATTCATGGCCTTCTAAAAATGTTCAGAATTACTCCATCGTGGAAGGGCTTGTCCTACAGTATCCGGGGCATCACTATTTTGGCACAAGCCCAAGCCTTCCACAGAGTTAAGCGGCTTGTTTTCCAACAGAAGGCTCCTTAAACCGGAGGAAGCCTCCTTAGTTGGAGAAATTTAGTTTTATTGGCTTTATTGTGCTATTTTTGGTTTTAACTTTTCTCCCTTTCTCACAATACAAGAACTCGTGGGCATTCAATGAAATTGCTGAGCAGTCAGGCTAGAATGGATAAAAGGAAGTACTTCTTCACCCAAAGGGTGATTAACATGTGGAATTCACTGCCACAGGAGGTGGTGGCGGCCACAAGCATAGCCACCTTCAAGAGGGGGTTAGATAAAAATACGGAGCAGAGGTCCATCAATGGCTATTAGCCACAATGTGTGTGTGTGTGTGTGTGTAATTTTTTTGGGCCACTGTGTGACACAGAGTGTTGGACTGGAGGGGCCATTGGCCTGATCTAACATGGCTTCTCTTATGTTCTTAAATTTGTGGTTTGTTGATGAGTGCTAAATTGGGATTCTAAATCACAGCTTGCACCTGGCTTGCTAAGTATGGCTTGCCTTAATCCCTGAATGTCAACATCCAGGGCTTTTGGGGGGGCAGGAGCCCACAGGAGCAGAGCTCCGCCTGCGTTGGCCAGTGTTCCGTCTGGCATGCTGGAGAAGGCATGGGGAGGCATCATTAAAAGCCCTGCCAACATCCCAGCATATTCAACAGCACCACCCGAAGAAGAAGAAGACTGCAGATTTATACCTCTCCCTTCTCTCTGAATCAGAGTCTCAGAGCGGCATACAATCTTTTATATCTTCTTCCCCAACAACAGACACCCTGCAAGGTGAGTGGGGCTGAGAGAGTTCTCCCAGAAGCTGCCCTTTCAAGGACAACCCCTGCAATAGCTATGGCTAACCCAAGGCCATTCCAGCAACTGTAAGTGGAGAAGTGGGGAATCAAACCCGGTTCTCCAAGGCAAGAGTCCGCACACTTAACTACTACGCCAAACTGGCTACACTGAACTGCCTGTATACACAATCAGAAGCACAGAACAACAGAAAATCTTAGCTGCGTTGAGTTAACCTTGGGTTAGCCACAGCTATCGCAGGAGTTGTCCTTGAAAGAGCAGCTGCTGTGAGAGCCCTCTCAGCCCCACCCATCTCACAGGGTGTCTGTTGTGGGGGGAGAAGATATAGGAGATTGTGAGCCGCTCTGAGACTCTGATTCAGAAAGAAGGGCGGGGTATAAACCTGCCGTCTTTGTCTTCTGTTGCTGGTACTTTCTCAGGATGCTTCTTCCCTCTGCCTTCTCCATATGCTTCCTCTCCCTACTAGCAATAATTTACAGGCAGGTCTGTGCTTGAGAGATTTCAGGCATCAAGGAACTTTTGGAGTGGAAATTTAACAGGCAGTGTGACAAAAAGGTTCCTCTTAATTATATGCTTCTGTTCAGTTTGCCAACATACACATTAGAAATTGCTCCACCTCAAACATCGTTTCATTCAAAAGCAGTTCAGAACTGCCTTACCTTCCTTCTCTTCAATTGCTTCTCCTATTTGTATCCAATGGGGGAGTGTGGGAATGATCATATGTAGGGCTTCTCTTTTTTTTTCGTAGCAGGAACTCCTTTGCATATTAGGCCACACACCCAGGAGGAGTTTACAGTAGGCCCTGTGCTAATAGCCCTGAAAGCTTTTGGAGGACCGGCTACATCAGGGGTGTAAGCCTTAATATGCAAAGGAGTTCTTACTACAAAAAAAGCCCTGATTATATCATTCTTTGAGGGATCTATAGCTCGTACATATGTGGTTCTGGGGTGGGGGGGTGTCTGTTTCAAAGCGGAGAGCTTGGCTTTGTTCCTCCACATGTCCCCCCCCCTATATATATATATATATATATATATATATATATATATATATATATATATATATAAATGTGGAGGATTTCTTTGTGTCAAAATGATATTTGTTTGATTTGTTTTGACTTTATTTCTGTCTTTGCCGTCTTTTAAAAAAAAGAATGCACTAAAATATGTTCCTTTATTCAAAGTGGGTTTTCACAAGGGTTTTCACCATTGTGATCTACAATACTATTGCTGTGGATGTTGGCTGATAGGCCTTTCTTAGGAATCGCTCAGAAGTTATCTGTTCTTTTCACAGTGAAGCTGATCATTCAGAAATAGCCGGGTGAGCGAAGAAGGAGCGACAGTCGTAACTGCTGATTAAAACAGGTAGCGTTGAAATGGAAAGATTCAAAAATGCCTATTATTGACCAACGGATGAACAAACTGTGGGATTACTTTATTTTAGGCAAATTGGCTTTTAATACTTCTAATTGCTTTCCTGCATTATATGACAGAAAAGTGATAAGGCCATGGTACTTATAGTTTGCTATCTGTTACAAACTGATTACTTACCTGCTAATGTAGTATACCAGAAATTGATTTATTTTTAGAATACTTTATATATGTTGTATTTTTTCTCTGTTTTCATTAGTCACACATTTTATATCTGTACTACTTTATACTGTTTGTTTATTTGTCTACTTTATACTGTTTGTTTATTTGTATTTTAAAATTTAATAAAACTTTTAAATTAAAAAAACCACAATAATGCCATATCCATCAACCAAAAAGCTTTAGTGCCTACAAAGAAATTGATTGATTTCTTTAAAACAAAACCCAGAAGAATTATAAATAGCATCAAAACAAGGCTCAAGCTTTAATAATCACCTACAAACAAATAAACATTTTAGGATTCTTCATTTTCTTGGTATGTAAATAGGCTAACCAGGTTTTGTGCCACTGTCGATGAAACAATGTAACAGATTTCCCCTCTGTCCACCTAGTAAGTTCCTAAATTCCTGTCACTCTAAGAGTTGCCAGGTCCAATTCAAGAAATATCTGGGGACTTCGAAGGTGGAGCCAGGAGACATTGGGGGTGGAGCCAGAAGCAAGGTTGTGACAAGCGCAACTGAACTCTAACGGAAGTTCTGACCATCACATTTAAAGGGACCACACTGCTTTTAAATGCCTTCCTGCCATTAGAAAGAATAAAGGGTAGGGGCACCTTCTTTTGGGGCTCATAAAATTGGAGCCCTGGCCCAATCTTTTTGAAACTTGGTGTTTTGAAGAGAGTCATTGGATGCTATGCTGCAAATTTGGTGCCTCTACCTCAAAAAACAGCCCCCCCCCCCAGCCCCAGGTCCCCACAGATCAATTCTCCATTATACCCCATGGGAATCAGTCTCCGCATAGGGAATAATGCAGTAATACACCCTTGGAAGGTTTTGTTCATGCTTGTATGAGCTTCTGTACATTTCTATGATGTAAAAGGTTTGGAAGGACTTCAGACACACCTCTTCGACAAAGATTTGAAATGGTGCCGCAAACCACCAGCCGGCTCCGGGCTCCGTCAGAAGTGGATTTGGTGGAGTCTTCTGAAAAACGAACTTTGGAATTCAACAAATGACACTTTAGTACACAAGCCCTTTTTTGCACTAAGCACTCTAGTGATGGAATTGATTTTCTTATAAGGACTTATAAGTGCTCAGTTGCATAGGAGATTTTGTTATGAATGATCTTTCTCGGTGAAAATATCAAGCGGATGTTGTGTGTTAATATCACTTTATTTAAATTTGGTTAAATTTGTTATATTGGTGATTTATTGTATTCGTTTTTGTATCACAGTGTTTTCCTGCTCCCCACCTGGGGATTGGCAACCCAAGTCACCCTTCATCATTATCACCTTTCTTGCTCTCAGAGAAAAGTACAAGATGGCCAAGCCGATGAAGGGTGTTTTTTACATTCAGTTAGATCCAGAGTTGTAGAATCTTCAAATCGCCTGCCACCTTTCCACTTTAATTATTTCCCTTTTACATTGGTGGATTTGCTGCACTCATTTTGCGTAGCCAAACGTCTATATTTCCTGCTGAAAGCATTTCAATTTGTGTGGGGGGAGGCGGGGTCTCTGATCAGACGGAATACCAGTGCTTAGTTAAATGTATACAATTGCTTGGAAATGGTGTCAATACTGCAAAAACAATACACATTTAAATTACAAGATGAGGCAAGCAATGATGTGTAAAAATTTCAAATGCTGTCAGTTCTCATGCAAATTACTGCACCTTGTGGCTTTTGGAGGAATCTTTTAAAACGCATAAAAACTTATTCAATACAAGTTTGAAACTCCTGTAGAGAAATGACCGGATCAAAACCAGTTTAGAGATAAACATTGCAGCAGCAGCACCAGAACTTATCTCATCGAAACAAATGTAGATGCTTCGGGCAGCAACAATGCAAAACAGTTGTGAGAACGTTATGTAATGTAAAAGGTGAGTTTCCAATGCAGTGATAGAGAGTCACAATCTGTCAGTGTAAAAACGCCTGCACTTTCCTACTTCTTTATTGAACAGCTCAGTTTGATGTATAGAGAGTAAAAGTGCTTCCGTTTTTCTTAAAATACGGCAGGTATTCATCAAAAGCAATGAAATTGGTTCCCAAACTGCAGGACACACACAAACATACCCCTCACAATGGATGTTTCAATGCAACTATTTGGTCTTTCAGAAAAGATGCAATTACAGGGCAAGAAATCTATGTTTAACATTTTACCGTCCTGGGGTTATTTGTTCTGGTGACAAGAACAGTTGACTTACAGCCAGCTTTGGATGTTGACTGTCAGACTTGTTGAGACATCAAGTCTGCTACTGTCTACTCGACTGACAAAGGGCTGTGCAGGATCCTTCCCACCCCTGCATCTTGAGGTCCTTTAACTGGACCTGTCTGATTCTGGGGTACTGGAAACAGGCGCACGGGGCCTTTTAAAGGGGCACACGATTGAAACGGTGTGGCAGGTTGAAATGGTGTGATTTTCATTGGGTTTTATTTGCCTTGATTGTTATCTCCCCAGGGGACTTAACCTAGTCAAGGCTTTTAGAATGAATCAGCATATCATGCCAGGACAGACATTTTAATGTTTAAAGCAGGGGTGGCCAAACCACAGCTCAGGAGCCACATGTGGCTCTTTCACATATATTGTGTGGCTCTTGAAGCCCCCACTACCCTATCAGCCAGCTTAGAGAAGGCATTGCTCTCTTTAAATCACTTCTCTAAGCCACAGCCACCAGTGGCTTAGTGAATGCATTTAAAGTTGCTTTCTTTCCATCTCTCCCTATCCCATCTTCCTTCCTTCCTTCCTTCCTTCCTTCCTTCCTTCCTTCCTTCCTTCCTTCCTTCCTTCCTTCCTTCCTTCCTTCCTTCCTTCCTTCCTTCCTTCCACAGTGGCATGATGAAGATCTGTCTGCTTTATACGTTTCGGTTATTCTCCCATTTTTTTCTGGGGAAAAAATATTAGAAAGTTTGTCAAAAGTTAAGAGTTCAGCAAAATTCTCACCAAGGGTTTGGACAATGGAGCCCAGAAGCAACTTCAGGGGGAGGGGAGGAGGGTAAGAAAGAAAGAAAGAGCACTATAAAATTTAGAGGTTCCGGAGCTCTGCTCCTGTGAGCTCCTGCCCAAAATGAGTTCTGTGTATATATATGTCAGTAATGCTAATACCACGATTTGATGTAAAACTCAACCATTTCAGCTGTAACATAATAACCATTTTCCCCCAAAGGCTTGTTTTTCTGCTGCTCTGTGACTTCTACAAAGCCTCAGCGCAGAGTTGTGCTCCAAAGAGGATCAAACCCCTGAAATAAAAAGCTGCAAGATATCTAACCCCTGCCCCCTTACTAATGAGTGCCATTTCTCTCCAATTTACATCCCCGGGTGTATAGACGTGGCAGAAAAGTTTGGTTTCCCCCATCCCCACCCCCATACACAATTATAACAACTCACTTGGCACTGGAAAAGCGTTTGTGGAAAACCACTCGCAAGGTTTCAAATCCACAGCGAAGGCTCTTGTAATCCCAGGCAGCAATTTACGGGAGAGGTTCCTTTGAGGGCCGTAAAGTATCTGTCGGTTTCAGATAACCATCACAATAAATGGGAAATGTTTGACCAGGACCAACAAAGATCAGAGGAAAGAATCAGGGGAAAATCAACATCGGCTGATGGGAAACGCCAGTTTTTCGACTTAAGAACCTGGGGTTGGAGATTTTCTTTTTTAAAAGGACATTCTCAATTTCAGCCTGTTACTCATTATACCGCTCATAAAAAAGGGACAAACTCAATAAGAAGGAGTTGTTTTTCTGTTTGCCTTATCAAAGTGGGCCTTTGTTCTGAAGACCTTGTCTCTCAGACGTCTACACAGGTATCCTTCAGTACACTGGGGACTAAGAAAGGAACTGTTTGAAGAACCACTGGTCTCCTTTTCAAATTTCTTTGATGTCACAAGTAATGTTGCCTCTAAGCTGCAGTGTCTTGTGAGCAAAAATTCTACTTTGTGAGCTACTGGCATTAAAGTTGTGAGCGACTGCATACTGCATTAGTGTGCTCTGGGGTCATCCTTTCCGAGCTAAGACAAAAATGTGTGATCTGGAAGCTAAAAATCTGTGAGCTAGCTCACACTAACAGCTTAGAGGGAACACAGGTCACAAAGTGACTAGTCTCCAAACTTCCTAAAATACGGCGGGGAAGACTGATAGCTAGTTTGTTCCAAAGGAACTTTCTAACTGGGAGGAAAGCCGAAGAAAATAAGGAAAAAAGGAAAGGTCCCCTGTGCAAGCCCCAGACATTTCCGACTCTGGGGTGACGTTGCTCTCACAACGTTTTCATGGCAGACTTTTTAATGGGGTAGTTTGCCCTTGCCTTCTACACTTTCCCCCCAGCAAGCTGGGTACTCATTTGACCGACCTCGGAAGGATGGAAGGCCGAGTCAACCTCGAGCCGACAACCTGAAAACCCAGCTTCCACTGGGGATCGAACTCAGGTCGTGAGCAGAGCTTAGGACTGCAGTACTGCAGCTTTAACACTCTGCGCCACGGGGCTCTCTGTAGAAAATAAGATGACACTATAAAAACACAGTGCAGACTTGCTGTAGAAATGAAGAAGCAGAATTTGCCGTGCCCCCCAAATAGAGTGACTCTTCTGAAATCTGCCACAGTTTGGTAAACGTCTTGTACAAAGAATCATAGAGTTGGAACGGGCCCTACAGGCCATGTAGTCCAACCCTCTGCTCCATGCAGGATCAGCCTGCAGCATCATTGGCCAGTGTTCGTCCAGTTGCTGTTTAAAGATTGACAGAGAGGGGGAGCTCACCGACTCTCTAGGTAGCTGACTCCACTGTTCAATAACTCGTACTGTAAAAAGGTTTTTCCTAACATCTCGTCTATACCTTCCCACCCTTAATTTAAACCCATTATTATGAGTCCTCCGTTGCCAACAGGAACAGCTCCCTGCCCTCCTCTAACGGACAACCCTTCCAATAATTACCCAGAACAATCATGACCCCTCTCAACCGCCTCTTCTCCAGACTGAATATTCCCAAATGCCTCAGCCTTTCCTCCTAGGGCTTGGTCGCCAGGCCTCTGAGCATCCTCGTCGCTCTCCTCTGCTCCCGCTCCAGGCTGTCCACATCCTTCTTGAAGTGAGACCTCCAGTTCGCATCTCTCTTAACAATGCCCATGCAGACCGCAATTGGGGAGGATTGGATAATAGTGCTCTTCTTTCTCGTTGGAACACTGCCGGAAAATGATGATGATGATGATCTTTTTCTTCTTTGTTATCGTCTTCATACCCACCACAATCATCACCATCACCGCCATCAACTTCACCATCACCACCACCACCACCAACATCGTCGTCATCATCATCTAGCCGTATGCTGTGGAGTCCAACCCTATGCTGTTCTGGTGTTCCATTTTCGGGGTAGTTTTGGTATTTGTGTGTGTCCGCACGCTTGGAACTCATGCTGACCCCTGCCAGGGGCATGGAAGCCAGTTTGGTGCAGTGGTTGAGTGAGCAGACTCTTATCTGGGAGAACCCGGTTTGATTCCCCCCTTCTCCACTTGCAGCTGCTGGAAGGGCCATAGCTCTCACAGAGCTGTCCTTGAAAGGGCAGCTTTGGTGAGAACTCTCTCAGCCCCACTTACCTCACAGGGTGTTTGTTGCGAGGGAGGAAGGTAAAGGAGGTTGTGAGCCACTCTGAGATTCAGAGTGTAGGGCGGGATATAAATCCAATATCTTCCTCTTCATAACTTCATATACAGAGAGGTGGCTGAATAAAGCCTGCCCCACCTCCCGGATCTGGTATTCCAAGGAGCTCTCCCATCCAAGTACTTGCCAGAGTCAGTCCTGCTTAGCTTCTGAGATCTGATGAGATCAGCCTTGGTTTGGCTATCCAGGTCAGGACATTGTTCTGTCACTCTATTGGTAGATGGAGAGCCAGGTTGGTGTAGTGGTTAAGTGCCCGGACTCTTATCTGGGAGAATCAGGTTTGATTCCCCACTCCTCCACCTGCACCTGCTGGAATGGCCTTGGGTTAGCCATAGCTCTTGTAGAATTTGTCTTTGAAAGGGCAGCTGCTGTGAGAGCCCTCTCAACCCCACTCGCCTCAAAGGGTGTCTGTTGTGGAAGGAGAAGATATAGGAGATTGTAAGCCGCTCTGAGTCTCTGATTCAGAGAGAAGGGTGGGGTATAAATCTGCAATCCTTCAATTCAAGTCTTCTTAAAAAGTACCTCTTGACCAAGTCACTTCAGGCTGCAGGAAAGAGGCCTGCTGTTGGGCTAGAATGTGAAACCAAGAGAGCTCACGGGTATGAGTAAGGTATAAAACTTAGAGCACTCTGTGAGAGCTTTAACTAATATATTGAAAGCAATATTTTAAACAATATTTTAAACCACAGTATTTTTCACACATTAATTTGGAATTATTTTACAGTCCATTTTACAATATGCAATGTTTTTTTTTTCTTTGTCGGACTTCCTGAAGCCCAGTGTCCCAATGCAGGTGTGACTGCAGTTCCCAAACTGGTGTGGCTGCTTTAAATGGGCTGCTGCTTCCGTCCACTTTCAGAGAATCCTTCTTCAGGCAGCTCACCAAGGGACTGAAATGTCACAAAATATTTTTTCCCCAGTTAACAACATATTAACATGCATTTTCTAGAGTCTTATTCTATGTACTCCTGTATATACTCTCATATATACTCACTACAGTTTCAATTTGGCTTTGCTCTGCTTATCTCCAGGGATCAAGCATGGCTCCACATTTCTCTTTGTCCTTAGCTTCTCTTGAAAAGGCCGGATAGAATGTGCTAGAATGGACTGTACCACTTCAGATGAAGCGAATAATTATCTAGAATTGCAGATTTATACCCCACCCTTCTCTCTGAATCAAAGACTCAGAGCAGTTTACAATCTCCCATATCTTCTCCCCCCGCAACAGACACCCTGCGAGGTGGGTGGGGCTGAGAGGGCTCTCGCAGCAGCTTGTATTGTAGAAGTTTTCATGCGTTTTAAAAGACTCCTCCAAAAGCCACCGCAAGGTGCAGTAATTTGCCTGAGAACTGACAGCACTTGAATTTTTTACATATCATTGCTTGCCTCATCTTGTAATTTAAATTTATATTGTTTTTGCAGCATTGACACGATTTCCAAGCAATCGTATACATTTAACTAAGCACTGGTATTCCGTCTGCCCTCTGATCAGAGGACCCCCCTCCCCCCCACACACAAATTGAAACGCTTTCAGCAGGAAATATAGAAGTTCGGCTGTGCAAAATGGGCAGAGCAAATCCACACATGGAAAAGGAAAATAATTAAAGCGGAACGGTGGCAGGCAATTTGAAGACTCTAAAACTTTGGATCAAATTGAACGTAAAAACACCCAATGAAAGCATGGCAGACTTTTGAAAGTGTGCAAGCGTGAATAACCCTTTTGTACCACGGTAATTCAAGAAATCCCATCATTCCAGCTTTAATTTAACAATTAATTTTTAAAGAAAAATTATATAGTCAAAGCGATGGTATTCCCACAGGGTATAATGGAGAACTGATCCATGGTTATCTAGGGCTTTGGGGAGTTGATTTTTGAGATAGGGGCACCACATTTTCAGCATTGCATCTGGTGCCTCTCCTCAAAATATCCTCCAAATTTCAAAAGGATTGGACCAAGGGGGTCCAATTCTATGAGCCCCTAAAGAAGGTGCCCCTATCCTTCATTATTTCCAATGGAGGGAAGGCATTTAAAATGTATGTGCTCCCTTTAAATGTGATAGCCAGAACTCCCTTTGGAGTTCAATTGTGCTTGTCGCAACCAGGCCTCAGATTCGGCAGGAGTTCACTGGAGCACAGCTCCTGAAACTTTCTGAAGGTGCCACCTCTTCCTCCCCACCTACCTTGTTCATTGAGTAAGAGGTGAAGCTGCATAACAATCCCTGGATTAGGAGAGCGGGCAGCCAGCCAGCCACCAGGGGCTTTGCCACGCCCCCAGCAGTCCTCATGAACCCCTGGGGAAGCCCACACCACCCTTTCTCCACTTCTTATGTCATTCTGGGCAGGTGGTGGCTTGCTGGTCTTTTCACTTGGGTGGGGGGGCAGTCAAGGAGAGCCCCAGGTGAGCGAGGCCTGCTTGGGCTGGCTGGATCTCTAGCCAGCCCAAGCAGGCCTTGCTTGCCCAGGGCTCTCTTTTCTTGTGTTGGGTTGCTTTGGGCTGAGAGGGGGGGCAGCATATGCTAATGAGTTATGCTAATGAGCTCCGTCACCTGTTTTTCTACAAAATGACCCCTGGCTCCTCCCCCAAAGTCCCCAGATATTTCTTGAATTCAACCTGGCATCCCTATTCTCACTTGCCTTGAAAGCCCCTGGCTGGGGTGGCCAGAGGTCTGCTACAACTCGACAGCTTTTTATACACACACACACACACAAGTCAACGTGGATTTATGCCACGATTCTCTGTTATCACCCTGTGTACAAATCACAAGATGAAGGGTCCCTCAGCCACATAAATCAGCTCAACCAGCGCTGGATTAAGATGTATTGAAGCCCTAAGCTATGTCAAGGTTAAACATTACTGAAAATGGTGATTAAGTAATTTCTAGGTTTTTTTTTTTTTTTTTAAATTAGAGGCTCCATATAATCTGAGACACTAAACTGTCATTTACTTACCTTGTGCATAAATCTAGCTCTGAACTCAAGAGACCGGGATTCTGGTACAAAGGCATGTATTTCAGAGAAAACCCATTTTGGTTTTCCTGCCAGTCTATTTCAGAGTGCACTTGGAGGTATTCAAAGCTGCTGTAGTTACAGGGAAAGCACTTTTGCCCGCCTTCTGGGGCCGTGAGACTAAAATCCTGAAAAATTATAAAAAATGTTAACCCTTTCCCTCTCTCTGTACATATAAGTGTGTTGCAAGGTTAGTGTGTGTTGTATTGCCTAGTCTCACATCAAAATGGCATGGGCATATTACCTAGTTGAGGGGTGTCAAACATGTGGCCCAAGGGCCAAGTCAGGCCCCCAGAGTGGTCCTATCAGGCCCATGAGCAACTGCCTGGTGTCTGCTTCCTTCTCCCTCTCTCTTGCTTCCTTCTGCATCACAGCTTGCTTTGCCAGGCTTGCTCAATCACACAGGAGCTATGGAGCAGCACCTCTATTTTCTCCATTGGCTGAGGCTCCTGTCTTGGGGAGGGGGGAGGGAGAGCTTACTTTATCAGGCTCTCTCAATTGCACAGCAGAGCTACCAAACCAAGGCTTTCTTCCTTTTATTGGCTGAGGCTCCTCAGAGCAAGAGTTGTCAGTTATCAGAGACTGGTAAAATATTGCAAAAGTGCTAATCTTTAATTGTGTTTGTCTGTGTCCTTTATAAAGTTTATATCTCCACTATCTGCTATTACATTTTATGACACACATGGCCTGGCCCCATAAAGTTACATTTATGTCAGATCCGGCCCGCGTAACAAATGGGTTTGACACCCCTGGGTGTCTGCCTGACTCAGAATGGTGAAGAGTAAGACAGAAGAATTTCACAGAAGTCAGAGAGCCAGAGTGGTACAGTAGTTCAGAGCTACGGACCCTAATCTGGAGAAAAAGGTTTTCATTCTTCCACACAGAGCCTGCTGGGAGATCTTGAGTCATTCACAGTTCTCTCAGAACTCTTTCAGCTTCACTTACCTCACAAGGTGCTGGTTTTGAGGAGAGGGAGAGAAGGCAACTTTAAGCCACTTTGAGATTCCTTAAGGTAGAGAGAAAAGAGATAAAGGTAGTCCCGTGTGCAAGCACCAGTCGCTTCCGACTCTGGGGTGATGTCGCATCACAACATTTTCGCGGCAGACTTTTTTACAGGGTGGTTTGCCATTGCCTTCCCCAGTCACCTACACTTTCCCCCCAGCAAGCTGGGTACTCATTTTACCAACCTCGGAAGGCTGGAAGGTTGAGTCAACCTTGAGCTGGCTACCTGAACCCAGCTTCTGCCGGGATTGAACTCAAGTCGTGAGCAGAGAGCTTGGACTGCTGTAGTGCAGCTTTACCACTCTGCGCCATGGGGCATAAAAACCAACTCTTCTTCACTGAAGATTTTGACTATAGGTTTTTTATGCTGGACAGAAAGCAATGTAATGTTAAATTGGCCACTAGAGGGAGCCAAACGCAATCAGAACAGAAACACACACAAACACCCCTTAAGCAACAGGAATACACAAGACAGGACAATTCAATGTGGATATGCCCAGGGCTTTTTTTTTTGTAGCAGGAACTCCTTTCCATATTAGGCCACACCTCCTTGATGTAGCCAATCCTCCAAGAGCTTACAGTAGGCCCTGTAAGAAGAGCCCCGTAAGCTTTTGGAGGATTGGCTACATTGGGGGGCATGTGGTCTAATATGCAAAGGAGTTCCTGCTACAAAAAAAGCCCTGGATATGCCCATAGTTTAGCAGTTCACATTCCAATCAATTATGAGAAACCAGGTCAATATGCAAGTTCTGTCTGTTAGTCTGTGATCTGCAATGATCCATCAGCACTGCAATTTTGAATGTGTGTATATAGCCGTCTGACACATGGTATGGATTTAGACTAAACATGGGGATGAAAGTCTGGAAAGGGCATGTATTTCCATGGCCACCTTTTCACCATGCAGTGGAGACAATAAACATTTCTTCAGCACCAGAGCTAGGATAACATATCCAGTGAGTTTACCTGGTGATTCGCTGGCCATTATTCATGTTGGAAGCGAAGGTACAAAGAGACCTGGCTCGCTTCCAATGCAGCCTCTCAAGGTCTTGTGTACAAAAGATTTGTCTCTCTAAACTAACGATTCAGCATTGTTTTTTTTAATTTCACATCAGTCCTGTAAATGATGTAGAGTTTTATTTAATTGATACGTTTGGGGTTTTTTTGCCTTCACAACAACCTTGTGAGAGTGGTGAAGGTCGAAGTGGGTAATGAATCAAAAGGAACCCAGTGAACCTCATGGCTGAAATGGAAAAAAAAAGAGGAGTAAGCGCCACAGCCTCACCGGACCTTGAGCCCAGATTACAAATGGCCACACTCAACACTCTAGCCATGGCGCACCACACTGTTTCCCACTGTTGTGAAACCAGAAACGGATCACAGTCAATGATAGTTAACTTTACTTTACTTTACTTTATTCGATTTATATCCCGCCCTACCCCACCGAGGTGGGCTCAGGGCGGCTTACAACAATAAAAGCTAACAAAGGTCGATTTAAATACAATTAAAATTATACAATAAAATACATAAAAGCCTAAAAATACATAAAACTCACATCGATATACACTATGCTACTATTCCTTAAATCAGTCCTTCAAATTTCCAATATTCAGTAATCTGATGTTTAAGATTTAATATTCAGGCATTCTGCTCACAGTTAATTATATGCCAACCGGAAGAGGGTTGTTTTACAGGCCCTGCGGAACTGTTCAAGGTTCCGCAGGGCCCTCACCTCCTCCGGGAGCTGATTCCGCCAACAGGGAGCTGCAATCGAGAAGGCCCTGTCCCTGATTAAGGGACTAGGGGAAGCAGGAAATGGAGGAGGTGGCTGGCAGTGAGGATGTGACATCACTCCTAAGGAAAATTTGGAAGTGACATCACTCCGCTCTAGGAATTGTCAGATGCAGTGATTGCTAGAGAGGACTGATGTCACTTCTGGGTTTTCCCCTGGAAATGACATCATGCCATGGCCCAACAGCCTTTTTGATTGTTGCGGGTTGTTGCTGATTCCTATTTAGTTTAGTTTATATTATGTTATTTTATTTATTAGGGGCTGGCAAGTCTACTGGCACAAGATTGCCCCCAAAGAAGCCCTGAAAAGACTCAGGGATCTTGAAAAGGAAGCACAGGAAAACTGGGGAGAAGAAGAGGAGGAGGAGGAAGAAGAGGAAGAAGAGGAGGAAGTAGTAGTAGTACAAGTACAGGAGGAGGAGGAGACTGGATTTATACCCCACCCTTCACTCGGTGTCAATCTCCTTTCCTTCCTCTCCCCACAACAAACAACCTGTGAGGCAGATGAGGCTGAGAGAGCTCTGTCAGAAACTTCTGTTGGGAGAAAAGCTCTGCTGAGAACTTGTGACTGACCCAAGGTCACCCCTCTGGCTTTATATGGAGGAGTGGGGAATCAAACCCGGTTCTCCCAGATTACAGTCCACTGCTCTTAACCACTGCACCAAACCAGTGTAGAGCCCTGCTGGAACAGACCAGTGGCTCGTCTAGTCCAGCATCCTGCCTCATACAGTGACCAGCCAGTTCTTCCAGATGGCCAGCAGCAGACCCGAGAGGCCGAGGCCTTCCCCTGATGTTGCCTCTTGGCCCCACGATTCAGAGGATCAGTGGTAGATTGTCCCTTCTGTTTCACTCTTAAGAACAAGAATAAGGCCTAGTTTTCGCTCTATTATCCTTCCCCTTTTGAAAGGGGGGGGGGGGGAGAGAAAGAAAATGTCAGAGTTGTTAATCCTAATTTAAAGCATTTACATCTGAATTGCAGTAATTGATCTAATGAACACGGAACAGCAATAATAGGTCTAATGAAAACACTTCAGAGTGTGTGTGTGTTTTTTTTTTAAATGTACGAAGCCTAAATTGTCTTTTCAGCCTTTCTCCTTCTATTTATGTTAACATATCACGGCATCCGTAGCGGGATGAAGCAGCATTCTGGCCTGAAGTAGGTTTCACGTTCACAGAGCAAACTGGGTGAAGCAATTAAAAACCCTGGTGTGCAAATCTTCCCTTTGCCTCTTTTGCGAAAGCTCTTGCTTGGGTGCAATGCTGCATTGCCAATTTGGGCCGCGAAGCCCCGCATGAAACAAAATAATATTGAGATAGTGGGTAATTAAGCCATGCATGGCAATTAACACGGGATTTAACCTTCTGTACTGTGAGAGCTGGACCATAAGGAAGGCTGAGTGCAGAAGAATAGATGCTTTTGAGATGTGGGGCTGGAGAAGAACCTTGAGAGTCCCTTGGACTGCAAGAAGATCAAAGCAGTCAGTCCTAAGAGAAATCAACCCCGACTGTTCCCTGGAAGGTCAGATGCTGAAGCTCAAATACTTTGGCTACCAAATGAGAAGGGAGCACTCCCTGGAGAAGATCCTGATGCTGGGAAAGACGGAAGGCAAAAGAAGAAGGGGACAGCAAAAGATGAAATAGCTGGACAGCATTACGGATGTAACTAACACAAATTTGAGCAGACTTTGGAGGATGGGGGAAGACAGGAGGGCCTGGTGTGACTTTGTCCATGGGTCGCAAAGAGTCGGACTCGACTGTGCGACTGAACAACAACAACAGTGTCACATGGCATGACGGACCATCTGTTTTAAGATATCGGGTGAGCAATTTTTCATTTTTGGCACTTCAGGTTTTTTTGGCTGGAAGACACTCTCTGAAGAGCAAGAGGTGAAGCAGCACCCGTTTTTGTTTTTTGTTGTCGGAAGGCTCCCAGAATTTGTTTGGTGACATAATTTTAAGATGGGATTAGGCTGCGACGGATCTTGTCAAACCGCACCTTCGCTCCTCTCAGCCGTCTGCGAAAAGGGCCCCAAGTCTTCGAAGCACAGTAAACAGTGCCATCTAGAGGACATTAAGGAACACTGCAAGCCATTGACAAAAAAAATCTGTGCTGAATTAGGCAAACCGTATGAAATCTTTCCACCGGCTAGATACAGCAGCCATGATTTAAAGTTCCCACCCAAATTATGCTGACAGGGAAGAATCAATGCAAAACGCAGGGATGGGATTGTTTCATCCTCTGGTGAAATATTAAGTGAGGGGGAGAAGGTTTCAACATGACTAGCCAAATGGCTGAATAAAAGCTTCCAATCTCAAAACCACCATTAACAAAACTAAAATGACCCTTTTACGAATGCCAGATACTCACACCTAACAAGGACAGTGTAGATGCAAAGACCCTGCAACTTGTTTTGGAATCAGGACCAAAATCTACGTGGTTTCTATGAAATTTGGATAGATCACCCTAAAGTCATATCAAAATAGAGAAAAGTCTAAGGCAGGGGTGGCCAAACTGTGGCTTGGGAGCCAAATGTGGCTCTTTCACACATATTGTGTGGCTCTCAAAGCCCCCACCATGCTGTTGGCTGGCTTGGAAAAGGCATTTGCCTCTTTAAATTGCTTCACCAAGCCAGGCCAACCGGCAGCTTGGGGAATCCATTTAAAGTTCAAGCTGCTTTCTTTCAAACTCTCCCTTCTTCCTCCCTCTGCCCATCTATTTTCCTTCCTTCCTTCCTTCCTTCCTTCCTTCCTTCCTTCCTTCCTTCCTTCCTTCCTTCCTTCCTTCCTTCCTTCCTTCCTTCCTTCCTTCCTTCCTTCCTTCCTTCCTTCCTTCCTTCCTCCCTCCCTCCCTCCCTCCCTCCCTCAAGCAAGTTTGGCCACCCCTGGTCTAGGGTATAAAACTTGGGATGTTTGGGAAACAATGGCCCCAATCCTTGAAGGAGTTCCACGCATGTAAATGGGCCTCCACTAGATGGCAGAGGAATCCCGGGGGGGGGGACTTCATCCACAAATGCCCCCCCCACACGGATCCTGTCTCAATTCAATGGCGTGGGCGCCCAACTACACATCTCCTGTCTGCATGCCCATGTTATCATGAGGCCTCATTTTGGGCAGGAGCTCACAGGAGGGGCGCTTCGGAACCTCTAAATTTTATTAGAACAAAGTAGGAGTCAAGTTATACCTTTAAGACCAACAAAGTTTTATTCAGAATGTAAGCTTTCATGTCACCCTGCCAACAAAAGTCCATATAATCAAACCGATGGTATTCCGAGTAGTAATGTATGGCTGTGAGGACTGGACCATAAGGAAGGCTGAGCGCAGAAGAATAGATGCTTTCGAGCTGTGGTGCTGGAGAAGAATCTCGAGAGTCCCTTGGACTGCAAGAAGATCAAATCAGTCAGTCCTGAGGGAAATCAACCTAGACTGTTCCCTGGAAGGTCAGATGCTGAAGCTGAAGCTCAAATACTTTGGCCACCAAATGAGAAGGGAGCCCTTGCTGGAGAAGATCCTGATGCTGGGAAAGACAGAAGGTAAAAGAAGGGGATGGCAAAAGATGAGATGGCTGGACAGCATTATTGATGTAACAAACACGACTTTGAGCAGACCTTCGGAAGATGGTGGAAGACAGGAGGGCCTGGCGTGACTTTGTCCATGGGGTCACAAAGAGTCAAACTCGATTGTGTTTCATGTGCGTCATTTCATGTGCGTCATTGCAGACATTGCAGACTTTCATGTGCGTCATTGCAGACTTCTTCAGACGAGGAATCAGGTACAGTGAGCAGAGCTACATATAGTAGTTTAGTATGCAAAATTGTACAAATTTAAAATCTGAGCAACAACAAAACACTTTCATGTGCGTCATTGCAGACTTCTTCAGACGAGGAATCAGGTACAGTGAGCAGAGCTACATATAGTAGTTTAGTATGCAAAATTGTACAAATTTAAAATCTAATAACAGAACTGGATTTTAAATTTGTACCATTTTGCATTCTAAGCCACTGCCTATCAGCTATATGTAGCTCTGTTCACTGAACCTGATTCCTCGTCTGAAGAAGTCTGCAATGACACACGAAAGCTGACATTCTGAATAAAACTTTGTTGGTCTTAAAGATGCACTTGACTCCTGCTTTGTTCTACTGCTTCAGACCAACACGGCTGCCCACTTGGATCTATCTAAATTTGATTATGCTTTTTCTATCTTAACCCCTCCCCCCCAAAAAAGAAATACTTGCCTCTGGGCACTATTGTTCAAAACCCCTGTGAGAATTTTGCTGAACTCTTACGAACTGACAAACTTTCTAATATTCCCTCCCCCCCCCAAAAAAATGGGGAAATAGTCAATACATATAAAACAGACATAGAAATCTTCCTCGTGCCACTGGGGCCATATAGGAGAAAGTCATTTAAAAAGTCTGAGGGGAGTCAGGTTTTATGATGACCATTCTCATTCAAGAAGTATTTTGAGGTAGATATTTACACCTTCCGGTAACGTCATAGTGGGTGTGGCGTATGGAAAGGAGTCATGAAAAGGAGTTGTGTTAATGAGCTCCAGCACCCTTTTTTCTACAAAATGACCCCAGGTTATGATCCTACGTGAGCATCTTTAAGCTTAACTGGGGCTGGCTTGGGGTGACCGCCATTTTAAAGGTGGCCTTGTTTATCTTTGACCTAACAATATCCATCTACTGTGTTGCAGTCTGAGGGATACCATTCGTGCACTAGATCTCTGTAAACACACACGTAATTATGCTGATTGAAGGAAATCTAACAGACATGTTTTGAACCTTGTTGGTCTTCTATTAATGTATTGTAAAGATTGAGTTCCAGTGAAAAATAAGCCTCAAGACTGAAGAAAGATGGATGCAGAGGCGTCACTAGGGTGGGTTGCACCCTGAGGTGTAACTGATTCAAGTCACCCCCCCCATTGGGCATCACCCCTTTTGGAGGGCTGCGTCACCCCCTCCGCACACAACCCCGCCCACTTCACATGGCCCCTCCCTCATCCACCCTCTGGTCACATGACCAGCCCCTGTAATCCAAGATACCAGTCTTGCAGCATTTAAGTTTCCCCCACTCACCCACACGCTTTTAGCTGAGCCGGCGGCAGCGCGGCCCCGGTTTCAGAATCCCGGCCAGCCCACACACAGCAGCAGCGTTCTAGTCCCAGGGCCAGCCCCTTCCTGTTGGGGGGGGGGTCATGGGTCAGTGCCTGGGGCCAATGAGAATGCTCTGGGGGAGGGCCGATGGCCCCCTTGGCCCTGCCCTAGTGACGCTGCTGGATGGATGAATTGTCTTGATATCTAGAACAGACATCTTTTTTTTTGGGGGGGGGGGGTTGTATCTTCTCTGTAGCAAATGTGTATTTGTCTTTGGTTTAATGCAGTGTCATGTTGGATTGGTGTATATTATAAATAAAGATGATTTCAAAAATAAAAAAAATAGAACAGACATCTTTGGAAGGGTTTCCTTTAGTTCTTTGATCTTAATACTGGAATATTCTTACTCCTTTGTGATTGAAAAGACTGTTTTTGAGCTGTCTTCTGTGAATATCTTTTGGCTACATGCACTTGTTTATTTGAAGTTCGATGTGCAAGTTTGGCCAGAACACCACTGACCTCTACATTACACTGTCTGGTTGTTTAAAATTCATGCTGTCTCTTAGTGGTTTTTTTATTTACTCACCTGGGGATTGGCAATCCTATTCCCTGAGCCAGATCTGACCACACCCCGCTGCTGTGCTTCCCTTCAGCGTTCCATCCCCCTTCTGAAAGATGACGGGATGTCAGAGCAGCACTCCCGTAGGCTCAGCTGAGTGGCTGTTTCCCCCCTCAGGGGCAAGACAGCCACCTGTCTGTCACACCTTCTGCCCACGGCGCTGTTTTCTTACTAGAGTTGTCAGCTTTGGGTTAGGAAATTCCGCAGGTGGAACCTGAGGTCAGGATTCGGAGTGGGAAAGGACTTCAGTGGGGTGTAACGTTACAAGCAGGGCTTTTTTTGAAGCAGGAACTTCTTTGCCTATTAGGCCACACCCCCCTGATGTAGCCAATCCTCCTCCAGCTTACAGTAGGCCCTGTATGAAGAACCCTGTAAGCTCTTGGAGGATTGGCTACATCAGGGGTGTGTGGCCTAATAGGCAAAGGAGTTCCCGCTACAAAAAAAGCCCTGGTCAGTAAACACAGATATATCTCATTATATCACACTTAGTGACCTTGGCTTTTGGTGGAGGCAGTGAAACTAAGCAGAGTTGGCCCTGGTAAGCACTTGGTTGGAAGATGACCAAAGAAGTCCAGGGTCGGCAGGCAATGGCAATGGCAACCTACCTCTGAACATCTCTTGCTTTGTACACTCTGTGAGGACACCATAAGTCAGCCACCACTTGATGGCACATTCCACAACCGCTTCTCAGGTTCTGCTGTAACATTCTGTAAGATATTATACGAAGTGCTAAATGCTTCAGCGTGTTCAGTGAAACGGTGTCCAAGTGTGTGTGTGCGTCAGTCTTGATCAGGGCTTTTTTTTTTGGTAGCAGGAACTCCTTTGTATATTAGGCAACCCGCCCCCCCCCACCACCACCGATGTAGCCAATCTTCCAAGAGCTTACAGGGCTCTTCATACAGGGCCAACTGTAAGCTCCAGGAGGATTGACTGCATCAGGGGGGTGTTGCCTAATATGCAAAGGAGTTCCTGCTTAAAAAAAAAAAAGCCCTGTGCACAGAGTTTACTCACCAAAGCATCCATTTTCTCCAGAAGAACTGATCTCTGTAGTCTGGAGATGAGCTGTCATTCCAGGGGATCTCCAGGTCCTACTAACCTGGAGGCATCCATCCATCATCTGTCTATCTGTCTGTCTGTCTGTCTGTCTATCATCCATCCCATCCATCCATCCAATTTATATTCCTCCCTTTCCCATAGCAGACTCAGGAAGGATTACAGACATAATAAATAACAGTTGAGACCCAATAATAAAATAATAATAAAACATCAAAACAAGCACAAGTTAAAATACAACATAGGGCACAATTTCTCACCTATTGCTCCTTCCAATTTTTGATAGCTTTTTTTTTGAGGGGGGGAGGGCACTTTGGAGTCGGTTTGGAAGCATATCCCAGTATTCCATTTCTAAACATTCACTTTCCAGATCCAAAACACCCCTGGCAATGAAACCAAATGATCTCGGAGTAAAATATGCCCCTTTATGCCCCACACCCTCTTTTGCAACAGCCTATCAACTCAGAAGCCTTTTCTTCTACCCTACAAATGCCTATTAAAGCTCCAGTGATTTTTTTTCCCTAAACAGTTTACCTTTTCATGTCTTCACACACACACACACACACACACACATTAAAACAAAACCCACAATGATTTAGAAGGTGCAGGAAAGGGCAACTGAAACGATCAGCCTCCTAGGGAAAAGAAAAGATGACACAGAGGTGAGGCGAAGTGAAATCCATGAATGATGTGGAGAACTTGGGGTCGAGCAGCGAAGTTTGTTAGCAGCAGGTTCAGGCCTGCAAAGTGCCACTTCATGCACTTAAAATATGGAATCATTACCACAAGTGGTGCTGATGGCTTTTCGCTGAAACGTCCTTTGCCAACGAGTGGATAAATGCGCCAAGAATGCTCGTTGCGATAGTCCACGGCTGTGACTATGAAACAGAACCTCCGCATTCAGCTTCGGCATCCCCCTGATTATCAGATCATGCAGGCAAGTGAGAGCGGAGTGGCGACATCCATCTTGATTTGCCCGTTCGTTTCCCTCCCGACCAGATTGGCTGTCACTGAAAGAAGGCTGTCCTTTGCTATTATACGACTCACACAGGTCACATGAAGGGTGGGCTGTATGTGTTCCATTGTCTTTATTGGGTTATTTTTAAATTACATCATCCACCTTGAGTCTTGGTGAGAAAGGTAGAATATAAATGCAGTAGATAAGCGTAAGGAGGTATCCTCTACACAGCAGGTTTATGGCATTGAGCTGTGCTCCCCTTTTTCTCAGCATGGCCTTGTACTGAACATGAAAAAGTTCAAGCTTACCCACTTCCTCCTCCTGTTGACTTGCTCAGTTTGGTGTAGTGGTTAGGTGTGCGGACTCTTATCTGGGAGGACCAAATCTGATTCCCCACTCCTCCACTTGCAGCTGCTGGAATGGCCTTGGGTCAGTCATAGCTTTTGCAAGAGTTGTCCTTGAAAGGGCAGCTTCTGGGAGAGCTCTCTGTCAAGTGTCGATATTTCTCAATAAGCAGTCTTTTGTTTTAAATCAAAGCTGTTTTATTGTTAGAAACTCAGAAGCTGTACCAAGGACACAAGCCTTGAGAGTAATGGCATATACAGGGTTACACAGTTGCTATATGGGTATCTTCAAAGGTTACCATACAGATGCATACTTGAGTCACAGGTTCAAAGATTACTAAACACTATCTCTTTTATTACTAAGGAATTTAGGCTATTGAAAACATCTCCCATTCTCACACTTCTCTAGCAGAAGATAAGAGTTGTCTGTGTGAACCTGTGGGAGAGGCGACTTGAAAGTGGTACCAGCCAGGCTGTAGCATAAACATCCTTGGGTCAGATGGATTTATTACTTGCCCAATGGTTGTAAGTAAGGGGGGAGCAGTAGAGAGCTGGTGACCTGCTCTTTGTCTAAGGAACAATTATGTTACAGAAATAAGTGCGCTTGACACTCTCTCAGCTCCACCTACCTCACAGGGTGTCTGTTGTGGGGAAGGAAGGTAAAAGAGATTGTAAGCCGCTCTGAGACTCATCATCATCTTCTTCTCTTGGCAACTACCATGAGTAACTCAAAATGAAAGTGCAGTATAGCAATACTTGAACAGGAACATGTAAATAACACTCCAGATGTTGGACTTCACCCTATCATCGATGATGGCCCCCAAAACAGTGTTACACAAACGGCGCAATTAAAACAAGCTATTATTTTCTTTAGCCATGACCTGTCCCCAAACCACTGCAGTGGTTAATATATCCTTAATGCCAATTAAGAGATTCATCTCCTTTTTTTTTAAAAAAAAAACCCAGAATACAATAATATCAAACAAGACAGCTACATACTACAGGAATGTAATTATCTAAAGTTTCAGTACATCTGTCAAGTTAACTAGTTCAAGATGAAATCTCTGACAAGATAATACTGGCTAAAAAGCAATTTTCTTTCCATATTTTTTTTTTATAATTACAGTGCCCATGCATTATGAGGTCTGCCATCAGCTGCTTTCAAACTGGAATCTACTACTGATGTGAGTGCAAATTGCCAGGGCAGAGAGAAATAACAAGAGTGAGGCCGCTGAAATTAACGGCAATGTTACATCGAACACATGTCTTCCTGACCTCCAGAAATAGTCACAACATGCAAGGGATGGAAAGATTAAACCTCTCATTGGCAACGTGTGAGGCTGGCATTCGACTGCGGATGTCTCTTTTCTGAGAGCTCAGATAGCAATTGATGAATTTCTCAGAAGCGTCACATTGAACAGCTTCTCAATGTTACCTCACCTAAACTAGCATAGTTTAGGGCAGTAGCTGTAGGATCCTCCATCAAGAAGGTGATGAAGATGATGATGAAGAAGATGAAGATGATGAAGAAGGTGATGATATTGGATTTATATCCCACCCTATACTCTGAATCTCCAAGTCTCAGAATGGTCACAATCTCCTTTACCTTCTCCCCCCTCCCCCACACAACAAACACCCTGTGAGGTAGGTGGGTCTGAGAGAGCTCTTGCAGCAACTGCCCTTTCAAAGACAACTCCTAAGAGAGTTCTGGCTGACCCAAGGCCATTCCAACAGCTGCAAGTGGAGGAGTGGGGAATGAAACCCGGTTCTCCCGCATAAGAGTCCATTCACTTAACCACTACACCAAACTGGCTTTCAGGTAGTCCCCTGTGCAAGCACCAGTCATTTCCAACTCTGGGGTGATGTCTCATCATGACATTTTCACGACAGACTTTTTTTTTACAGGGTGGTTTGCCATTGCTTTCCCTAGTCATCTACATTTTACTGGGTACTCATTTTACTGACCTTGGAAGGAGGGAAGGCTGAATCAACCTTGAGCTGGCTTCCTGAACCCAGCTTCCACTGGGATCGAACTCAGGTTGTGAGCAGAGCTTGGATTGCAGGACTGCAGCTTACTACTCTGCACCACGGGGCCCTACCCCCATCTGGTGGGTCACAAGCTCCTCTGAAGCTGTCTTTTTAAGAAATCTGACTTTAGCAGGGCCTTCTGCTAACATACTTAGAAAGTCCATCAAGCTTTCTGTCACTCTTCATATGCATGCTGAGAAGACCAACAGGCAGCCAGGTGAGGTCCCTCGGTGGTGTACACCCTTCTGTGGCTCCTACTCTTGGAATGTTCCTCCCTACAGAATAGGGGTGGCCAAACTTGGTTAATGTAAGATCCATATAGAATAAACATCAGATGTTTGAGAGCCACAGGACATGAATGTCAGATGTTTGAGACCTGGATGGAGGGAAGGAAGGAAGGGAGGGAGGGAGGCAGGGAGAGTGGGAGGGAGGGAAGGAAGGAAGGAAGGTAGGTGGAGAGGGAGGTGGAAAGAAAGCAACTTTAACTTTAAATGACTTCTCCAAGCTACCAGTTGGCCTGGGTTGGAGAAGTGTTTTAAAGAGAGAAATGGCTTCTTCAAGCTGGCTGATGGGGAGGTGGGGGCTTCAAGAGCCGCACAATATATGTGAAAGGACCACATGTGGCTCCCAAGCCACAGTTTGGCCACGCCTGCTACAGAACAACTTCTGGCTTATGTTTCCTGTCCTGAATCCTTTTGCTGTGCAAACCTATGACGTTGCTCCAATCTAATCCTTTCAAAATCTACAGGTTTAGATTGGAACCTTTTCTGCACTGCAGGCGTTGCTGCTGTTTCCTGGTGAGTCGAATTTCCAGCTGATGCTCCAACTTTGCAGTGCCCCTTCTGCAAGAGGGCACTTATTTTGGAAGATCCCCCCCCCCTTGAATTTGGATCCAGCGCTCCCCCTGTGTTTTCTGCACTTCCTCCAGGACCTGCCACAGTTCCGCAGGGCCTGTAAGACCAAATTATTCAAACTCGCCTTCAACAGTTAGGGGGAGGCACAGCCATGTTGTCATGTACTCAGTCAGTGACACAATCTCCTTTTTGTGTGTGTGCATGTGAAGTGACATTATAACATAAGATTTATAAAAAGAGCTGGATGTATCGTTTGTCCTTAATCACCAACTAAGAAAATGGCTGGTGATCATCAAACTGGATACCTTCGGGACCACCTTTCCCCATACGCACCCCAGAGAGCACTACGTGCAGGGTCTCAAAATCTCCTTAAGACCCCTGGACCGAAAGAAGCTCGATTATCCACCACCAGAGCTAGAGTGTTCTCAGTAATAGCCCCCACTTTGTGGAATGCCCTGCCCGAAAACATCAGGACTCTGTGAGACCTGCCACAGTTCCGCAGGGCCTGTAAGGCCGAATTATTCAAACTCACCTTCAGCAGTTCAATCTCACTGAATTAATGTGATGGAAATCAGAAACCTGCCATCTTGGACTTTTAATGAATGGATCGATGATTGTTGATGTGTCTGGAACTGTTTTATTACATATTTTACTTTTTAATATTCTATTTTTGTTCATTGTTAATGTTTTAAACTGTAGTTAGTTGCCCTGATGCCATCAGGGGAGGGCGGGATATACAGTAAGTCTGATAAACAAACAAATGTATTCATTCATAAGTGCTATGTGGTAGTTACGAAGCATGCTAAATGTGTTGTCATGTACTTTGTCACCAATGGAACCCCCTTCCCGCACATATGTGGTAATGCTATAAAATTGTAACATTGCTTAAAGAAGACCGCATGTAGGGTGGAGAACAGCATGGGGGCCACTATTTCAAAACTTCCCGGCTCCTCTGTAGTTACTAACCAAGAAAATGGCTGGCACAGATTCCCACAAAATCCTAATAGCATCCCATTCACAATCATAGAACTTGATACACCAATCCACAACAGGTGTTATTCAATAATGATGAAGCATGCTGAATGGAAACACTGCACATGTGAGCGTCTACGATTATCAACTCAGTTAGATAATTCCATTTAGAGAGGTCTAAAAGATTGAATTATCGTTGAAAACATACTGGAATGGGGGAGGGGGTGAAATGAAGAAATAATAAAAGTGCAAAGCAACAAAAACCTACCCACAAGGAAGGAAGGGAGGGAGGGAGGGAGGAAGGTTGGTTTATCCTCCTAGATAATAAAGGAATTTTGCTACAGATTCAATTATTTCACACTTATTTGAGGCTAAAAGTAAGAAGGCCTTATGATCTTCAGATCGGCCCTGTAAAGGTTGCAGAAAAGGTTTAAAAACAACAACAACAACATGAAGATTGCCATAAAATTTACAATGCAAGAGAACATCATCGTTATCTTTAGTCTCCCTCATCCCACAAGGACACAAGACAGGTTAATTGCATGGAGAAGACTACATGAAACCTCACTGCCAGGGTTTTTTTTGTAGCAGGAACTCCTTTGAATATTAGGCCACACCCCCTGATGTAGCCAATCCCCCAAGAGCTTACAGTAGGCCCTGTACAAAGAGCTCTGTAAGCTCTTGGAGGATTGGCTACATCAGGGGGTGTGGCCTAGTCAGCAAATGAGTTCTTGCTACAAGAAAGCCCTGCTCACTGCCCATTTTGTCCCAGCCTTACAACTTTCATCATCATCACCACCATGATCGTGTTGTAATGCAATCTATATCACCCTTTAAAGAATTAGCAGATCTCTC